>NC_043960.1:7467624-7800124 GCF_902148855.1 Sphaeramia orbicularis
TGTGTGTATACACTGTGTGACAGATGTGGGTAGATGTACGTTTGCTCTGAGAGAGGAGGTGAGGAATACCACGGCCGTCCTCCAAACCGCTCCACTCAGATCTCACCGTTGTTTATATGATCCGACTCTTGGAGACCAGCTGATGTCATCAATAATATTTTCTACCCCAGCTTCTTTATCATCCAGGTTACAGTAAATGCAGCAGGGATTAACATACGAGGTCACATCAGCGTCGGTCGACTTACTCATCGCTGAGGCTATATCACCAATCTGTCAGGGAAAATGTGAAAACAGCTTGTTTTTTTTTTTTTTTGGTTTTTTTTTTCGTTTTTGTTGTGGAGACCAGGCTTTAGCGAACATTCGATTTCCACGCAAAGATCAAGCGGGCCGAGTGGCTGTGGTTCTGGCTCTAAACCGTGTCACAATAGTTCCCACATGCATTTAATTACAAACAGTTGTCTCAATTTACAACCTCTGTCCATTTACAGTCTTTTCATTTGAGCAAACCATGAAGTTTTGTGTAATATATCTGGCTGCAAATGTAAAAAAAAAAAAAAAAAAAAAAAGAACTCTTGGTTTGTCGTAGCGGTCTGCTTTCTGTGTGAATAGCTGAGGCTTGTTTTCTTGCTGTTGGGAGGCAGCTTTTCACACCCATTTGGAGACCAGGGTGTTGTTGGCTGTTAGGAGATAAGAAGAAGTGGAAAAGGTGCTAAAAGGATTTTTAGTTATGCAATTGTTCAGTGTTTGTCTTTTAATTTTATTCTCTGCCTATTTTATAGATTAGAAGAATTACTAGATAGATAGATAGATAGATAGATAGATAGATAGATAGATAGATAGATAGATAGATAGATAGATAGATAGATAGATAGATAGATAGATAGATAGATAGATAGATAGACAGATAGATAGATAGATAGATGAAATTCTTTATTCAGTCATCGCATAATACAACCAGTGTCAACACTACAAACATTACCAAAAGGTTAGTGACTGAAAAGGCCCAGGCAGAAGCAGAATGCTTACATTAATGCCTGTGCTACATAACAAATTCACTTACCCAGCATTCAATATAGGAAAAAGAAAAAAACAACAATGCATACAACCAAACAAACAAGCAAAAACATAAAAAAAAGTGAAATTAAACCAGAAAAATAGAAAACATAAACAACCGCATAAATGGTTATTTAATGTAGAGTCAAAAATAAATTATTTACTTATTACTTATTAGATGTTAACAATTATATCCTTCAAAAATTGCCCTACATACCATTTTTTTTTAAATATCAAAAATGAGCTACACATTCTTAAATCCATGCTCATAGATAGAAAGATGTTTTATATTTATGAAGTGCAATACAATGCGAGCGACAATTAATTATTCTTCTGTTTGTCTTTTAATTTCTTTCTCTGCCTATTTTATAGATTAGAAGTATTACAAGACAGACAGACAGACAGACAGACAGACAGACAGACAGACAGACAGACAGATAGATAGATAGATAGATAGATAGATAGATAGATAGATAGATAGATAGATAGATAGATACTTTATTAATCCCAAGGGAAATACAAGTGCTCATACACAGTACCATAAAGATACCCAAAGGCTGTGTTTATATGAACATTGCTTTCCTGTTTCTGAAGATTACACTGGTTTTGACCTGGGGAGCCGATAAGGGGGGGGGGGGGGGGGGGGGGGGGGGGGGGGGGGGGGGGTGCAAACATGACAAATTCACAGGGCCCAGTGTTTGTGTGTTTGTGGGGGGCCCAGTGTATATATAAGTTGTTAAAATTTCATGTAAGGTCTGATGTAGAAGAGAGGTGTAGAAGTCGGGAGGTGAACGGTGAAAGGATTCGTTTTCGTTTTCACACTAGACTGCACCCTCCCTCCCTCGCTCCAACAGATGGAGAAGATGGGAAACGTCAATTTATGTAGGGTCCACAACGATTATGCTTTCATGGGGCCTGTGATTAGTAGCGGCTTCCCTGGTTTTGACCATATTCTTAGCACGGCGTTTACATGAAACGGTGAAATCTGCACACAAATAATACAATTTAATTATAACAAAAGGGAATGAGTGTTTATTTTTTATTTTTTTTTAGGATTCTTAGGATTTTTAGGATTTTTTTTTATTTTTTTAGGATTCTGTTGGGTTTCTGTAAATTGGCTTAGAGTCTGGTTTTGACCAACTCTATATATAAAGTGTCATGAGATAACTGTTTTTGTTGTGATCTGGCACTATATAAATAAAATCTGATTGATTGAGTCATTTGATTGGTTTTCCCCTGTAAGTCACTTTGGAAAAAAGCGTCTGCCAAATGCATAAACATAAACATATATAGACTTCACTCTGCTCACTGACAAAAACTGTATAGCATTATTTTAGGGGGAAAATTTTCCTAGACCATGTATTACTTACTCATTGATCAAACACATGTTGTCAAAGCTGTCATTGGAGAAGATTAGCAATAGATTAAAGGGTAAAGAATAAACATTTGAAGGCATATGGAAGCCCTTTACAATGACAGGAGAATTAACGTATACAGTATATAACTTTTTTTAATACTAGGAACTATATATGTACTAGGATGTGTAAAATGAAGGGACTGAATTTCCCTACAGGGATAATAAAGGGAGTTAACTTTAAATAATAGTGTGTCCTGATAAGTCATCACTGCTGCTGACAACTTTAAAGTTATTATAGCTGTCGGAAACAAGGCTGCTGTGGTTTAGGTGTATTTGTCGACATGTGTTCATCTACTGTCAGCAACAGGTACACATACCCTCCAGCTGTTATTATGTAACTGACACTATGTAGGACACAGGTGTCAAACATGTGGCCCGGGGGCCAAATCCGGCCCGCCAAAGGGTCCAATCCGGCCCCTGGGATGAATTTGTGAAATGCAAAAATTACACTGCAGATATGAACAATCAAGGATGTTAGAATCGTTTTAGGTCATTTCAATCTAAAAATAATCAGACCTGTAAAATACTATGATAATAACCTATACTTTATGAAAACTGCAAATTTTTCTTTTTGTTTTAGTGTAAAAAAAAGTTACATTACACAAGAATATTTACATTTATAGACTAGCCTTTTATAAAATGTGAATATCTGAAATGTCTTAAGAGAAGTATGTGGAATTTTAATCATACTCTCCCCGTTATTAAATATTTTATGTATTTGTAGATCCACTGTGATTTCTAAGTTGTGATTCACATGTAGAAATGATAAACTAAGACATAATATTGTTAACATTGCACTTATTTTTGGTTGGAATTTTCAGGTTGTTCATAAACTACAAAAAAAAAGTTAAGGGTATTTTTACTTTTGGGGCTATTTTTTTCAGTTGGGATTCTTGCACAGCGCTTCTTACTTTTTTTGTGTGTGAATTGAAACACATTTTTTTAAATGACCATAATTTGATTTACAAATGGCAAAAATGACAAAAAAAAATGACCCAATAAAATGAAATATCCTTAACTTTTTGTTTGTAGTGTCTTTGTTCATGTTATGTTTGAGTACAGTTTGAACATGTAAACATTTTCATTTCGGAATTTTACTTTTTTCACTCAAAAGTTCTTATCCTATTATTTGTATCATTTTACTGGTCTGGCCCAGGTCAACATGATTTCTTGTGTAATGCTAATGTTATGTAACATTAGCATTAACTGTGTGTGTATTATGATAGGGGAATTGCAGAGATAGTGTGCTAAGTGCTAATGCTAACTGCTAATACTAAATGCTAATACCATGTACTGTGTGTATTAGAATAGATAAAATGCAGAGAACAAATGTCACTACAGTGATAATAAAGCAAGTTAACTTTTTAAACTTTTGTCTTTTTTTTTATTATCAGTATTAGCACCTAGCACAGGCATGCCCAAAGTCCGGCCCGGGGGCCAATCACGGCCCGCGGTCAGATTTTCTACGGCCCACAGCTTGGGTTTTATAATGTATTATTTATGGCCCGCATGGACTGTTGAACAGACTACATGAATCATAAAAGGTTCAAAATACAGTTCCTCCTTTCACCTCATGGTGGCAGCACCACTCTAACTCTATCTGGCTCTGTGACTTTGCCGTGAACCCTTTTCGCTAATTTCTAACCATGGCGCCTCTAAATAAAAAAATGAAAGTTGACAGTGAGGGCCGCCGCTTCCAGGAGAGATGGGAATTACAATTTTTTTGCACTGAAAATCGAAGTGATTGTGTTTGCCTAATTTGTCAACAGACTGTTGCCTTGTTTAAGGAATTCAATGTAAAGAGACACTAGCAGACAGAACATGCTAACGCATACGACAAGCTAGCAGGGAGTGAGCGCTCCGAAAAATTGGAGCAAATTCCAGCTGCTTTAAACTCACAACAGTGACTCTTCATGTGAACCTGAGTTCAATGAATTCACCACCAGGACAGGCTACCAAGTTGCCAGGTTAGTTGCCTCTAACTGCTGGTGTGATGTACTTGTAGATGTGACACAAAATATTACTTTCTGAATGATTTTGTGGAAGACAAGAGTAAGAGTCATATGTTTTCATCTGAAATGTTAACAGACTTTGCATTACTGAGTAATATATGAGTAATGATTACTCATATAAGTCATGTTTAAAATTAATGTGGGGTTAAGATTTTTATCAACTTCTTGGACGTTTCAGATACTCCACACAGTTTGTTCTATGTTATCTGACTCCAGATGTGAAAGGAAGGCAGAAATGTTTTTTTTTTTTTTTTTTTTAATTTGTTCACACCTGAGTGGCGTAGATTTGGTTACATTGCCATTTAAAAAAATGATATTGTGACAATGAAAATAAAATTGTTGTAGAACAGCGCTTTTATATGTAATTTTTACTGTTTAAAAAACGTCCGAAGGGACCACTGGCCCCTGGCAATGTCCACATTATCAGATCTGGCCCTCTTTAAAAAAAGTTTGGACACCCCTGACCTAGCATTAGCACAATTCACTCATTAGGAGCAATGAGCTACCTGTGGAGGCGTTCAGGGACCAACTTCAGATCTCCATCAACACCATGGTCAAGGCCACCAACAGGAGAATTAACTTATATAGTGTGGACCTGATTTTAATATTTGGTACTATGTGTGTACTAAAATGCAGAAGCCAAATTTCCCTACCGGGATAATAAAGGGAGTTAACTTTAAATAGTAGTGCGTCCTGATAAGTCTTTACTGCTGCTGACAACTTTAAAGTTATTGTAGCTGTCGAAAAACAAGGCGGCTGTGGTTTATGCGTATTTGCCGACTTGTTTTACCGGTGTTCATCCACTGTCAGCAACAGGTACACATACCCTCCAGCTGTTATTATGTAACTGACACTATGTAGGACAAGGAGGAGGATGAAAATCTGCAGCTGTGACTGCTGACAGAGGGTCAACATGATTCTCCTGTGTAATGCTAATGTTAGTTAGCATTAGCATTAGCTGTGTGTGTATTATGATGGGGAAATTGCAGAGATAGAATTTCCTTATGGGATAATAAAGTGAGCCTTTTATGTGCTAATGCTAAGTGCTAATGCCATGTACTGTGTGTGTATTAGAATAGTTAAAATGCACAGACCGTATTTCCCTATAGGGATAATAAAGCAAGTTAACTTTTAACCTTTAGTCTTTTTTATTAGTATTAACACCTAGCATTAGCACATAGCACATAGCACACTTTAAAGTTATTGTAGCTGTAGAAACAAGGCGGCTGTGGTTTATGCGTATTTGTGGACTTGTTTTACCGGTGTTCATCCACTGTTAGCAACAGGTACACATACCCTCCAGCTGTTATTATGTAACTGACACTATGTAGGACAAGGAGGAGGATGAAGATCAGCAGATGTGACTGATGACAGAGGGTCAACATGATTCTCCTGTGTAATGCTAATGTTAGTTACCATTAGCATTAGCTGTGTGTGTATTTTGAAGGGGAAATTGCAGAGATAGAATTTCCTTATGGGATGATAAAGTGAGCCTTTAATGTGCTATGTGCTAATGCTAAATGCTAATGCCATGTACTGTGAGTGTGTATTAGAATAGTTAAAATGCAGAGACCGTATTTCCCTATAGGGATAATAAAGCAAGTTAACCTTTAACCTTTAGTCTTTTTTATCAGTATTAACACTTAGCATTAGCACATAGCACACTTTAAAGTTATTGTAGCTGTAGAAACAAGGCTGTCGCGGTTTATGCGTATTTGTGGACTTGTTTTACCGGTGTTCATCCACTGTTAGCAACAGGTACACATACCCTCCAGCTGTTATTATGTAACTGACACTATGTAGGACAAGGAGGAGGATGAAAATCTGCAGCTGTGACTGATGACAGAGGGTCAACATGATTCTCCTGTGTAATGCTAATGTTAGTTAGCATTAGCATTAGCTGCATGTGTATTATGATGGGGGAATTGCAGAGATAGAATTTCCTTATGGGATAATAAAGTCAGCCTTTAATGTGCTAAGTGCTAATGCTATCAGTATTAACACTTAGCATTAGCACATAGCACACTTTAAAGTTATTGTAGCTGTAGAAACAAGGCCGCCATGGTGTATGTGTATTTGTTGACTTGTTTTACCGATGTTCATCCACTGTTAGCAACAGATACACATACCCTCCAGCTGTTATTATGTAACTGACACTTTGTAGGGCAAGGAAGAGGATGAAAATCTGCAGCTGTGACTGATGACAGAGGGTCAACTGTGTAATGCTAATGTTAGTTAGCATTAGCATTAGCTGTGTGTGTATTATAAGGGGAAATTGCAGAGATAGAATTTCCTTATGGGATAATAAAGTGAGCCTTTAATGTGATATGTGCTAATGCTAAATGCTAATGCCATGTGCTGTGTATGTATTAGAATAGTTAAAATGCAGAGACCATGTTTCCCTACAGGGATAATAAAGCAAGTTAACCTTTAACCTTTAGTCTTTTTTTTTATCAGTATTAGCACCTAGCATTAGCACATAGCACACTTTAAAGTTATTGTAGCTGTAGAAAACAAGGCCACCATGGTTTATGCTGATATGTGGACTTGTTTATCGGTGTTCATCTACTGTCAGTAACAGGTACACATACCCTCCAGCTGTTATTATGTAACTGACACTATGTAGGACAAGGAGGAGGATGAAAATCTGTAGCTGAAAAATCTGTGACTGATGACAGAGGGTCAACATGATGAGTTCAATGACTGTTTTTAATGTTCATTTAATGTAGTAAAGTTTATGTATTGACTTAAACCATAATCTGACTTGTTTCATTGTTCGATGTCCAGTAGGTCGTTTGACTGCAGACTCGAACAGGTTAACATCCAGATGCTTTCTTATCTATTCTGCCGAGTACATTCATTTTTTTTCCACAACTAAAAGACAAAATAATACATATCTGTCACCGTCATGTTTGTATTTCTGTTACATCATTTAGCACCTGCGTTCTAATCTGCAACCACCAAAAAATGAGATGAGATTTGTATTAGTAACAGTATCCCATACACTATCAGAGGACTCCAACTACAATATCTAAGTTTCTCAAAACTGGGAAAAGGCTTTATCTGGGGTACTATAAACACGTCGTGTCTATCTGCGCAACACAAAGACGTGATACTTAGAGTAACTGTGGCGTGCATGTTAACGAAATGCACCGTCATCATTTATGCATGAAAATTACTGCTTTGTATTTGGCCACGTTGGGGATATGTGTCAATATTTTCAGTACTTAATGTATATTTGCTGTTGTCTGTCGGGACATTTAGTCACTCTTCTGACAAAATTAAAACAAGATGGTACATGGGAGAGCTTCATCCTAATAAATAAATGACATAAAAATATTAAATGTTTGCTTGATTTGTTTGTCAGAGACTTTAAATTAAACTTAATAAACCATAAAAAACAAAATATGTTAATAATGTTTGGTGTGGAACCAACAGGAGTGGACCTTAGTACTAAACAGAGTGTTGTTTTGAGGTTTGTGACACTACTGGTCAGACGCCTTATTCTGTTAAACTGGAAGAACAAAAATCCTCCAACTCCTCAGGCTCTGTTGAGAGACGTTACACAACATTTACATTTGGAGAAAATCTAATTTTCACTAAAAGATAATGTAAAGTTATTTTATTCAATTTGGAAGCCCTTTATAGATTACTGTAATATTAAGTAAGTAAGCAAACCCCCCCCCCCCCCCCTTTTTTTTTTTTTAATTAATTTATTTTTTTATTTTTATGTGTGTATGTGTATGTAGATGTGAGTGCAGGTGTAGTGTTCTTGTTCTTACATCACATATATTGGATACTGTATATGACTTTTTTATATTGTCATTGTTCTAATTAAAAAAAAAAAAAAAAAAAAAAGACTTGAAAAAAAAGAAACATAATATGTGGTTTTCTTGTAAATGTATCTTCTGGATTAATTTAAGTACACATTTAATGCATTTTTGTTTGTATTTTATTGAAGGTCAGTTGCGCTTGATTACATTTTTCAGTTGGTATAATGACGAAAAATGATATAAAAAGGAAATTGTTCTACTTTTTCATGATTAAATGACATTTCCAACTTCTAAAATTATTCATCCAGATAACATATGGTTACAAATGTTGTTGCTACTTACTTCAGTGCAACAGCTATTAGAGCAGTACTTCACAAAATCAATACATTCTCCATGAATGTCTGTGTAATGTGAGTAGTTTAGTCCAGGATACAAAAGTAGTGAAAGGGAAGTGGTAGACCCATCTGAAGCTGATAGCATCTAACATTTTAACAAGTTTATTTGTTTCTTGGAAGAAAAAACACAGGAAACGAAGACTTGAAAAAGGCAACAAAAGTATGTCTGTGAAAAGAAACTCTGCTGTATTTAGATAAATAAACCTCTGAATGCATTTTGTCATTGCTGGATAATATATTTAGGCGCATTCATATTCATTCAAGGTAAAAATCCTCCACACTTATTCATTTATCTTTTTTTTTTTTTTTTTTTACTGACTTAAAGATGATTACACAAGTGTCCTTAAAATCATGCACTTTTCTGTCCTTTGCTCTTTTCCAGGAATTTAGCCACTTTGCTTTTTCTTTGTACGGTGATGATTGATGAGTTTCTGCTGCAGTACTTGGATCCTCAGTAGGCAGATAGAAGGGGGAGATAGGCAGAGGGGGAGAAAGGGAGGGAGGGAGGGCTGTGCATGCCGCTGTGCTCACTGGAAATGTGTGTTACATAAGAGCTGAGTTCATTACCACATTGTGATGGAAAGACGCGCTTCCATGTCAGAGCCTTAGACTTTCCTTGTCCTTTCAACCTCTTTGTTAATGTCAGTCTTTTTAGTGGTTTGGGGCTTCGTTTGTGTTGTTTTTCTAGTTTGTTTTAAGAGTTGTGCAAGATAATATTTGATTAAGTTTTTATCAGTGGGTTGACAGTATTAGATGTACTCTGTACTCTAAGTTTTATGGTTGTTTAAGCTGTTTGTTGTCACCTCGCTTGATAAAAAACATCTGTTTATTATTTTTGTCACATAAGATTAATTGTAGCTCGTATTTTATTGCACTTCATAAATATAAATCTATCTATCTATCTATCTATCTATCTATCTATCTATCTATCTATCTATCTATCTATCTATCTATCTATCTATCTATCTATCTATCTATCTATCTATCCATCCATCCATCCATCCATCCATCCATCCATCCATCCATCCATCCATCCATCCATCCATCCATCCATCCATCCATCCATCCATCCATCTATAAAGTAATTTCACATGCACATACAGTGGTGGAAAAACGTTTTTGGACATGCCATGCATTTGTGATTTATTGCATAAAGGATCATTCTTAAGTCATTGAACTCAGAGTAGTAGGTCTGGACTTGAATGCCAAGTATTGTTCCATTGTCCAAAGCCACATGTTCCCTTCTGCACATGCTCAGTTCCATCGAGGTCAAAACTGGTCGTCTCAGCAACATAATGAAACACATCCTGGACATGACATGTTGAAACTGTCAAGAATTTCGTTTTGTTATTTTTTCTTGTTGCTAAGAAACAAACAAAACAGGGTCTTTTTTGGCATTTCTTCATGTTTTTTGAAACATAAAAAACACTTTTCAGCAAATATTTCATGATATTTCCCCTTGTGGGACTAATAAAGGTATATGTTATCTTATCTTATAATGTTTGAGATTGTGTAACATTTTAAAGGTCTTTTCCACTACTGTATACACTCACAGTAAATGACATGCCTGTGAAATGTTTTACTTAAAAAAAACGAAACATAACACTGGTCTACAAATTTTTGGACTCGATCTGCTTCCGAGATAAAAGTGGCTAAATCTAATTTATTTTGATAAGATGAACTGAAAATCAATCGATAACTGTGCTGGTTAGCTAATGTATTCAAGGTATTTAATGATATTGTTTTACATCAAAATTGCATCTGTTTATACAATAGATTTAGGCATTTTTACTTAAAAATAATATTTATATTTTGAAAATATTTAAGTTGCACTTCTTTATCTGTCAAGAAATAAGAAATATCTTAAGACATCAGATGATTGAATATCTTATGAAAAACAAGCTAAAGTATCACTTAAAACAACAAAGTTCCCTTTATTCAGTATCTGAACGACCCAACAGCTCTGCTTTACTCTTAGGCAGCTCCAAATCTCTGACCAGGTCATTTAGTTCACTCTGTGACATGAGGTGTGGTTCAGGAGAGGAATGCGGTAGCTCAAAGTCAGGGTCAGCTGACATTGATGGCTCAGGGCCAGCTGAATCCTGGTCATCATCATGATCATCATCTGAGTCCAGAGTGTAGGATTCTGGTGGCACAGGAATTGGCAGTTCTTCTCCATGAGGTACAGGGCGCAGAGCTGATGGAATATTTGGATACTCCACTGTCCATTTCTTCTTTCTTGACATTCCTTTTGCAACTGGGGGAATCATACAAAAGTAACAGTTGCTACTGTGATCTGTTGGTTCTCGCCAAACCATTTGGATTGCAAAGGGCATAGATTTTCTTTTCTTGTTGAGCCACTGGCGAAGATTAGTTGCACATGTGTTACAACGATAGTGTGGAGCCCAACTTTTGTCCTGATCTCCAACTTTGCAACCAAAGAAATGGTGGTATGCCTTTTTAACCACTGCAGTTATGCTGCGCTTTTGTGATGCATGCGTCACTTCACCACAAACGTAACAGAAGTTATCTGGGTTGTTCACACAAATTCGAGGCATCTCTCTTACCTGAAATCAAAAAATGATACAGTTCACTGGAGATATCTGACAAATGTGATCTTAGAAGCTGTTACATGCGACTTGCGATGCAAAAGTCAATTTCTGCTACCGTTCATGAAATTTCTCTACATGCATGCATTTTGGCCACTTCCAAGAGAGAGATTTCTGCAAATAAAAACAAAACATTTTATGTCAAAACTCTAGACAAATTAAAATGAACGTATTGGAATGTGCAGACAGGCTTTCAGATAGAACTGGTTGCTGTAGACACACTGTACCTTCTGATAAAATACCGTTTTTGCCTTATTTTGCATAAATTTCCTATTTTGACCCAATACTGTATGTTGGAAACTATAGCCAATCTGCACTTCTGACTTACTTTTTCTTTATTAGGGACCTAAACCAAGAAAAATTTCACTACTTTTGTTCTGGAAGCATTTTGCTTGTAGACCAGTGTAATCTTTCTTTGGGCAGTGGATAGCACTCATGCCCCCGTCGATGGGGTTGGGACCTTTCTGTGTCTGCGTGGGTTCTCTCTGGGTACTCTGGCTTCCTCCCACCATCCAAAGACATGCACTGATAGGTTAATCGGTTAATCTAAATTGCCCATAGTCTCTATATGTCGGCCCTGCGATGAACTGGTGACATGTCCAGGGTGTACCCCGCCTTCGCCCATAAGTAGCCGAGATAGGCTCCAAGCGACCCCCGTGACCCTAGAGAGGAGAAAGCGGGTTCAGAAAATGAATGAATGAATGAATAATCTTTCTTTAAAAAAACAACAATTACAGAGACAACGCAGCGTATTAATCAGTAATGAATGAAAGTACACTAACACTAAATCAGCTTTCAAAGAACAGGATATAGTTCCACTGACACTCTGTCCAATGTTCATGCTGACAACACCACCGGGGACCAGTCTGGTGTCTTACCCAGACCTGGACCTTTGACCCTCTGGGCCTCTGAAGGTGATGCTGCAGGAGTCGCACTGTTCAGTCGGTCCTGTAGATGTACCATCCAGACACTGGCTCATCCCCAGTGACTGATTACAACTAAACCGGTACAGTTCTCTGGAATGCACCATGCTCAATCTTGCCAAGTTACAAATTGCAGCAAACTTTGGCTTTATATCTAGAACATTTATCAAGACAAAACCACCCCTTAATTTCTAACCCAGTAACAAACCTGCACAATGACATACTTTTTGATGTTTGCAAAACATAGAATCAGCTAAGTCTGAAATCCACTAGTTTGAGTCCTACTGAGTACTGTTGCACTGAACAAATCTAAATTATTTACATATATTGATGGGATTAGTGGTTGAAAAGTTATTAAACATTATAGAGCAGTAGATGATTTTGGTCGACAGTGGTTGTTTAAGTCTGTGAGGGTTAAACAATGATAATAAACTTCTATCGTACCTTGTCTTAAACTGATATTGATTTGCTAACGTGCTAAAATGTCATTTTGTACTTTGTTTTGTCTACATTAGAACATATTACTACTGTACATACTGGAAAAAATCTAAATCTTACCAAGTGTATTTTTCTCACTTCTAGTCAAAATATCTCATCACACTTAAAATAAGGCATAATCACCTAAAGAGTAACTTTTCAGTGAGATATAAGAACTTATTTTTAGACAATAGATCTTGAAAATCTTATTTCAAGAAATCTTACCAAGATATTTTTCACTTGTTCCATTGGCAGATTTTTTTTTGGCTTAATTCAAGATTTTTTTTGCTTAATTCAAGATTTTTTTTGCTCAATTCAAGCAAAAAAAATCTGCCCACATTATTATTTAAGCCGCAGGGTTCAAAGCAGGTGTAAAAAGTAGCAGTTTATAGTCCAGAAATGATGGTATGTGTATTTTTTCCTATATAAATGGTACTGATGTTGAGTATGTGTCCACTTCTGCCCATTGAAAAGTAAATCCATGCATGGTTTTATTTTGTAGGAATGAAGATTGATTAGATTTTGTACCCAGCCCTGGTGTTTTTGTGGCCTATTATATTATATGTGCTGACTGTAGGTTACGCATGTTGCTACAAGCAACAACACCTCAACACCTATGTCATTTCAGATAAGTTCTAGAAAAGGGCCAGCTGATGCATAGCTCCTCCAGCAATAGGTCACATTTCACGTCTCCTTGACATGCGGGTGTCAGTCAGGTGTCTTAAGAGGGTTAAAGAGGGTTGGAGGTTTCTATATACAGCGAATGACATTTGAAGGGTTTCAGAAAAGCTGGTAGGATCAAAACCACTTAACTGATTTATTTTATTTCATGATTTATTTTGTGTTTTATTTATTTTAACAACTTTGTACAGTGACCTTGAGTGTCCTGAAAGGCAGCTATAAATAAAATATATTATTATTATTATTATTATTATTATTATTATTATTATTATTATTATTATTACTAATTCAGTGTTTTTCAATCTCGGGGTCGGGACTCCACATGGGGTCGCGTGGAATTCAAATGGGGTCCCCTGAAATGTCTAGTAATTGATAAAAATAAAAAAAAGAAAACTTACTAATAAAAAATATGTGGTGAGTTGAGAGAGACAGTCCCAATACATAAAAGACATGACAAACTGAAGCTGAAACTGAAGCACTGTTGTACTGTTTATCTGTCAAATGTTCATTGTGGTCGGTTTCAGATGCTGCAGCTCTTTCATAATTCATAATTTGAAATATTGTTTGTTCAGTATTAAATGTCAGCCTTGTAAATCCAAGCTGGACTGACTGTACATATCCTGACCAAGGAAATAAAATTCTCGCTTTTTGCAGTAATCTACACCTGGCTTTTCTGCCTCCGTCCATAATAATTTACATTATATAGACTAAATGTCATCTAAAATTAACATTTATTTGCAACATAGTATAGTAAACTATTACATGATCGAAAACAAATTCATTTAACAAAAAAAAAAAGTCTCCGGTTTGAATGTCTGGGATCGCCAGAAATTTGTCACATTAAAATGGAGTCACAAGCCAAAAAAGTCTGGGAACTACTGTATTAATTATTTTATTACTGTGCATGTGATTTATGGCTCTTTATCATCGTCAAGGTCAGACATGTCGTTTTAACGGTGAGTTCATGCTTTAATTGAAAATAATTCCTGCATTGAAAGTTTGCCAGAAATAACTTGCCCAGCCTCTGCTTTACAAGCCTCCGGTGTCATAAACAACCGCCAGCGCCAAGTATTTACCCTACTCAAAGCTCTCATGGCCGCTGGCACAGACTCCTCCGGCTGCCAGCCAAGGGAGATCCAGAGCTGAGTTTTGGGAAAAGACCCACTCGGCTGGGTGGGTGGGTGGGTGTTTGTGTGCATACACTGTATACATAACTGATGGATGAGATGGACGAGTCACTGCGATTTTTTTTTTTTTTTTTTTATATTCAGATTTTTAAAAAATGCTGTTTTTGTTCAGATAATAAATGACAGGACAGACATGGAAATTAAATTAAGCCTCATGTTTGTTGGATTTCCTGGCTTATGAGGAGACTTTAAGGGGTATTTTTGTGTGATTGGTGAATAAATCAAGGCCAATAAGAAACCACAAATTCCAGTTCAGTTATGTAAATATCGGATAAAGACTAGAACTATTGTTCATAGTTAGAAAAGAACCCCAATTTCCTGCATTACTTGAAAATTTACTGCTTGCCAATTTATAAAACCTTATGAAACTGCTGTAATTGAAGTATGTAAACCATGTCGAAAAGTGTGCAAAGCATTGTGACTGAACACTTCCTATCAGATTGACCTGAGTCTAATCTAGAATTATTGCGGATTAGGTGTACTTGACCTGCTTCCTTATTGAACTGGGGTTGTATGCAGTACTAAGGTGGTCAGTGACCTTCAGCAGATTACCGTCAGAATGGCCTCGTTTTGGAGAAGAACATGGAGTACCAGCGCACGAGTCAAGTAATGTACTGCCGTGGACAGGGGTGGACGCGAAAAAAGCATCAGAGCAATAGGAGCTTAAGTGCATGCTATTATTAGAGCATTTTCATGGCTTTACTTGCCATCAAACAGCCTTATTTTTCATTTATTTATTTTAAACTTGTATTTATTCAAGTTTTATGACAACTTTACGAACAATAAACAAACATAAAAAAAAGTCAGTAAAAAAATTTTTCTACTGGACATACGCGCAAAACTTTACGATATTTACTAAATGTCGAAAAAACAGAAGTGCATAAGGTCGGTTTTTCCATTAAATCACAAATGCGAAGATTTTTTTATTTATTATCGCAAGATGACATGAGAAGTCATTCCATAAACATGGCGACGAACGTAAATATGGTGATGATTTAGAGATATATTCATTATTATTATATATTACCCCTCTATCTCGTACTAAATTAAAAAATGATTGGGTTTCCTGGTGTGTCCACACATACTGTGACATGTTTCTTCTTCTTCTTCGCTTGTTGTAATGTCTGTCAACATCTGTTTTTTTAATTCACCTGATTCTTGTTGGGGAAAAAGGTCTTTCCATTGCAGTTTTGCGTGATATACCATTTGCGCTACATCTGACAAACTGCCTCTTGCCAGCACAAAAACTTTTAATTGAAAAATGAGACTTTTGGTGAAATTGTCGTTTTTCCATTGGGTAAATTTTTATGCTCAAGTTATATTTGCGCAATTTGAGGGTCAATGGAAAAGCGACTAGTGATGCTACAGGACTGGTTTATGTAATATATGCTTGTGCAACATCACTAGCACACTGTTGTAGTACATAATATTAGCCCAATAGCTCATATCGTATAGTAAAATAAAACACATAAGTATGTGAATCAAGAACGTTATTTCTCTACAATCAAAGTGAAAAGGAAGACAATCAAAGAAAGCAAAACAAAAAGTGACAGATATCCATCATGTTTTGTATTTAAGTCCAAATTATTCTGCACTGCCAATAGTTCCAGTGGCTTCCTCCATTTCTGCAGGAAAATATGAGTCCTTTTATTAAAATAGTGTTGTAGTTTTACCAGAATCACAACTTCTGAGATCAGGGATTTCCACATCGGAATGGAAGGAGGGTCTTCTCCAACCCATCTGACCATCATGGCTTTCCTTGCTAGCATCAGACAGCCTTATTTAACTCTTACCAACACTGTTTACCTGCATTAGAATACACTTTGCAAGGCATTGGGGCACTTATCCATAGGGGTGTAAGAAAATATCTTTTCTGCAATATATCACGATATTTCATTTCACAATACTGTATCAATATTAAAAAGTACTGTATCGACATTTTTAGGTATTTATTCAAATGCACATATTGTGGAGGTTCATTTTAGTTTTTCTTTTTGGTTTATATTTTATTTATTATTATTTAACTCTCTTTTATTAAATAATGTTAGTTCCTTTGTTGGGATTACACAAAAATAATGTTCTGATGTCAGTTCTGAACTAATAGAATATGAGCATTTGAACAGGATCTTAAACTGTAATGTCTGCAAAACAGAATTTAAGTTTGAACACAGGAACATTTTGTGATATAGCATTAGATCCTGTTGTGATCAAATAAAAATTTGTTTTTAGTATTTGTGCATATTTTTGGTGTAACTCAATTCTTCAAGGAAATAATCATTTAAAAAAAGAAACAAACAAAAAAATTGCCTTTTTAACAGTATCATGATATATCGTGATATATCGTATCGTGATCCTAGTATTGTGATTTGTATTGTATCGCCAGATTCTTGTCGATACACATCTCTACTTATGGTAATGTTCCCATAACCTCATGCTTCACGATCACGGATTATGTGGTTTGTGTTTATTTTTATAATGTTTTTATGTCGGATGAATGTATATTTTTAAGGATTGCACTTTTTTTTTATTTCGTTGTACAATGTACAATGACGATAAAAATATATTCTATAAATCCAATCACAAATCAGAGACTAGCCTCAACCCCTTTTATCCTCAGAAAACATTCAGATAAACAATAGTGACAAAACAGCTGTAGATAATGAGATAAATAATGAATTCAGAGGACTTGTGAATATTATACACAATAAGAATGAATCAGTATAAATAATAAATAATAAGGTTTTATGATGGCAAAGTAAATATAGTGCATACAGAGCGCATTTTCTTACCCGTGCACTTTACATCCAACTGAATATCACTACTGTATTTGAAGCCTTTTTTATAATGCTGTGTTTTATTGTTAGTTTACTTTTTAATTATTCTTTTTGCATTTTTATGTTTGCTGTCATACCAAGGCAAGCCAAATTTATTTGTCTAGCACAATTCATACACAGGGCGATTCACAGTGCTTTACAAAAATGGAAAAGAGACAAGATAAAAACACACAATTACAATTAAAACATAATCAATAAAACATAAATAATTACACTGGTCAACAACAAATTTATTGTTTAAGTTTTTTGAGCTGATTTAGGATAATTTTGGTGTGCTGAATCCAAAAATCACATTCATTTTGCTCAATCAGGTCAACTTTCTGAACTATGCTACATATTGGCTTTTGAACATTTTTGCTTACATTTATGGGCATTTTCACATCATATGATACAAAATTATTTCATATTTCTTGCAATAAACGAGTTCTGAAGATTTGACTTTTGCCAATTTATGATTAATGTTTTTTTTAATATTACAGGTGAATGAAATGGCTTCGACTAGAAGATCTTGCAAAAATAAGCCTGATGTATTCTGCTACATCTGCGGTGAATACACCATTGTACCTAACAGGAATCCTGTTAGAAAGTGATTTTATTTCTCTTAAAACCTATTTTGGGTGAGAACTATATAAAAAATCAACTGATAAAGTCACAAAAATGTAATCAATTTTGTGAGAAGATCAAATTTTTCAAAATCAAATTAGCAAAAAAAAACCTGACCTGACTGAGGAAAACAGATGTCATTTTTGGATTTAGCGGTGCAAAATGGTCCTAATTCAGTTGAAAAAACCTAGACAACTTGCAAAAAACATGTTTTTGTAACCCAGTGTAATCAGTTAGAATAAAGTAAAAGGTCAGAGTGCAGATAGAACCCTTTCAGTTGTTCTATGCACAGTTGAACAGAGCCGTTTTCAGCCTGGACGTAAACATACCAGAGTTGCTGAACATCATCTTGTTACTTTTAACAATGTTTTTAAGACATCGACGTTTTTCAGTAGTGACTTCCACATGCCCTTTTCCCCCCACATTTAACCTTTACTAACTTACTCATCACCATTTATTATAATACGGTCCTCTGAATTTAGCTTTTTTCAGTGAAAATAAGGCATTTTCCTGTATTTAATTCGCTGACTATGTAGATGGTCATAAAAGCTCCGAATAAATTCAAAGGTTAACACGTCAGAACTGAGTAAACTGAAGAAAAAAGTGACTTTCTCAGCAAAATATATTATTAATTAAAGATAAACAAGCAGCTACAACCACTGCCATTTGTCAAACTCTATGGGTTTTACTGGTGAATCAATGTTGTAGAAGATGACGGTGTTTCCGCGGTAACTACGGAGCCTCTGAACGTCCAAACGGGTCATATCTGATGATGATGAAAAGCTTAAGAACTGCATTTTATATAAGTTATTTACTGATGGAATTAGTGGTCGAAAAGTTATTAAACACTATAGATCAGTAGATGCTTTTGGTGGACAGTGGTGGTTTAGGTCTGTGAGGGTTAAACAATAATAATGAACTTGTATCGTATCTTGTCTTAAATTGATGGTGATTTGCTAATGTGCTAAAATACCATTGTGTGCTTGGCTTTGTCTGCATTAGAACATGTTACTACTGTACACACTGGAAAAAATCTAAATCTTACCAAGTGTATTTTTGTCATTTCTAATCCAAATATCTCATCACACTTAAAATAAGACATAATCACTTAAAGAGGAACTTTGCAGTGAGATATAAGAACTTATTTTTAGATAATAGATCTGGAAAATCTTATTTCAAGAAATCTTACCAAGATAATTTTCACTTGTTCTATTGGCAGGTTTTGTTACTTGAATGAAGCAAAAAAAATCTTGAATTAAGCAAAAAAAAAAAAAAAAAATCTGCCAATGGAACAAGTGAAAAGTTATAATTGTATTGATTTATTGATTTTCTTTCTTTCTTTCTTTCTTTCTTTCTTTCTTTCTTTCTTTCTTTCTATGTATTTATTTCTGGGGAGGTCTTCACATAAGCCTTTTTTGGCTTCTATCCTCTCCTGCACAATGATGTTACTTGTTTGAATGTTGGTTTTTTTTTTGTTTTTTGTTTTTTTTTTTTCCTTGCTATTTATGATGTGCGAATAAATAAAAAAAAATAAATAAAATGATCTTTGTAAGATTTCTTGAAATAAGATTTTCAAGACCTATTGTCTAAAAATCAGTTCTTATATCTCACTGAAAAGTTACTCTTTAGGTGATTATGTCTTATTTTAAGTGTGATTAGATATTTGGACTAGAAATGAGAAAAATACACTTGGAAAGATTTAGATTTTTGCAGTGTACCAAAAGAATCCAGCGTTTGTGAGTGATTTTAACTGAATGGACTGGAAAAAAAATCCAAATTTTACCAAGTGTATTTTTCTCATTTCTAGTCCAAATATCTCATCACACTTAAAATAAGACATAATCACCTAAAGAGTAACTTTTCAGTAAGATATAAGAACTTCTTTGTAGACAATAGATCTTGAAAATCTTATTTCAAGAAATCTTACCAAGATAATTTTCACTTTTTCCATTGACAGATTTTGTTACTTGAATTAAGCAAAAAAAAAATCTTGAATTAAGCAAAAAAAAAATCTGCTAATGGAACAAGTGAAAAGTAATAGTTATATTATTTATTTATTTATTTATTTATGTTCTTCCTATGCATTGTTTATTTCAGGGGAGGTCTTCACATAAGCCTTTTTTGGCTTCTATCCTCTCCTGCACAATTATGTTACTTGTTTGAATGTTTTTTTGTTTCGTTTTGTTTTGTTTTTTTCCTTGCTATTTATGATGTGGGAATAAATTAAAAAAAAATAAATAAAATGATCTTTGTAAGATTTCTTGAAATAAGATTTTCAAGACCTATTGTCTAAAAATCAGTTCTTATATCTCATTGAAAAGTTCCTCTTTAGGTAATTATGTCTTATTTTAAATGTGATGAGATATTTGGACTAGAAATGAGAAAAATACACTTGGAAAGATTTAGATTTTTGCAGTGTACCAAAAAAAAATCCAGCGTTTGTGAGTGATTTTAACTGAATGGACTGGAAAAAAAATCCAAATCTTACCAAGTGTATTTTTCTCATTTCTAGTCCAAATATCTCATCACACTTAAAATAAGAAAGTTATAGTTATATCATTTTATTTATTTATTTATTTATTTATTTATTTTCTTTCTTTCTTTCTTTCTTTCTTTCTTTCTTTCTATGTATTGTTTATTTCAGGGGAGGTCTTCACATAAGCCTTTTTTGGCTTCTATCCTCTCCTGCACAATGATGTTACTTGTTTGAATGTTTTTTGTTTTGTTTTTTTTCTCCTTACTATTTATGATGTGTGAATAAATAAAAAAATAAAATAAAATAATCTTGGTAAGATTTCTTGAAATAAGATTTTCAAGACCCATTGTCTAAAAATACATTCTTATATCTCACTGAAAAGTTACTCTTAGGTGATTATGTCTTATTTTAAGTGTGATGAGATATTTGGACTAGAAACGAGATTTAGATTTTTTCCAGTGTACTTCCCCAAAGTGAAGCCCCGCAGACTGAAACCTACTGCAGCTGATTCAGCAGTGTTGTATTTATATATCAACACCCATGTCATTTCAGATGAGATGGAGATGATGAATAACTCCTCAAGCAATGGGTCACATTTGACGTCTCCATGACATCCGGGTTAAAGAGGGTTGGAGGTTTCCATACAGAGTAAAAAAATAAATAAAAGGGTACGGTTTCACTCAGTCAGTCATTATGATGAGATATCAGGGTCTTGATTCTAAAAATTGCTGCAGATTCTTAATTCGGTTTGCACTTTTTGGATACATTGCATCACTTTGCGCATCACTTTGCGTATAAAATGCTTCCAACATCGCTTCTCTCATCGCTGTGAAAGTGAAGCAGACTCTGGCCTGTTGTCAGTCCGTCTGCAGTCAGTTCCATGAAATTATGTCATCCTCACTTATCCCACAATGTGACGGGTGATGTCATTCAGACTCCAAACAATATGAAAACAATCCTTTACATCTGGTCTCAGCGGTAAACGGTCTGGGTCCAGACAGAAGGGACCAGTCTGGGGTTCTGCTGCTGGTTTCCATTAACTACTGGTTCATTAGGCCAAGATTTAGTGTTTCACTTCATTTTACTTTGTCCTTATTAATGTCACTTGTTTTCTTTATTTAATTGTTCTACCAAATGATGACAAAGATGAGAAAACAAAGACAAAAATCTAAAGCCCAATAGTTTTTTAATTATTGTGCAAAAATGCTAAATTATTTACATTGTTTAATTTCATTCAACTAAATAATGCAATTTTTAAGCTTCAGCGCATGTGAGATGTCCACATATGGTCTTTTTTTTATCTTTAGTTTTATTATTATACAAATGTTTTTTTTTTTTTTTTTTTTTAATGTACATATTGTTTATATATAGACTTTATTGGGCTAAATCTGGGACCTCAAGTACCAAAGTAGAAGATTTAGTGTTTTGCTTCATTTTACTTGGTCCTTATTAATGTTACTTGTTTTCTTAATTTAATTGTTCTACCAAATGATGAGAAAAGATGAGGAAAAAAATGACAAAAATCTAAAGCCAAATAGTTTTTTAATTATTGTGCAAAAATGCTAAATTATTTGCATTGTTTAATTTCATTCAACTAAATAATGCATTTTTTAAACTTCAGCGCAAGTCAGATGTCCACATATGGTCTTTTTTATCTTTATTTTTATTATTATAACAAAAGTTTTTTTATGTACATATTGTTTATTGTTACTTGTTTTCTTTATTTAATTGTTCTACAAAACGATGAGAAAAGATGAGAAAAAAAGACAAAAATCTAAAGCCAAGTAGTGCTTTTATTATTGTGCAAAAATTCAAAATTATTTGCTTTGTTTAATTTCATTTGAATAATTATGCATTTTTTAAGCTTCAGTGCAAGTGAGATGTCCACATATGGTCTCTCTTTTTTTAATCTTTAGTTTTGCTGTTATACAAAAGTTTTGTTTTTTTTTGTTTTTTTTTAACTGTACATATTGTTTATATATAGACTTTATTGGGTAAATCTGGGACTTCAAGTACCGAAGCAGAAGATTTAGTGTTTTGCTTCATTTTACTTGGTCCTTATTAATGTCACTTGTTTTCTTAATTTAATTGTTCTACCAAATGATGAGAAAAGATGAGAAAAAAAGAGGAAAATCTAAAGGCAAGTAGTGTTTTTAGTATTATATTATAGTGCAAACATACAACATTATTTGCATTGTTTAATTTCATTTTGCTAAATAAGCATTTTTTAAGCGTCAGCACAAGTGAAATGTCCACATATAGTCTTTTTTCTTTCTTTATCTTTATTTTTTTTTTACTAATCAAAACTTTTTTTTTTAATGTACATATTGTTTATATATAGATTTTATTGGGCTAAATCTGGGAACTCAAGTACCAAATTTTGTGCCATCTCATGATGTCCACATATGGTCTTTTTTTTTCTTTATCTTTATTTTTATTATTATATAAAAATATATATTTTTTAATGTACATACCGTTTATATATAGATTTTACTGGGATAAATCTGGGACCTCGACTACCAAATTTCATGCCATGTCATATGTAAATGTGTGCTGGTATGACAATAAAAATCCTTGAATCCATAGTCCTCATATACTGCAGACTTTAAATAGGTGAATTTACCTACTGACTGAAAATCACATTGCTTACAGTATATGCAATAGTAGTAGTTACGTTACGTTGTTAATTTTCATAAAATATCCAAAGATCATTGGAAACTAAAACACATTTTTTAATTAAATTAATATTGTCAGGAAACAGAAAATTGGCAAATCTTCATATTTGTTTTTATTCTGGCTGTAAAATGACTACTTATTAGCTTTATAAATAACAAGCGTTGACACGTCATCACATACATGACCAGTGTCACTTCCCTCTTTACATAAATGTGAATAGCTCTTCATAAAAAGGGGATTTGTTCAATTTCACTTTGCTTTTTGTCTTCCTTTTTCAATTCTGAAACTAATATATTTCTCTCGTTTGAGGAACTTCTTTTCCCTTTAAACAGTCGAGTTTCAAGCGTCCGTATCAAAGCTTTATTTCACTGCCTGCAATCTTAAAACAGCAGATTTCCACACAAGTGTCAAACTGTCACTTGTTTTGATGGAAAAGGAAGGGCCAGCAGATGAGTACCATGTGCATTTGTGCTGTTTCAGCTTTGACGAGACTCCGCTCCAGTTGTTGTTTTGGTTTGTTGCTTCACCCGACTCCGGTTCCGCGTCGGGTTTTAGTGGCTGCCCGCCACAGAGAGAGACAGCAGGTTCAGAAAGCTGGAAGCATGCACTCTGCAAGTATGTGAATTATGCCATTGACGTCAGCACAGTCATAAAGTAGACGGCTGCCCTTCCCCTGAAGTATTCCCTTGCCAGCAGGCCTGTTCAGCTCAGCGCAGATGGATTCAAGCGCTCTCTGCTTCACAGACAGGCCCTTTTGTTGGGGTATTTAGGAAGCATTCAGACCCCTACCCACCCACCTCCCCAACCCTAAATACAAAAAAGCCACCTTTATCACCACTACTACTTCATCTTTTTTATGGGACAAAAAAATAAACCTGGCTTTACTGATCAAATGAACTCTCTACTTCAGTTAAAGTCACTCTGATTGTTTCATTTCATTCTAAATAAAGCATTTTTACAGCTTCAGCACATGTGAGATGTTCATAATACTCATATACTGCAGACTTTAAATAGGTGAATTCACCTACTGATTGAAAATCACATTATTTATATGTGTAATAGGAGTAGGGAGACTGAATCTAACATTTGCTGTATCCAAACAAAATAGGACACTAAAACACGTTTTTGTTCATTAATGTTGTCAGGAAACAGAAAATTGGCAAATCTGGCAGACCCCCCACCCCCCTATACCCTAAATACAAAAAAGCCACCTTTATCACCACCACTACTCCATCTTTTAATGTGACAAAAAATAAACCTGTCTTTACTAATCAAATTAGTGCTCTACTTCAATTAAAATCACTCTGATTGTTTAATTTCATTCTAAATAATGCATTTTCAAAGCTTCAGCGCATATGAGATGTTCATAGTACTCATATACTGCAGACTTTAAATAGGTGAATTCACCTACTGATTGAAAATCACATTATTTATATGTGCAATAGGAGTAATGGAGACTGAATCTAACATTTATTAACACAGATTTACTGTATCCAAACAAAATAGGACACTAAAACACATTTTTGTTAAATTAATATTGTTAGGAAACAGAAAATTGGCAAATCTGGCAGACCCCCCCTACCCCCCTTACACCCTAAATGCAAAAAAGCCACCTTTATCACCACCAGTACTCTATCTTTTTTATGGGACAAAAAATAAACCTGTCTTTACTGATCAAATGAACTCTCTACTTCAATTAAAGTCACTGATTATTTAATTTCATTCTAAATAATGCATTTATAAAGCTTCAGCGCATGTGAGATGTCCATTGTACTCATATACTGCAGACTTTAAATAGGTGAATTCACCTACTGATTGAAAATCACATTATTTATATGTGCAATAGGAGTATGGAGACAGAATCTAACATTTATTAACACAGATGTATTGTATCCAAACAAAGTAAGACTCTAAAACACATTTTTTTGTTAAATTAATATTGTCAGGAAAAAGAAAACCGCCAAATCATATTTGGATTCAAGCGCTCTCTGCTTCATAGACGGGCCCTTTTGTTGGGGTATTTAGGAAGCATTCGGACCCCTACCCACCCACCTCCCCAACCCTAAATACAAAAAAGCCACCTTTATCACCACTACTACTTCATCTTTTTTATGGGACGAAAAATAAACCTGTCTTTACTGATCAAATAAAACTCTCTACTTCAATTAAAGTCACTCTGATGGTACAATTTCATTCCACTAAATAATGTGCTTTTAAAGCTTCAGCGCATGTGAGATGTTCATAGTACTCATATACTGCAGACTTTAAATAGGTGAATTCACCTACTGATTGAAAATCATGTTTTTTTATATGTGCAATAGGAGTATGGAGACTGAATCTAACATTTATTAATACAGATTTACTGTATCCAAACAAAATAGGACACTAAAACACACTTTTTTTGTTCAATTAATATTGTCAGGAAACAGAAAATTGGCAAATCTGGCAGACCCCCCACCCCCCCTATACCCTAAATACAAAAAAGCCACCTTTATCACCACCACTACTCCATCTTTTTATGGGACAAAAAAAATAAACCTGTCTTTACTGATCAAATAAAACTCTCTAATTCAATTAAAGTCCCTCTGATTGTTATCTGCAAAGAAGGGACAAAGCCACATCATAGTTTGGTTATCATTAATCTGCGGCAACATGGTTGGTTTTTCTTTGGCAGAGGTAGAATCCAGATATCTGTTAGGCCTTGAACACCACATGTCTGTTTAGTTGTAACTTGAGGGAAACTTCTATTTAATCTTGATTTAATCAGGAAGCTTCATTTAGCCAGTATGGACAAACACAATCAATCTTCTTCTGCATGCTCACTAATGCCAATAGTCTTTATTGGCTCAATTAGATTTTCTGGAGCCCTTTTGTGGTCTGCGATTGCACACATAAACACACACATACATGTACACAGACCCGCTGACTTCGACTCCCCCTCTGCATGCTTACCCGTCAGGAGCAGGCATGCTTTTTGAGGTCATCTGAGGTTTGTCTCAGCTGGTCTTCATATGTTACTGGAGACACTGATCCTCCGTTGCACGCAAACCCCTTCGTCATAGCACGCCTGGTGCCTTTCCTCGCCCCACTCATCAAGTCTGCACCGTCCCGACGTGGACCAACCTGGCTTGGCTGGGTTTTAAGGTCTGCGCACTAAATACGGTCATGATAATGTTAATAAGACAGTCATGTTTTTCTTGACAGCAGTTCAACAACAGCTGGAGAAGTGTTGGGACCAAAATGATTTCTTACTTGGCTTCAATAAAATGTTATTAGGATGTTAAAGCCAAGACACAGAAGAAGTCTAGTTCCATATGAGCCCACTGGGTTGTTTACTTCCTCATTATTTGAAATAAAACCTGTAAAAGCGATCTGCGTCCTGGAGTGTGAAGCAAATTGAAACAGCTGCATTTTATGAATTTCCTAGAAATTAGGAAATACATAGAGTGCAAATACCTTTTCTCCGCAGGTGCTATTAATTAAGCAGCCAGATTGTTTACACTAATAACACAGTGGGAGATATTAAATTTGATAAAGACATTTAAAAAAAAAAAAAACATATTTTCCACATGTTTACAAAGTAAAGCCGGAGCGCAAGGATGACATATTCACTATTTGCTTGAAAAACATTGTTGCTTAGTTTTTAACTCTTTTATCTATCCTGAACCATAATCAAGTGATGCCAATTTATAAATGTCACCTTGAAAAGTTGATTGAAAGTGAATGCAAGCGGGCAATTCTTTTAGTCAATAAAATAATTAGTCTCTGAGCAATTTATTAAGTGTGATTTTGTCCGTGTTAATTTTACAAAAAACATATTTGCAGTTACATTGTAGTTACATATTGATGACTGATGTCTTAATTTCGAATATGAATGTCAAAACAGAAGAAAATAAATAAACAAAACATTTACAGGTGCGGGAGACTTTCATGACCAATTTTTCATCTAATCTGTCAAACCTCAGTCATATCCTCAGTGTCATGAATCTGTAAGTCTTTCTGTGATTACTCACCTGAATTTCTTGCATTACGGTGAACAATTTCTTAGTGCCATCCACCATAAACAAACCATGTGTTTACAAACAGAGCTGGGAGGTAACGCTGTCATCTTCGGAATTTTGTCGCAACGTGCATTGTGGGAAACAGAGGTTCGCGCAGCCACCTGACAGCAGCAACTGCTACAGACATGACATGGAAACAGCAGGAGCTCCCTTCCCTCTATGCATATTCCTCTAACTGTTTCCGCATTTCAGATGATTTTGCATCATGTTTGTTTCATCCATATATCATATGGTCACGCTGTAGCTGCAGATGGCTGTACGAACCTCCGTTTTCCACAATGCACGTCGCGACAAAATTCCGAAGATGCCCGAGTTCCCTCTCGGCTCAGAATGTAAACACATGGTTTGTTTCTGGTGGATGGCACTAAGAAACTGTTCACTGTGATGCAAGAGATTCAGGTGAATAATGACAGAAAGACTTACAGATTTGTGATAATGAGGATATGACTGAGGTTTGACAGATTTAATGAAAAATTGGTCACAAAAGTCTCCCGCACCTTTAAACATAAGACATACAGGGGTTGGACAAAATAATGGAAACACCTTAAAACATCAACAAAATATAATTTAATATGGTGTAGGTCCGCCTTTTGCGGCAACTACAGCCTCAATTCTCCGAGGTATTGATTCATACAACTTGTGAATTGTTTCCAAAGGAATTTTAAGCCATTCTTCAGTTAGAATACCCTCCAACTCTTTTAGAGACAATGGCGGTGGAAATCGACGTCTTACTTGAATCTCTAAAACTGACCATAAATGCTCAATAATGTTGAGGTCTGGGGACTGTGCCGGCCATACCAGATGCTCAACTTCATTAGAATGTTCCTCATGCCATTCTTTAACAATTCTAGCTGTATGGATTGGGGCATTATCATCTTGAGGTGAAGGTGTTTCCATTATTTTGTCCAACCCCTGTATAATACATATTCGAAAAGGAGAGAGCAAATGAGCACAATTGATGAGGGACAGGGTTGTCTCTTGTGAAAGACTAAATCAGTACAATGAGTTCAGTCCTCTGTCTCATGGAAACACATGAGGTAACATGTTCGGTGTTGCAATCTGGTACTCCACTGCACACAGCTACACTACAGATACAACAGGGCCAGCTTATTTTCTTGGCTAAGATGAGATCTAAGTGTATGAAGTCACCATATCACAACAGAATCACATCCTATTACGTTACACCTCACCCCTCCTTTTTGATGGTAATTCCCTCTCAGTGTTTCTGCTTTGCGTTGTCATCGGCTGCTTCTTTGGTTTCACTATCATCAGATTTGGTATCAGATATTCCAAAAAATATTAAGCACTTCTTCTCCATTCCTCCATCAGTATTTACAATTATGCTTTGCTCAGGTTTACAGACACTCATCTCCAAGTTATACACTGAACAAAAATATAAACCCACCACTTTTGTTTTTGCTCCCATTTTTCATGAGCTGAACTCAAAGATCTAAAACTTTTTCTGTGCACACACAAGGTTTATTTCTCTCAAATATTGTTCACAATTCTGTCTAAATTTGTGTTAGTGAACACTTCTTCTTTGCTGAGATAATCCATCCACCTCACAGGTGTGGCATATCAAGATGCTGATTAGACAGCAGGATTTTTGCACAGGTGTGCCTTAGGCTGGCCACAATAAAAGGCCACTCCAAAATGTGCAGTTTTATCACACAGCACAATACCACAGATGTCACAAGTTTTGAGGGAATATGCAGTAGTCATGCTGACTTCAGGAATCTCCACCAGAGCTTTTGCCTGTGAATTGAATGTTTATTTCTCTACCATAAACCATCTCCAAAGCTGTTTCAGAGAATTCATGAAGAAGACTGTGCGAGGAAAATGGTGGTCACACCAAATACTGACTGGTTTTCTGACCCCCCTGGACCACCCAATACAGTAAAAGTGCACATTTTAGAGTGGCCTTTTATTGTGGCCAGCCTAAGTCACACCTGTGCAATAATCCTGCTGTCTAATCAGCATCTTGATATGCCACACCTGTGAGGTGGATGGATTATCTCAGCAAAGGACAAAGGAGAAGTGCTCACTAACACAGATTTAGACAAATTTATGAACAATATTTTAGAGAAATAGGCCTTTTGTGTACATAGAAAAAGTTTTAGATCTTTGAGTTCAGCTCATGAAAAATGGGAGCAAAAACAAAAGTGGTGCGTTTATATTTTTGTTCAGTGTATTTTCACTTAAATTATGTTCTGTTTTTGAGAAAGATTGCATAAGGCTGCTTGAGAGTAGATCAACACATATAAAAGAAATACACAGAAATAACAAATGCAAAAGATCTGACATTTTTCCGCGACGTCATTCGTACTAGTCGTGCTGGCTTTGGCTGCAGCTCAGCTTCTGTGATCGCGCCAATTTCCTTGATGATTCTCCAAAACATCCGGCCTTTACACTAACAGTCAATCTCAGTCATTGTAATTCTGAAGGCTGCTTTGAAAACTTGAGAACACAAAGCATTGGCAGTGACAGAAGTTTGGCGAAGCAGGGGGTCGGTGTCTCCTCTGATCCGTGGTAATCAACCCAAGGGGCAAATGCCAGTCACGGTGACAATAAGGCCCATTGAGCCCGGTCGGTTCTGTTGGAAGTTCAACTCAGGTAACACAGACAAAGGCCGGTCTGTTTGTGTGTGTGCGTGTTTATACATGTTCTGTAAAAGTGTGTGTGCGAGGAGGGTAACGGCGGGAGAAGACATCTGACACCGTGGTCAGAGAGGATGAAAAGGCAGAAAAAACACTGTGTGAGAGTTTATGAAAGCAGGAGTCATAACAGATGGAGAGCCAACTTCAAGGACGAGGCGGTATTTGAGTCCTTCCAAGATACGGCACAGCCACAATCTCAATGACGTTTGTCTGTTTTATCACAAACAGCGACGGGAGATGCAGAGCTAAAACAATCAGGAATATGACGATGGCTACAATAGCAGAAAAGGCCGAACATGAGGCCGAGCGGAGACGAAGCAGCGAAGCCTCGGGCGGCGTGATGTCAGCGAGTTCCTGAGTTCAGTTCACTCCTCACATTCACCTCCTACACAAGTAAATCACTCCGTACCTCGCTCTGTAGCCCCGTGCGAATAGGCTGCACATGTGTGAATCGTGGGGAGTCTAATGTGAAAGGCTTGGAGAAAAGGTTTGTTTGATTTTGTAGCTAAGACAGTTTTAACAAGAGTAGGTCATAGTGGCTTTTGAGGGTCAAGACTTAATATTCCAGGAGGATCATGGTTACTGTTACTGTTTCTGATAGAGTTAGGTCTCTTATTTCAGCACAAACATCAGGAAATTTGTGTGTTTTTGGAGTCACATTCCACTTTGTGCTATTTGCAGAGTTTCTTACAGGATTTAAAGTCTGCAAAAAATGTATTAAAGTTAGCATTTTCATCATAAAACATTCAATTCCTTTATCATCTGCTCCAGGAAAAATAAGAAGAAGTAAGTGAGTGAGTAAGTAAATTTTATTTATGTATAGTAAGTGTTCAAATATGTATCTTGTATTATATTGTACAGGTATTGTGTGTTTTGTGCTCCCTTAACAGTCTGTTATGTATATGTTTTTTGTTTCATTAGTGCCCTATCAAGTGTCTAACCATGTCTTTCTCCTGTAAATGTTTTTTTTTTTTTTTTTTTTTTTTTTTACTGCCTTTTCAAAACTTGGCCAGGGGACTACAGATGAAAACTAGCCTTCTGGCTAATTCTGGCTTTTTTTAAACCATGTGTAACCATGTGTTTTATGAAACTGCATTGTCCCCTTTCAAATAAACTAAACTATAAACTATTATAGAGCACTTTTCACAGACAGTCACAAAGTGCTTTACACAGTGCAAAGTACAAATAAACATTACACATAAAATAAAATTAAAATACCATTAAAACACAATAAAATGCAATTAAAATACAATTAAAATATGAAGAAGAATCATCATTGCCGTTATCACCTTCATAAGATTAAGACTGATTTTAATTTGACATATTAGAATCAGAATATGTTATTAATCCCAGAGGTTAATTTGTAACATTGCAGATATTCCCAGAACAGTAGATATAAATAAATAAATAAATAATATAGTATTCAGAAACATACAGTAAGAATACACATCCTAAATATATATATATATATATATATATATATATATATATATATATATATATATATATATATATATATATATATATTCATTTATTCTTTCTTTTTTTTTTTTTTATTTTGAACATTTACAGAAAACATGCAAGTTCAAAAATTCCAAAGTCATTCATTTACACTCGAAAAGGAGTGTGTGTGTGTGTGTGTGTGTGTGTGTGTGTGTGTGTGTGTGTGTGTGTGTGTGTAAACTATATTATTTTGAGTGAGCGAGTGCTAAATATATACAGATTTCAGAAGCATTGCACAGTATCAGGGCTAATTGCACAATGACATAATGTAATAGGATGTGGTCATGGTCAGTCTATTGACTCAAAATATGTGACATTCTGAGGAAAACATTATATAGTTTAATAGCTACAGGCAGGAATGATTTCCTGTGATGCTCTGTGATGCATCTTGGTAGAAGACGTCACTGACAATGATCTAATTCAGAGGGACTGTCCAGATCGTGCCATGAAAGAAGAAGTAATAATAGTGGCATCGAAACCTTCCTACTCTGTTATCCTGTGGTAAAGATCCCGACGGGTTTGTAGTATTACTAACACAGGCTGCTAGACTAGTGAGCTTATGTCTGTTTATATCTATGCGTAAGTGTCTGCAGCACAATAGGGTTTGGTTTCATTAACTTGTAGAATTTATGTAACTTGTTATTTTGCTGCTGGAGAAGAAATAATGAGGAAGAATTACTGTAAATCCACATCTGACTTCTGAATTTATATTACTTTATACAGATACTTTACAGTTATGCTCATGTGAAAATACTTTTAATTCATTATATAACTCAAAATATGCCACCATAATGTAAGTAATACACAAATACTGTAATAATTTCAGTCTTAGATGATGCAAAAATGCAGATAATGTCCAATAACAATAAAAAAAAGCCATCACATGCAGCCTATAACTTAAGAAACAAGAGTAAACTAGAAGAGAACTTGGTTGTAACTTGGCAGTATTTAATAGGAATCCATAAAATTACAATTTAGGGTGTATTCACACCTGAAAAGTCTTTTGGTTTGCTTATTTGACTCGGATCGAATGCGGACTTTATTTGTTTCATTTGGGTCGGATCGCATTCTCACTACACTTTTTGCTAGTGGACCAAAATGTGTCAACAGAAGCACATGTGACGAGCTGCGCTGGCATTGGACAGAAAAGTCGGGGGCGGGGTGAATCGGAGACGGCCGGTGTTGACGAAAACGGATGTGGAGGTCCTACATACAGTTATCATTTTCGGGAATATGTCTTCTATTTTTACAGACAAATTTTCAAAAATAATGTTAACTGTCAAGAACAGCTCATTTGGAGCCAGTTTCGTAATATGTCAATAAGACATTCAATCATGGCTGCTGCTGTCAGCTCTGACCTCAGCTACTTCCAGTGGCTACGGTGGCTCGTCAAGCACAAAAAGGCGCAAGATTCCTTTGTTTGATTCCTTGGTTTGTTTCGGCTCGAGGCTGGTTATATTCACACCAGAAGTGAAGCGGCCCAGAGTGCATTTGGAAGCACTTGTTTGATTCGAATCAGAGTTCGCATGTTTGCATTCACACCTAAAAAAAAGTCTGGACTTTCCGGGAAAACGCACTCTGGTCCATTTTAAATGGACCAAACGAAGTAGGTGTGAATCCACCCTTAGATCGTAGATAGTGAATTTACCTCAAAAATGGTCATGTGAGTTTTAGCCGTTGTAATAAAATCATCATAGTCTTATTCATCGCTAATCAAAGACGAAATTACAAGTGTTTCCCATAGAAAGCAACTAAATATATATAAAACACATCATAAAAACCCACCAATAAAAGAGGGAAAGCACTAAATCTTGTAAACCTATAAACAGAAGAACCACCAGATTCTGGTGAGATCAGGGCTGCGAACTTTAAGGTTAGGTTTAAAGAACGAACAAGTAGTCAGAGACAGATGTTAATACTGAGAAAGGGACGTAGAAATAAACATATACTCCAGGTGTGAGTATGTGCAGTAGACATGTGAGCTCACCAAACCTCTTTTAGACAAATAAATCTGGTCTGGATGGGGCCTAAGGGACACATCTGCAATTCTCCTGAATATCTGATGCCACTAAAAATAAAATGAGCTCAGAACTGTTAGTGTTGTCATTACACCTGGATGTGGACAGTTTGATTAACGCAGCACAACCTTTCTCATCGTTATTTCGTGGATTCTGCGAGGTATCTGGTATCACTGTCCACCCACTGCGAGGTCTTTCATGCTGCGTGGATTTACGACTTTCCCCGTTGCTTTCCCACTGACTTCTATAGTAAATCAGACAGGAATGTGTACATGTGTACATTATGGGGAGGACAGGGAACACTGTGTCCAAGCAAGGAGGGGATGAAGAGAAAGAGAGTAGCATAAGTGTGGGTCTAACATGCTAAAAACATACAAGCGCACACACTCACGTGGTTATTGGATGTGAACCACTCAAAGCGGCTTTTGTGTGGCTTCGACTGACTTTATAACACTATAAACACAAACAGAAAAGCCACAAGACTGTGAATGCACATACTTACCCAATGTTTGCCAGTGGGAACAACAGAAATGTTTAACAGGTCGAGTTCATAGAATCTGAAAAAGGCTCAGATAAAACTTCAAGGCCATGTCCATAAAAAAAAAAAAAGCATCTTTTTTCATTTACCCTCTGTTAGTGGGTTTTACTGTGGGAGCAAAAGAGTAAACACAGAAAAAAAAAAGTCCTATCTGCTCAAATTTGCTCCATATAAAGAAGACAGGCATTAATTTGTTCCTCTGAGTTCTAGCACTTTTCTCTTCCTTCTCTGCAAAGGAACTGTGTTAAAGGGGTCATATTTTATTCGTCTTTAGTACATTTATTTGTGTATTTGGGGACGATAATAGTTCCAGAAGTTTGAATTTGTGCTGCAACGCTATCTTTATTTTCATTTAGGTAAAAATCGAGTGGATTTCTACAACCTGTTTGAATTCCTGCTTAATTTGTTACGTTTTGTAACTAGTTACATCACGACATGTGCACATATAAGGTCAAGACTTGAGACGAACATTTCTCTAAGTACGACATAATTGTTTATCAGCAGCAGCGGTTGTAGTAAAAACTGAAAATATGTCCAAACTTCAAGTCAGTTACTTAAAATGTTCAGTTGTTGGTTGAACGGGACAGAGCAGCACAGCCAATTACAGAATAGATTTAATGAGCAGCTACTTGTCTATAAATCACTGAATAGTTTAGGCCCAGAGTTCAGAGTTAAAGATATGTTTAAGGAAAATAAAGGTCCAGTCGAGGCCAGAGTTCAGACTAAACACAGAGAAGTGACGATTAGCTGCTAATGCTATAAACAACAGGAATGAATTGCCAGTAGAGATTAGATTTACCATAAATGTAGAGATAGTTAAAGGGGTCATATTTTGCTAAACCCACTTTTATTAGTCTTTGGTTCATTTATTTGTGTATTTGGACCCTAATAATTCATAAAGTTTGAATTTGAACCCTCCAGGTGCTGCAAAACTATCTTTGTATTCATTTAGGTTAAAATCGAATGGATTTCTACAGCCTGTTTGAATTCCTGCTTAATTTGTTACGTTTTATAACTAGTTACATCACAACATGTGCACATATAAGGTCAAGACTTGAGACGAACATTTCTGTAAGTACGACATAATTGTTTATCAGCAGCAGCGGTTGTAGTAAAAACTGAAAATATGTCCAAACTTCAAGTCGATTATTTAAAATGTTCAGTTGTTGGTTGAACACAACAGAGCAGCACAGTCAACAACCTGGAGTGGGCGGGGCCTGATGTGGTTCATTTGCATTTCAAGGGCCAGCGCTCAAAATGACCTTTCTGGTGTCATTACTCAGAAATAGGGTTGAAGATGGACCTGTGGAGTTGAATTAATGAAGAATTCATACCCAAGCAGAGCATTTACAGTTTATGTAGACCACAGGGAAATGTTTGAAAATGCAGAATTCTTTTTTTTTTTTTTTTTTTTTTTTTTAAAAGCAAAATATCACTCCTTTTAAACATTTCAGGTTGTTCATATTTGTTTAGGTTATTCCCATTTTATTGTGAAAGTATAGTTTGTAAATGTAAAAATTTTTATAGTGTAATTTTAGTCTTTTCACCTTAAAACAAGAGGAAAATTTTGAGTTGTCATTATTTATAGGTTATTATGATAGTTCGAGCCGATTACCTAAAATGTTCAGTTGTTGGTTGTATTAACAAACACAAGTGGTTGAGCAGAACAGAAAGCACAGTCAACAACCTGGAGGGGCGGGGCTTGAAGTGGCTCATTTGCATTTAAAGGGCCAGCACTCAAAATGACCTTTCCGGTGTCGTTACCCAGAAATAGGGTTGAAGATGGACCTGTGGAGTTGAATTAATGAAGAATTCAGACCCAAAAAGAGCATTTACAGTTTATGTTGACCACAGGGAAATGTTTTAAAATGCATAATTCCATTTCAAAAAAGCAAAAAATCACTCCTTTAAAACATACTGGAGCTGGGTTTGATTGCAGTCAGATAAACCGCATCACAAATTCTTCCAAATAGTACTTTTTTGCGCTGTTATTGTGTTCACATCTGCTTAAACATATCACTCTCTGGAGGAAAACAAAGTCAGATTCAACTTCTTAGTCTTTTTTTTGTTGTTGTTTTTGGAATAGCAGTTTATATTGCAGAGCATAACATGTATAATATCAGGAGCAGTTTTGGACCCACTGCCATGCACATATTTTATAAATTTTAGTAAGTTTATACATATTGGGAGACAGAACATGTGTACAAATTGACAAAATAAATAGAATCAGGGAGAAGAGATTAGATAAGGTTAAAGACTATAATAAATGCAAAAACAGTGAGTCAGTTTCTTAGTCTTAAACTCTACTCATACAGGACGAGTATAACCTGTGGAACTCTGATGATTTGCATATCTGTGTTTCTGACAGCGCATTCACATGGGATGAGCGCTGTTTGTTTTTTTAGTGACGTTCTGTTGCCAAGGGGAAGTTCAACACTTATCTTTAAGTGTTGAAAGACAGAAAAAATGTTCCTTACTGTAACTGTCAAACATGCCATCCACACATGCTCTGAGATGTCGCTGTTTTGAAGGATTCAAGTTTGCGGCTGTTGCAGTGAATATCCTTGCTTCGGTCTCCTGGATTTCGACCTAAAACACTTGAAAACTTTCATTTATAATCACCAGCACAGCCTTTTTCATCCTCGAACAGGATATAGGCTGAATAAATGAGCAGAGGAAACCAAAAATGTTGCATATATTATTAATATTAAAACAGTATGACAGAATATCATAATTATTGACTTGAAAAGTTAAATCTATAGAAAGTGAAAGAAAAAAATCCTTCACAAGCAGCTATTTCATGTCGAGACCTATTTTTGGTGATGTAGGGAAAAAAAATAAATCTTTTTTTTTTTAGATTAGTGACAAAATAATCTTAAATTCCAATGAACCCATGCTTAAGCAGAGGGTTAAATGCTTTCTTTCAGAAATTTCCATTGGTTTAGCTCATTTGATTAATGAGTAATAAAAAATAAAGACATGTTTTTTGAAAAAAGTGAAATTCCCTACATAACCGGCACCATCTGATATTAAAATGCTTAAAAAAGCAATTCACACCAATTTTTCAGACAAAATGATTTTTATAATGATAAAAGGGTGTGTAAAAGGTCATAAAACTAGACTGAAAACAGAAATATATGATTGAGATTTCAAATTATAGCAGTGATAAGTTATGTTATTATTCATTCTTAGAGAACTTTCCAAGGGACTGAATTTAGTTTGTATAAAAAGTTCCGTAATTTTCTCGAAAATCCTTTTTTTGGGCAAAAATTTTAATGGATTTAGAAACTTAAGATGTTCCACTATTGAACTATAAAAAGTTTGAAATCATTATCTCAATTCTAATTTTTTGATTCAAAGTCAACAGGCGCGTGACTTGACCCTGTAGTTCATTTGTGATGGAATTTTTGTTGAAATGGCAGATTCTGGGATTAAGATCACAGACAATTTCTGCAGTTATTACAAATCACCAGATGTCCACAGGTAATACTAGTCCCATGAGAGTAGGGGTTGAATTAAACCAGACTAAGTTTCTTTGGGATTGGAAGGAAATCCAAGAAAGTGAAACAAGTGAAAGATTGATTTCCTTCTGCAGATGATTCCAAGGAGCTTGTTTGGACATTTATGTCGGCACCACACAGCTATTACAGTCGCGGAAAAAATTATTAGACCATCAAAAGTCATCAAAAACAGTGGTTATGCAATCAAGTACTAACTCCTGTGTGTATCATGTGACTAAAACAGACAGAAAAGAAAACATGGAATGCCTAAAAGCACTGTTTTTGTCAGTACAGTGCCATAGATATTGATGTAAGAACTGAAGTGATTTTGGTTTTTATCAAGAAAACACAGAAAATGGATAGATATCAGCTCTGAAATTAAACTACTATGAGCTATTTTTGTTATCATTATATTTGTCCAAACAAATGTACCTTTAGTTGTACCAGGTATTAACCCTTTCATGCATGAATTATGAGAACCTTAGTCAATATTTTTGTCTTGAGGGATTTTATTCCTCTTTAGGCATGAAAAACAAACAAACAATGCAATTGAAATTATTTATGACCCTATTTGTCATGGAGTTACAAAAACATCCAAACATCCACTCAACTGGACACCATGCATTTAATTTTTGAAGCAAAGAAACCTGCATTTAAAACCCATCATCAGAAAGTGATAAACTATGTGAAAACTATGAAATATAAACATTTTTAATGCTACTAATGCTCACATTTTAATATACTCTAATACTAGTTATTACTCAATTCATGGAGATGATATGCAAAAAAAAAAAAAAAAAAAAACCTTTTTGTTTCAGGAAACTGTTAATTACAGTCCAATAACAATTAGCAATTAATTTACACTAAAATATGTTTGTGCAGATCAGGTTGATCAAGAACAACAAACAGTAAGAACAGTAACTATGTATTCCATTGTTTAGGATGATGCATAAGCGTCCACTGTGTTGGCTGATATCCAACTAAAACAACTAAACCCATGAATATACAAGAGAACAGCTGGAGAACAACTGTCCACTGTAGTGACCACTATGCATGAAAGGGTTAAAATGAACAAGAAATTGAAGAAAACAAGGGGTGGTCTAATATTTTTTTCCCGCAATTCTATTTTTTATTGGTATTTTTTTGTTTTTTTGTTTTTTTATCAGTTACTAGAAATTTCAGGCAACCCCACATGGGCCCCGACCCCAAGGTTGAAAAACACTGACTGTAATCTGTGGGTGTTTTTGCATTATTCTATGATATATTTGTCATCATTATTTTTCATAGATAAATTATAGCCATAGACTGCACATCAGATGTCTGAGGAATAAACATAGAAACAATTTGGGTAAATGCGAGTTACAACTATAAAAAAGAACACTTCCAAAGAATGAGGAGGACGGAGGAATGTATTTAGCATATGATGTGATAACTTGTCTCTGTAGCGGCTGAAAATGTTCTAATAATTTTTTCCGCGACTGTATATTTTCCTGAGTATTTTTTCACATTGCAGGGTTAAAAAGAAATGTCAGTTTTTTCCGATATCGCGCAGGCCTAGTCAGAAAGTATACCAAAATGTATCTATGAAACTGTGGAGACGCCTTTATCCTGTTAATCATACAAGTACACATCAGCCTCCTACGTATTCCACTGTTTCTTAGAGCATCATCACACAACAAAGGCACTAGTATGGTTTATTATAATAGTAATAATAAAATAATAATAATACATCCCATGGTGATTAATTTGAATAATATGACTCATAATGCATAAGTGATGTGCAAATCCAGAATTACAAAACAATATCATTCCCATGCTGTTAATAATTTGCAACCGCACATCAACAATATCTATTGATCTTCTGCATATTGAGTGTTTGTCGCGTGCATTCTTAGAAATTAGACAAATGAAATGTAACGAAACACAGACTCGTAAAGATGAGGTCACTTTGTCGTTTCTTAGAACCCAGCGAACAGAAATGTATCAATCACCGAGTGTCATGGAGCCACATAACATGCTCCTAAACCACAAACTCCACCAGCCTCCTCCTCTTCTTTTTTTTTTTTTTTTTTTTTTTTCAACGTTTGTCAGCAAGTGATGTCGCAACGTCGCGTTTGTGGAGTCGTAATTCGACTTGAAAAGAAGGGGAAGAGCAGAGTTACACCAGCCCACTACCTCACCGTACCGTCTCTGGTCTTTGTTAGGAAGTGTTGTGTAACCGCACGCAGGGTTTCGCATCAAGTTGTTCTCTGTTTCTTGTAAAACAGGAGATGCCACTAAAGAACGACTCCCTCTCTGTCAATTCAGGAGCCAGGCGTCGACTGCCAACCAGCCCACGTCAAAGTTCAGCTTCTCTTTACGTGGTCTGTTTTACGCCAGTTCGGTAGAAAAATGACACATCGTCGTTCAAAACAAAGATGTTTACGCCATGAAAGAAAGCTTAGTTAATAACTGTCAGAGAGGAAAAGGCTGTACTGACTTTATCTTCTATGTAAAAAACTCGGACTATTTGCAGTACAATAATACAATAAAACTAAACTATAATGAAAAATCCAAAACTATTATAACCTTGGTTCAAAGGGGTAATGTAGATGTGGATAGGGGTCTGGATCAGCACTTATGTTGTAATGTTCTAAAAAGGATGTTCTAGTGTTCTAAAATGCATGTTCCTTCCACCTTACATGTGTTTTTTTTTGTTTTGTTTTGTTTTATTTACGTCTTGTATTTTTTATTTATTTATTTACTTATTTTTTTGTCACTTACAAGTAACGAACCAAATATGGTAACTTCACTGACTTTGATTTTCTAAATAACAAAAAATTTTGAAAAATTTCACAAATGTAATAAAGTCTTGTTAGGTCCTAAAATTACACACTAAAGTTGAAATTTTGAATTTCAGAATATTTCAATGAGTGACCTCACACTTTACCAGTGTCAGTACCCCCCTGACTTCAATTCACCAACTCACAAACTTATATTTTGCACTCTGTATAAAACTGATTAATTTGCACTATGTAAAAAACTCTGACTATTTACACTGCAATAATATATACATAAACATATTTTTACACATTGTATTCCTGTACATATCCACTCACTGTATAAAAACTTCAATTTGCACTTTCTGTACATATTACAAAGAAAAACCCACTGTAAATAATATATACATTTAAAAAAATTGTCCCGTTTAAAAAAATCAGAGAGCCATTTTACGATCCAACTATACGAGTTACATATCATCGTGTTCAGGTTGTCATTCCGAACAAATGTTACATTGGGTCCAACTCAATCTGACACTATTTGTGCGAGATATACACACTTTTATACTTCTGAAAATGGCCGCTTCGTTGTGAGGTCACCACAGCCACGCCCAACATTTAATCAAAAATGTAAATGCTAACTTTTGATCACGTGTTTAGGTGATTTACACTAAGTTCGGTCCAAATTGGATGTAAACCCAAGGAGGAGATGATGAAAGTATGAGGGGTGGGATTTTATAGGTCCACACTTCCACCCAATATGGCCGACTTCCTGTTGGGTTTAGGGCTCTTTACGTGTTTTGTGTGTGTGCGGTCTGTTTACGCCAGTTCGGTGGAAAAATGACACATCGTCGCTCAAAACAAAGATGTTTACACGATGAAAGTTTGGTTAATAACCTTCAGAGAGGAAAAGGCTCTAATGACTTTATCTTCTATGGAAAAAACTCTATTTGTACTACAATAATATATACGTAAACGTATATTTTTACAGATTGTATTCCTGTACATATCAACTCACTGTATAAATACCTCAATTTGCACTTTCTGTACATATTAAGATGAAAAACCCACTGTAAATAATATATACATAAACATATAGTTTTAATAGTCTGGATCCACTTATTGTATAAAAACTCCAATTTGCACTCTGTACATATTACATTATAAATCCACTGTAACTCTCAGCCCATTGTTGGTCTTTGTCTCCAGTGGAACGTTTGTCTATATTATATGTCTCGATCCACTTGTTGTCTGGGTTCATGTCGAAACCAAGGTTATAATAGTTTTGGATTTTTCTTTATAGTTTAGTTTTATTTAGTTTTGACTTTTTTTTCTCTAATTCAGTTAGTTTTAATTTGTTTTTAGAGCAGGTTTGCTAGTTTTTATTAGTTTTTGTTATTTTCTAAATGCCTAGTTTTAGTTCAGTTTTAGTTTTTTTTTAATATATCTTTTCTCTTCTTCGCTGTCAAATTCAAATAAATCCCAGACAGGACTATGCTGTTTTCTCCCAGCTTTAGTCTCCATGTTTCCAGGTAGAGTGGGGACGAAAAGCCGACTCTAAACCACAAGTGAAAAGAAGTGACGGACTGTTAATATCATATGGTGCCAGCAGCTAAAATTGCTTGAAGGAAATAAATTGATTTCATACAAATCTGACATTGACAAAGACGAAAACAAAGGGATTTTTATCCATAATTTTTATATGTTTTAGTTCGTTTTGTAAGCACACAACACAGTTTGTTAGTTTTTTTTTTCTTTTAATTATAGCTTTTATTTATTTCAGTTAACGAAAATGTTTTTACACTTCTAGTTTTCGTCATTTCGTTAGTTTTCATTAACGATAATAACCTTGGTCAGAGCTGTATGTCGTGAGCAATGTAAAAACCAAAGTTAAATTTCTTGTATGTGTTCACATACTTGGTCAATAAAGCTGATTCTGATTCTGATCTTCTACAATTGTGACGTTTGCATTTGTTTTTATGTTGAATTCCATTGGTTGTCTCTAATGATGATGATGAAGGTGTATCAGCCCTGCTCGCCTTGGTGTTACGCTGCATCTAAAGTCACATGACAGACAGGAAACTGACTCTGTCCCCATGAGAGGATGACAGATGCAGCTGTCGCACACAAACCCATGTTCAAACACATACCTTCAGCTCCGATGTTGGCCTCAGATGAACCCGTGAACCATGTGTCGCATGTGTGCGTTCACCTGCTGCAAATGAGCCTGAGCTCAATAAATTAAGATTTAAAGAGCAAAAGCAGCAAGAAAAACCAAACAGCAACAGTAACAGACTTTAAATGTCATGTATAGGCTGTATTTTTAAGGCAATAATCCATAAAAACCTTTCAATATGTGATAATTTAAGTGATTTTAGAGGAATTTAGACTCCTGTGTTTATTTCCTCTTAGAAAATGAACCTACAAGTGACTATTACTGATCTTTTCCAGTATAGAGAGAGTTATAGTTTTCATTGCTGTAAGTTTTTAGCTTTATTAAGTCTTTTAGTTTGACTTGAGTTTGTTTTACAAGTGCAAAACAATGATACATTATAGTGCCAAAATATTATAATAAGTTATTATTTTATTTTATTTTATTTTATTTATTTATTTATTTCGTTCATGGTTGTGCATTTCATCAGTAAACATTCAATAATCATCAAGTAAACAAACATGTACACACCCATGCTCGAAAAGGAGCAGGGTGAAGAAAATCTTATATTTCCTGCCCCCTTCTAAATAATAATAACCTTAATGGTTAGCCATACACAACTAGCTATAAAATCATACAGTATAAAGTCAGACAAACCAACTAAATACATCCAAAGATAGTACCAAATGAATACAAAACTACATGTCCAGAAAGTACAAAACATAGGTAAATATAAACCTGATGAAATGATGCAAAAACAAAATACAAAACAAATACGAAGCCAAATGTAAAACTTATAACTGTTCATATAATCTCATTGTTCTTTCTTTATACACTTTTTTTTCAGTTGGAATATGTTTTTACAGTCCTGCAACTCATTATAAAGAGAATTCCAGAGTTTAACACCAACCACTGATACATCTGCTTCAAAGTTGTTGTTTTTTTTTTCCAAAAATAATAAAAAAAATTATTATTATTTTTTTAAAATATTTGTATGTATGCATTTTTTTTAAATATATGAAATAATTAATAGATGATTGACAGGAAGCAGCTGAATAAATGAATGGGGGGTTGGGCTTAATAATTTCTTCCCACTCCTTTTTAAGCACATATTTAGGTTTTATCTATTCTTCTGTATTTTTATCTTTTTTTTTAAATATATATATCATTTTATTTTTTACAGTTCTATGTCTTTTAATCTATTCTTGTATTTTCCTCTGTTATTTTGGTTTTTGTTTATTTTTCTGTACAGCACTTTGGTCCACTGTGATTGTTTTGAAGTGCTTTACACATACAGGGATTGGACAAAATAATGGAAACACCTTAAAAAATCAACAAAATATAATTTAATATGGTGTAGGTCCGCCTTTTGCGGCAATTACAGCCTCAATTCTCCGAGGTATTGATTCATACAAGTTGTGAATTGTTTCCAAAGGAATTTTCAGCCATTCTTCAGTTAGAATACCCTCCAACTCTTTTAGAGACGATGGCGGTGGAAATCGACGTCTTACTTGAATCTCTAAAACTGACCATAAATGCTCAATAATGTTGAGGTCTGGGGACTGTGCCGGCCATACGAGATGCTCAACTTCATTAGAATGTTCCTCATGCCATTCTTTAACAATTCTAGCTGTATGGATTGGGGCATTATCATCTTGAGGTGAAGGTGTTTCCATTATTTTGTCCAACCCCTGTAAATTTGGATTGGATAATGTACAAAATGAATACATACATTGTGCTCTTTCTTTTTTTGTTGTTTTTTTTTTTTTTTCTATTTCCACAAGCTTTAAATAAGTAATGAATCAGTTAATCAATATCCTGAGGAACTGACTGTTGCTAATTTAGTTTTATTAGTCTTAGGTTTCATGTTTCAGATACTATGAAAAAGGCTTTGGAAGGATTCATGACGTCAAATATGATTTACAAAACCACTGCTGAATAAGTCTTAAATTATGCAAAGCCGAGTTATACATGTTCACCATGAACTGCAGTGATTCATGTTTTACAAGAAGTGAAGACTCTTAAATTACAGTGATTTTTTTTAACTTAGCAGTTCTACTCTTGTGGGTTTGTTTTGCAGAGTTCAGTTTAGTTTGTATTTGGGTGCTTGTACAAAACTGGACCCCTAAAAGCAGGACATGGGGGCTAATAATTCAAACCAAATGTAGACTAATGTTATGAAGCAAGTCTGTTTTAAAAAGAAATATTTACTGAGATAAAAGAGAAACTATTTTTCAGATAAAGTACATTTTTATTTGATGCATGCACACAAAAATCTGCATGTAACAAGGAATAAAAAAGGACACGAAAATTACACGCTACTGTTTTTTGAATATTTCCTTATTCTCTCACAGGTACAGTTTGGGAATCAACTAATTATGCAAGGCAGAGTGTTTCACAAAAATGGCTGCTGTTGCAAAGTCACTTTGTGTTTAAATGGGCAGGTTCCGCATGTAACGCGAGTGGACACGGTGGGTTACATAAAGGTATTACCACAAATGTAGAGATAGCTAAAGGGGTTATATTTAGCTAAATCCACTTTTATTAGTTGTGGTTCATTTATTTGTGTATTTGGACCATAATAGTTCATAATGTTTGAATTTGAACCCTCCAGCTGCTGCAAAGCTATTTTTATATTCATTTTGGCAAAAATCAAGTGGATTTCTACAACTCATTTCAGTTCCTGCTTAATTTGTTACATTTTATAAGTAGTTACGACACGACATTTGCACATATAAGGTCAAGACTTCCGACAAACATTTCTCCGAGTACGACATAATTGTTTGTCAGCAGCAGCGGCTGTAGTAAAAACTGAAAATGTGTCCAAACTTCGAGCCGATTACCTAAAATGTTCAGTTGTTGGTTGAACGGGACAGAGCAGCACAGTCAACAACTTGGAGGGGGCGGGGCCTGATGTGGCTCATTTGCATTTAAAGGGCCAGCGCTCAAAATGACCTTTCTGGTGTCATTACTCAGAAATAGGGTTGAAGATGGACCTGTGGAGTAGGGGTGTGTATCGGCAAGAATTTGGCGATACGATACAAATCACAATACTAGGATCACGATACGCTATATGACGATATATCATGACACTGTTAAAAAGGCAATTTCTTGTTTGTTTCTTTTTTTAAATGATTATTTCCTTGAAGAATTTAATTACACCAGAAATATGCACAAATACTAAACACATTTTAGGATCTAATGCTATATCACAAAACGTTCATGTGTTCAAACTTAAATTATATTTTACAAACATTACAGTTTAAGATCCTGTTCAAATGTTCGTATTCTATTAGTTCAGAACTAACATCAGAACATTATTTTTGTGTAATCCCAACAAAGGAACTAACATTATTTAATAAAAGAGCGTTAAATAATGATAAATTAAATATAAACCAATAAGAAAAACAAAAAACTAAAATGAACCTCCACAATATCTGCATTTGAATAAATACCTAAAAATATCGATACAGTACTTTTTAATATCGATACAGTATTGTGAAATGAAATATTGCGATATATTGCAGAACCAATATTTTCTTACAGCCCTACTGTGGAGTTGAATTGATGAAGAATTGAAGGAAAATGTTTGAAAATGCATAATTACATTTAAAAGAACGCTAAACATCACTCCCTTAAAACCAGGTTGGAAACATTTCTCTTTTCATTCTCATATATAACTGACATTCTTTTATTGTCTCACTTTAAGGTCTTAATTGATTCTTATTGCTATGTGAATCTGGAGTACTAGTCTTTTAATCAGTTTTTATTGTTATTATTTTATTCTTTTCTATTGTGGTTTTATGTACCCTGTACTCTCTCTAATTATATATTTTTAATGTATTTATTTCCTTCTGGATGTTCTTATTATTTATATAAAGCGCACACATTTCCTTGCTTTGTATTGATTTAAACAGAAGGTGTAAGGCTAAAAAAATTAAAACAAAATTGTAAAACAAACGTTACACACAGTTCTGTTCAGATAAAACACTAAATGTCACCCTTCATCTGTGTGACGGTGTCGTCAAAACAGTCAACGACCTTGTTGATGGGCACAGTTTAGGGAACATCGCACACTACCGTTCTTACAGTTCTTTCTATAACAGTCTGTTCTGTTTTTTTTTTTTTTTTTTTTTACAATTATTACGCACGCATATTTTAAGATGTTCCTGTTATTCTGTTCCCTTCTGCCTTTTATCTGCCTTCATTGATTTTTTTGCGTCCGCTGATAAAGTCACATTTGTAGATTTTCATTTGATTCTATGCTGTCGGTGTGTTTTTACATAATATTCAGTAGGTTTGCTGTAAATGTAATTGTTGTTAATTGTGTCTGTGTTCATGAATGTGTTAAATATTGAGTTTATGAGCTTTGAGTTGACCTCATATCCCTCCAAACCCTCAGTGCCTCTGCAGTTCAGCTTCACTCATTTGGAAAGTATATGCTTGTTTGTGCGCATGGAGTAAATTAGACCTTTCAGATTACGTCGATGTAGCGTACACTGATGAGTGGGTCTAACTGGGTTATGTATCTGTATGAGTTTTTCAGTCTTTTTAGTGTGGAACAGACACTGCTGGTCTGAGCGCTGATCAGAAAGGTCCTTGTGTGGTGGGGGTGGAGGCGGTGGAAATCCCCTCTTACATCGTGGTGTTAGCGTATGCATGTGTGTGCATATGTGTGTTACTAAACATTTGGCTCGTGCGTTCTTTTTCCCTCTGTCCATCTGAAGCCAAGAAAACGCACACCACCAACTGCTGTAACTGAAGTAAATGGTGACATATGATCAGTCTGATCAGTGTGTAGCTGATTAGCATGTTAATGTTTACTAATTAGCAGCTAAAATCCTTGATGTAATGATGACACACTGCACACGCTGCCAGTGGTGTTAACCTGTTTAACCCTGACCATATTTTCAGGGGAAAAACGCCTAAACAGACAAAGTAGCCAAAGTAAATGAAGAATTCCTTCACAATAATAAGGTTCATATGGATGTTCTTGGTGTCTATGGACATTTACAGACCTCACAGAATCTATTCCCATTGTCTAAAATATTGTATCTATTACTATGCCTGAGTAAACTGTAACAAACTAAAAGAGAAATTAGAATTTTTTATCCTCGCCTGTTTTTTTTCGGCTGGATTGACCATGATATGCATAAATTAATTGTTCGTGTCGGAGATTTTTAATAGTAAAGTAAAGTAAAGTAAAGTAAATTTTATTTATAGAGCACTTTTCACAGACAGAGTCACAAAGTGCTTTATCAATTCAATAATAGCGTATATTTCACCCCACAAAGATTAAAAATCATGTTTGAACATTAAAGTTTGCACTAAAATACACTTTTGATGTACTTTTATTAACATTAGGGTCTAAACTTTGAGCAAAAGTTGAAAAAAAACATCCATTGTCCTGATTTATTATATTTTTATAGTAGATGAATATTAATATAATTTTTTCGGCCTGCAGGCGGGCTGATAGGGCTAAAAGGGTTAAATGGTACACATCCTGTCCCCCATGTGGGTGTGGTTAGAGCAGGGATGTCAAACATATGGACTCTATGGGGGCCAAAACCAGCCCCCCGCCAAAGGGTCCAATCCATCCCCTAGGATGAATTTGTGAAATCCAAAAATTACACTGAAGATATTAACAATCAAGGGTATGAAAGTCATTTTAGTTCAGGGGCCACATACAGGGGTTGGACAAAATAATGGAAACACCTTCACCTCAAGATGATAATGCCCCAATCCATACAGCTAGAATTGTTAAAGAATGGCATGAGGAACATTCTAATGAAGTTGAGCATCTCGTATGGCCGGCACAGTCCCCAGACCTCAACATTATTGAGCATTTATGGTCAGTTTTAGAGATTCAAGTAAGACGTCGATTTCCACCGCCATCGTCTCTAAAAGAGTTGGAGGGTATTCTAACTGAAGAATGGCTTAAAATTCCTTTGGAAACCATTCACAAGTTGTATGAATCAATACCTCGGAGAATTGAGACTGTAATTGCCGCAAAAGGCGGACCTACACCATATTAAATTATATTTTGTTGATTTTTTAAGGTGTTTCCATTATTTTGTCCAACCCCTGTACAGACACATTTGAGTTGAAATACTATCATAATAACATGTTTATGTTTATGTTATGTTTACGCATTTGACAGACGCTTTTTTCCAAAGCGACTTACAGGGGAAAACCAATTAAATCACTCAGTCAATCAAATTTTATTTATATAGCGCCAGATCACAAAAAAAGTTATCTCTTGACATTTTATATATAGAGTTGGTCAAAACCAGACTCTAAGTCAATTTACAGAAACCCAACAGAAACATATAAATCAGGGGTATTCAATTAAAAATCACTGAGGTCCAGTTATTAACATTTCCTCCAAGTAAAAGGTCTGAACCGAAGTCCAAGTTGTGTCTTTGAGCCTTCTCCTATGTCAGTGTTTTTCAACCTTGGGGTCAGGACCCCACGTGGGGTCACCTGGAATTCAAATGGGGTTGCCTGAAATTTCTAGTAATTGATGGAAAAAACAAACAAACAAAAAAAAAACCTTACTAATAAAAAAAAAAAAGTGTGTTGAGACAGACAATCACAATACATAAAGGACATGACAAACTGTGAGTCTGAAACTGCAGCACTGTGGTTCTGTTTATCTGTCAGATGTTCATTGTGGTCGGTTTCAGACGCTGCAGCTCTTTCATAATTCATAGTTTGAGTTCTTGTTTGTTCAGTATTAATTGTCAGCCTTGGAAATCCAAGCTGGACTGACTGTACATACTGTACCTGACCAAGGAAAATAAAATTCTCACTTTGTGCAGTAATCTACACCTGGATTTACTGCCTCCGTCCATAATAATATACAATATATATTAAAATTTAGAATTAAACATTCTTAAAATTTAAGTGATATTTTCATATTCATTCATATATATTATTTACATTGTGGTTGCACATGTACATGGTGTGATATGTTCCTCTGGAGACCTTTTTTCACTAACAAAAATTCAATACCTGTATGTTTTTTTACAGTTCCGCATTGGCATAATTATTTTATTAACCTCCTGAGTCCAAGCTATGCATTTTTGTCTTCTGTAGAGGACAAGAACTTCACAGCTTTATTTAAAATAAATTAATACTGTCCACTACAAATGGCATTCCATAAAAACATGGATAAAAAACAAACAAAAAAAAACATATCTCAAAGAGCTGTTGCATAATGGGGTTCCCAATCCAAATAATTATTTAATGTTAAAAAAAAAAAAAAAAAAAAAAAAAATCTTCTCTCTCTCAGGAGGTTATGTTCGTTTTGCAGATTTTTTTTCTTTTTGTTTAAACTTTGCTGTTTTAGTGCATTTTGTTTTATTTTAATTGCTTCCAATTTGCTATTTTTATATGATATTGCACCTTATAACTCTGGTTTTGAAAGGTGCCATAGATTTAAAGTTTATTATCATAGTAGTGTTTGATCATAGTATAATTACTGGACAAATAATGTTTTAATGATGAGTGCTGAAAGTGATTTAAGGATGAAAGTGAAAGTATGGGTAATGTTACTACAGTTTTTCCAGAGGGGGACTTGAATATTGATGCCAGAGATCAAGATAATCTTCAAAACATATTGTGTAATAATTACCGCTGTAGAGAAAAATTGCCATTTTGCTTTTTGTCACACCACAGATTTATAGTTTGTCATAGATTTACTGTTACTGGATCGTACAAAATCCAGAACTTTGCTTCCAGAGATCATGATTTTCTTTAAGATTTAGTTTTAGGCCTTAAAATCACTTTGGTTAGGTTGGGTTTATAGATTGTGTGTCATTTTACAGCCTATAAAAATGCTTTGGTCAGGGTTAGGAAATTATCTTGTCTGGATTTAAATATACAGGGAGTCCTTTTTATTAAATTTTTGAGGATATTTACGATATTAAATTTAGCTCTGGCCATAACCAAGAACTGGCTGCACCTAAATCTAACCATAAAAATAAATCCCTAGTCACATATGAGTGTAATTTTTGAGGGACATGGTTAAAAAACACTGCGAGTGATTAAAATACTACATGTACGTGGCTACAAATGTTGACACAGAATGCATTTTTTTTATAGCAAATTGCTGCTGTTTAGGAAAAATGGAGGTATAAACAACAATAATTTAATCTGGAGCAAAACTGAAAAATGTCTTCTTCAATTTGTGCATTTAAAAGAATGCATGAATCCACTGTAACAACAAAATATAGAACATTATAGAAGTACGCTTAAAATAAGATATTATTGTAGTTAATTGGTTATCATGATAAAAAGATATAATCACATTTATTGATCATTGTATTTGGAGTAAATATTCAAAATGCATATCAAGGTTATAATAGTTTTGGATTTTTCACTATAGTTTAGTTTTATTTAGATTTGACTTTTTTTTTTCTCTAATTCAGTTAGTTTGAATTAGTTTTTAGAGCAGGTTTGCTAGTTTTTATTAGTTGTCGTTTTTTCTGAATGCTTAGTTTTAGTTTCGTTTTAGTATTAATTTCAGTTTTTTCATATATTTTATCTTCCTCGCCATCCTATTCAAAGAAATTAGTGAGGTTACTCTGGACACTTTATTTGGGGGTCGGGTTAGGGCGGTTCTGACTGAGCACAGACACAAACATGTGCACTGTAAGCCTGGAATTTGGATTTATTAAAATGCTTTAATTACAATGCACTTAAATGATTTAAGTTTTATGATGTTACTATAAAATGTTCAGTATATTCTACTAATTTGTAGACATAGTTGAAAGTACGAAAAAGTTTAAGTTGAATGGAATTAAATCACCAAGTTTTAGTCCTGACCACACCTTTTTATCTTCACATTGCATTGTGGGTATTGGGCATGTTGTTGAAAATGTGTTATTTTTCTGTGCAGGGGTTCAGCGGGGTTGTGGTGTTAGTGTTCATTTGGATTTAATGTGTGTATGGCAGTGTTTATTGGCCTTTTTGTGTTTGTTTTTGTATTTTTGTAGAGCTGCACCATGAGTCAGAGCCAGAGGAAGAACAATGACTGTACTGTTCATCTAAAACTGTTTTTGTACAATGAAATTCTTAATTTCTTGTCAAATTAAGAGCACTTCTTGTACTGGCAAATGATTTTAAGATAACTTCCATTCATGCTAAGGTATATTAAGTTGAATAATTTTGTAACTATTTTGGTCAGGAATAGGATTTTGAGTTTGATTAACTTAAAAAAGTTGTTTAATCAATGATAATTTAATCTGGCTGCAATTGAGAAAATTAGTCAGTGTAACCTAAAATTGAGTTGAATGGTTGGATAGTGGGGTTGATTTTACAACAGATTTGAAATACAAATAACTTATCTTTTAGTCTTTTCTACTTAATAGTTTAAGTTCAATACTTTTAGCATTAAAGTTGAACCTACTTAAACCAAATGATTAGTCGATCATTACTCAAATCATTTAAGTGCGATCACTTGACTCAAATTTTTTGAGTAAACTCTACTTATCCGGGTTTACAGTGTGTACAGTATGATGTATAAATTCCCTATAGCAGGTTGGAGGGGGTAATGTAGGTGGAGGTGCGATCCATACACAACGTCACTTACGTGAAAACGAAACTGAAACTTTCCATACTTTCACCATTGGCTTCCCGACATCTATACCTGTCTTATACCGCTGATCTTAGATGAAATTTTCACATGTTCTGTCCTATATGCACATTGACAAAGATGAAAACTAAGGGAATTTTATACATAATTTTTATGCGTTTTAGTTTTGTAAGCTCACAATACAGTTTCAGTTAGTTATCGTTTTTTTTCTTTTAATTATAGTTTTTATTTATTTCAGTGAACGAAAATGTTTTTTCAGTTTTAGTTTTTGTCATTTTGTTCGTTTTCGTTAACCATAATAACCTTGGTGCATATAAATATTATAGTTTGTATTAAAAACGGTTGATTATGCAAATCTGATTGTGTGTGAGATGACTAAAAAAGTGTATATGGATGGTTTGTATGGATGTTTTGTGTTATTGTAAAAATATACAGAGGAAAATGTGTGTTAACAAAGCAAAGGAAGCGGATCTAGTTTGATTATTAGTTTGTAAAAAGGGGGTGGGAGTCAATAAGTTATACTTCTTCCCACTCCTTTTTGAGCGCAGAAAAATTTAATTTCTTTATTTTTTTGACCATGTTGTATAATTCTTTGTTATCTGATGATTCTATACAGTATGATGTATAAATTCCCTATAGCAGGTTGGAGGGGGTAATGTAGGTTGTGGTGCGATCTATACACAACGTCACTTACGTGAAAACGAAACTGAAACTTTCCATACTTTCACCGTTGGCTTCCCGACATCTATACCTGTCTTATACCGCTGATCTTAGATGAAATTTTCACATGTTCTGTCTATATGCACATTGACAAAGATGAAAACTAAGGGAATTTTATACATAATTTTTATGCATTTTAGTTTTGTAAGCACACAATACAGTTTCAGTTAGTTATCGGTTTTTTTTTTTCTTGTAATTATAGTTTTTATTTATTTCAGTTAACGAAATTGTTTTTTTCAATTTTAGTTTTCGTCATTTCGTCCGTTTTCGTTAACGATAATAACCTTGGTGCATATAAATATTATAGTTTATATTAACCCTTTCATGCATGAATTATGAGAATCTTAATCAAGATTTTTTTCCTGAGTGTTTTGATTCCTCTTTAGGCATGAAAAAAACTCTGTGATTGTTTTTTTTTTTTTTTTGTTAATGGACCTATTTTTCATGGAGTAACAAAAATGTCCACTCAGCTGAACACCGTGTGTTTAATTTTTGAAGCTCAGAAACATACATTTACTGATATACTGTGTGAAAACTATGAAATAAAAACATTTTGAACCTCCTGAGATCCAGCAATGCATTTTTGTCCTCTGTAGGGGACAAAAGTTTGACAGTTTTACTTGCTGTCCATTGCAAAGAACGTTCCATAAGAAATAAATAAATAAATAAAAATAATTCCAAAAAAAAAAATGTATCCGGAAAAAAACAAACAAACACAAAACCCTGTTGCTTTATACAGTTTTCAATCAAGACAATTGTTTAATGGATAAAAGCTAAAATTGTCATTTTCCTAGGTCTTCGGTGGTTAATGCTGCTAATCTGATGTTTTCTCACATTTTAACAAACTATAATACTAGTTATTACTCACTCAGATAATATGCAAAAAAAAAAAAACTTTTTTGTTAAAAAAAACAAAAACTGTTAATTACAGTCTAATAACAATTAGTAATTGATTTAGATAAAAGAACAGGAAAGTTACAGGAATGTCAGTGTATGGGATGATGCATAAGCGTCCACTGTGTTGGCTGATATGGAACTAAAACAACAAAATCCATGAATATACAAAAGAACAGCTGGAGAAGAACTGTCCACTGGAGTGACCACTGTGCATGAAAGGGTTAAAAACGGTTGATTATGCAAATCTGATTGTGTGTGAGGTGACTAAAAAAGTGTATATGGATAGTTTGTATGGATGTTTTGTGTTATTGTAAAAATAAACAGAGGAAAATGTGTGTTAACAAAGCAAAGGAAGCGGATCTAGTTTGATTATTAGTTTGTAAAAAGGGGGTGGGAGTCAAGTTATACTTCTTCCCCTCCTTTTCAAGTGCAGAAAAATTTAATTTCTTTATTTTTTTTACCATGTTGTATGATTCTTTGTTATCGGATGATTCTATGTGCTCGAAATAAAACTACTAGTACTGCTGCTATTATTTCGATTAATCGTGTAAAAACTATAAATGTCGACAAAATTTCACGGCATACGTCTTCAGTTTTGGAACGATGAACCAGCGTTGAGTTCCTTCGAGCCAAACCATTTGTGTGACTAACAACAAGGGCTGGGTTTCTATTATTTCAAGACATAATGATCCCATTTTCCTTTGAGGTAGAAGAAAAAGTAGCGTGACATTACAGTAAATTGTTGCTATAAATATCCAGATGACATTGAGAAATCACAGAGTCGGTTGCTCTTTAATTAGTGCATAAATTTAAGTAAGTGCTCGACTGGTGGTGAAGTGGATCAACGGAGTCATGACTGGAAACGTCCACTGGGGCACGGATCAGAGTAAAACTGTTACACAAGCATTATAGTTATGAGCGGATTTAGTATGCGGAGACCCACAAGATGTTTGCCTCGTGACTGCTTTCAGGTCCAGGCTCATTAAACCAGATTTTTAAGGCTTTGTACTCATTTTTTTGTGTGTTTTGAAACTCAAGTCATGAAAGCGGTTAAAGGCTCAAACCATCAATCCAACAGTCCTGGTTCTCCCTCGACGCAGCCTTCGCCACCGCACACATGCACAGACCTCTGTTTACATCTGTCGATCGCATGAAAAGACCCACTGCCCTGGACTGTAGAAGTCATCCATCAACCCAGTTTCATTTCACCGAAGCTATGTTCTGTATGTAGGTTTGACTGACTACAGGCTTAGTACCCACAAACCTCAGCAGCTGCCGCCGTGGAGCCGATCAGAGCAGCAGGGGATACGAAACGCTTTACTTTTGTCAATTGTTGCTCATTCGTTCGGCTTAATCCGTTCATGTTTTATCCGGGTTTTAGCGTCGGTAATCGCTTCGGATCAATCTGTTCCTTCCGAAAAACTTCTCAGAGCTTATTGACTTTTGACCTTTCATTCATCACCGTTCATCAAAAATCTGTTTTTCAAGTACAAACTGAGTCATGATCATGAATTTAACCCTTTCATGCACAGTGGTCACTCCAGTGGACAGTTCTTCTCCAGCTGTTCTCTTGTACAGGGTGGGGAAGCAAAATTTACAATGAACATTTAGTTGTTTTTTCTCAGCAGGCACTACGTCAATTGTTTTGAAACCAAACATATATTGATGTCATAATCATACCTAACACTATTATCCATACCTTTTCAGAAACTTTTGCCCATATGAGTAATCAGGAAAGCAAACGTCAAAGAGTGTGTGATTTGCTGAATGCACTCGTCACACCAAAGGAGATTTCAAAAATAGTTGGAGTGTCCATAAAGACTGTTTATAATGGAAAGAAGAGAATGACTATGAGCAAAACTATTACCAGAAAGTCTGGAAGATACTATTGAAGAAGAATGGGAGAAGTTGTCACCCCAATATTTGAGGAACACTTGCGCAAGTTTCAGGAAGCGTGTGAAGGCAGTTATTGAGAAAGAAGGAGGACACATAGAATAAAAACATTTTCTATTATGACAATTTTCTTGTGGCAAATACATTCTCATGACTTTCAATAAACTAATTGGTCATACACTGTCTTTCAATCCCTGCCTCAAAATATTGTAAATTTTGCTTCCCCACCCTGTATATTCATGGGTTTTGTTGTTTTAGTTCCATATCAGCCAACACAGTAGACACAAGCACTGCAACTCATACCTGTACTGTACCTTTGCTGTTTTTGATAAACCTGATCTGCACTAACATGTTTTAGTGTAAATCAATTGCTAATTATTATTAGACTGTAATTAACAGGGTTTTTTTTTTTTTTTTGCATGAAAAGGTATTGTTTTTTGCCTATTATCTCCATGAATTGAGTAACAACTAATAATAGAGTATGTTCAAATGTGAGAAAATGGCATTAGCAGCATTTAAAAATGTTTTTATTTCATAGTTTTCACACAGTATATCACTTTCTGATGTTGGGTTTTAAATACATGTTTCTTTGCTTCAAAAATTAAATGTATGGTGTCCAGCTGGGTTTGTAACTCCATGAAAAATAGGTTCATGAAAAATTTTCAATTGCATTGTTTTTTTTTGTTGTTTTTTTTAATGCCAGAAGAGGAATAAAATCACTCAAGAAAAAATATTGACCAAAGTTCTCATAATTCGTGCATGGAAGGGTTAATAACCAACTTTCAAGGCGATCCAGATATGTTGTTGTTTGTTTGTGCATGAAATTATGAAAGTTTTTATTTATTTCTTAGTTTTTGTATTTATCTAGGTTAGTCTCACCATGCCACAAAGTCTCATTACACTGCAAAAATCCAAATCTTAACAAGAGTATTTTTCTTATTTCTAGTCAAAATATCTCATCACACTTAAAATAAGACATAATCACAGAAAGAGTAACTTTAATTTAAATAATGAATATAATAATAATGAATAATAATGAATTTAATAATCAACTTTCAAGGCCATCCAGATATTTTGTTTGTGCATGAAATGATGGAAGCTTTTATTTATTTATATATTAGTTTCTTATTTATCCAGGTTAGTCTCACCACGCCACAAAGTCTCATTACACTGCAAAAATCCAAATCTTACCAAATGTATTTTTCTCATTTCTAGTCAAAATATCTCATCACAGTTAAAATAAGATATAATCACCGAAAGAGTAACTTCTCAGTGAGATATAAGAACTTATTTTTAGACAATATATCTGGAAAATCTTATTTCAAGAAATCTTACCAAGATAATTTTCATTTGTCCCATTGGCAGATTTTTTTTTTTTTTTTTTTTTTTGCTTAATTCAAGATTTGTTTGCCTAATTCAAGCAAAAAAATGTCTGAGTTTCAGGGTCGTTGAGAAATTGCGGGTCATTATTCGGGACAAATTAGAATTGATTAAGTATTTAGAGTTTTAAAAAAAAATCCGCATAAGCATGCAAGATTTCAAAAAATATTCCAAGGCACACTAGGATTTGTGTAAAAATAAAATGCCTTTATTACTCCATGGCAATCTTTTAAAATACAGCCAACGCGTTGCGACCTCTGGCCTTCATCGGGGCTTTTTTCACCAGTGACTTACACACCTTCATACAATCACTTTAATGAACTGAAAGAGGGAGGTGTGAGGGAAAATAAATAAATAAAAAAATTAAAAAAGTAATAATAATAATAATAATAATAATAATAATAATAATAATAATAATAATAAATTAAATTTTTAAAAAGTAAATAAAAAATTAGAAAAATAATAAATAAATAAAATAAAATAAATAAATAAAATAAACATTTAAAAAATCACACTTCTAAAGTTAGGTCCCACATGCTCAAATAAAATACACTTTAAAATCTTGTTTAATTCATGTTTTCATGCTAACTCATTACCGAACCCACATAACCAAATATCCCTCATGAAATTACACTTTACAAAAAAGGAGAGAGGTCCACATCTTGGATGAGAGACAAAACATTTTCAAGAACAAAAACCAGTCCTGTTGAACTTTGAACTTGAACTTCCACAGACAGACAGTATGTGCGGTCACATAACTTTCCTAAACTAACAAACCGAATGTTTGACTAGGACGTCTGCACTGTACTGTGTATGTGTTTCCTTTAACATATTATAGCATTTGTGTGTGTTTCACTGTCATTTAGTGACTCATCAGCCCTTAAAGGCCCCAAAGCACCTACTGATCCAACTGTTTAAGCACTGATCGTATCAATACAGTGAAATAATTTGGATAAAGTGCAGTTTGTCATGTTTTTAGCAGCATCACATGTCTTTTTCGGATGCAGCAGTAGTCTCTGCAGTGAACATGGAAACACTGTCATCTTCTGCAACATTGATTCATCATTAAATCCCATGTGGTTTCACAGATGATAGTGGCTATAGATGTTTTTTTATGTTCGGTTAATGCAGTGGTTTCCAAAAATTTTTGGCTCGTGACCCCATTTTAACATCACAAATTTTTGCTGACCCCAGACGGAGACTTTTTTTTTTTTTTTTTGCTACAATTAATTTGTTTTTGATCATGTAATAGTTTGCTATACAATGTCACAAATACCTATTGATTGAAAATCACATTGTTTACAGTATATGCAACAGTAGTAGGGAGGCTGAATCTAACATTTATTAATACAGATTCACTTTGTTAATTTTCATAAAATATCCAAATTTTTTCCCGAGTGTTTTTATTCCTCTTTAGGTATGAAAAAAAACAATGTGATTGAAAATTTTCTTCTGAAAAATAAATAAAAAATAAATAAATAAAATAAAAATAATCAAAAAAATTTAAAAATACATAAAAAACAATAATGAAAAAAAAAAATTCTTATGAACCTATTTTTAATGAAGTTGCAAAAATGTTCACTCAGTTGGACACCATGTGTTTAATTTTTGACGCACAGAAACTTGTATTTACTGATAAACTGTGTGAAAACTATGGGGAGGGCTTGTGATTCTGGGGTTTATGCTCAGGAGAGATCTACATAATGTTACCAATTCATGTCAGAAAAGATATGTAGCGTCTTAAAACTTTAACCCTTTCATGCGTAGTGGTCACTCCAGTGGACAGTTATTTTACAGCTGTTCTCTTGTATATTCATGGGTTTTGTTGTTTTAGCTCCATATCAGCCAACACAGTGGACACTTATGCATCATCCCAAACACTGCAATTTATACCATTACTGTAACTTTGCTGTTCTTGATAAACCTGATCTGCAGTAGCATGTTTTAGTGTAAATAAATTGCTAATTGTTATTAGACTGTTTAACAGTTCTCTGGAAAAAATAGTGTTTTTTTTTTTGTTTTTTTTGTTTTTTTTGCATATTCTCCTGAAACCCAGCAATGCATTTTGTCTTCTGTAGGGGACAAAAGTTGGACAGTTTTACTTTAAAAATGCTGTGCTTTGCAAAGGACATTTCATTGAAAAATCATTAAATAAATAAAAATAATTTCAAAAATGTATCTGAAAAAACTGTTGCATTATGCAGTTTCCAATCAAGACAATTTTTTAGTGTAAAAAAGCGAAAAACTGTCAATTTCATGGGTCTCAGGAGGATATTATCTCCATGAAATGAGTAATAACTAATATTAGAGTATGATGAAATGTGAGAAAACAGTAGCAATTTAGCAATTAGCAGCATTAAAAATGTTTTTATTTCATAGTTTTCACACAGTATATCACTTTCTGATGATGATTTTTTTTTAAATAAATGTTTCTTTGCTTCAAAAATTAAATGCATACTGTCCAGCTGAGTGGACATTTTTGTAACTCCATGAAAAATAGGTTCATTAAAAAAAATCAATTGCATTGTTGTTTTCATGCCTAAAGAGGAATAAAAACACTCAAGACAAAAATATTGACTAAAGTTCTTAGAATTCGTGCATGAAAGGGTTAATAAAGATATGTGTAAAAAAAACAAAAAAACAACGAAAAGAACAACAAAATCCATGAATATACAAGGGAACAGCTGTAGAATAACTGTCCACTGGAGTGACCTGTATGCATGAAAGGGTTAATTTGGACGTCACCACAAAAAACTAGTTGTGGTCTTTACAGGCTAAAGAAGCTGTTTATAGAGGGTTTGATGCCTGACACAGTCACTCGGTTGCACAGCTCCTTCTTTTTACCCCGAATTTTGTGTGAATCTCATTAAAAAGATGAAGCACAGGTTATTTATCGTCAGTTTGTGCAGAGGATGGCACTCCGTATGGGAAGGCCAGTGTGTTATTTGCTGTGTGAGCAGAGTTTAAAAGTTCAGATGAAAAAGCGGTTTCAGGCAAAGACATCTCTGTATGCTCTCCGAAAACACAAACCACCTCAAAAAGTGTCAGGAATCCTGGGAAGAAACGCCTCGACTGAGCATAAGCCGCTTTAATATCAGAGGCTGTTGGGTTTAAGCGAAACACACTCCCTCTCTTTCTCCGGCTCCCGTCATCGGGGCGAGGAAAGGCTTCGGGCAGAGCGCCAGGTGCCTCTCATGTTTGGGAGAGCAAACAGGCTGGTGTCTTTGATGGCGAGGAGATCAGAGCAGGGGACACATTCTACGTGGCCACGCTAAGGTCGCCACAGTGCACACCCGGCTGCCATGTTGTGCTCTGCAGCTAGGAGACCCAAAGTATACACAATATACACAATGCAGGGGCGGCAGACAAGTGTGTATGTCAGTCTAAGCCCATGCAGCAGCCGCCTCATCACACTCCCCTTCTTCTCTCCAACATGGACTCTAGACAAACCTCGACAAACAGTTGGGAGTTGTGTGAAAAACAGGGTTTAACCGCAGGAACGGGGCCTCCAGTACTGACTCTTCGTTCATGCCAGACGATTTCAGCCGCGTGACCTCACTCCGCTGCTCTTGTTTTTCTGTTTCGTGGCAAAAACAAGCGTGTAAGTGTTAATAATTCATTAGATCTCGTCTCTAATCACACTCATTGAAATCCTCAGGAGTCACATGATAGAAAAATACACATGTGGAACATTTAGCCTACAAACATTACACAGCTCGACTTTGTGTTTGTTTACCCTGCTCTATTATTAGATCATGTTTTTCCCCCTTGAAATATTTTCCCTTCTTTTCTTTGGCTTGGCTTGACCCGAATTCTTTTTCTCCTTATACATCAATTTTATAAGGCTATGGTTTAATTTGACTGCATTCTGTTTTACATTTGTTACATTTTATTCACTTTATTTGACCCTGGAAGACCTAGAACTATTTTTGGGGCAACATCCAAATTAATTTTTCTGTATATTTCACTTTTATTTAGTGATTTATCACTATTTATTATAATATTATCCCCTGCATTTTGCTTTTTTGTTAAAATTATTTCTTTTTTTTTTTTACTGTATTTAATTTACTAACCATGTAGATGTTCATAAAAGTTCAGAGTAAATTCTGAGGTTGTTTTATCAAAATGGAGAAAACTGAAAAAAACAGACCTAAAAATATCATTAACCCATAAAGACCCAGTGCTACTTTTGTGACCGTTACCAAATGAATTTTTCTCCCTGTTTAACGTTTCTTAATTGATTTGTCACCATCCATTATTATCCTCCGTATTTTGCATTTTCCAATGTAAATCAGGTATTTTTCCCAATATTTAATTTACTGATCATGTAGATGTTCATAAAAGCTCAGATTAAAGTTGAGGGTTATTATATCAAAACAGAGAAAACTGAAGGAAAAAGTGACTTTTTCAGTAAAATATATCAATAACTGAACATAAAACCAGTGTCTCCATCCACTGTCATTGATCCAACTCCATTGATTTTACTGGTGAATCAATGTTGTAGAAGATGACGGTGTTTCCATGGTAACTACGGAGCCTCTGAACATCCAAATGGGTCATATCTGATGACCATGAAAACCTTAGAAAACACATTTTACGTGTATTATTAAAATGAATTGATTGCCGAGACTGATTCTTGGAGGGAGGAGGTGGAAGATGGACCCTGTTGGGATGTGCTGTTTTTTTCTTTTCTTTTTTTTGTTTTGTTTTGTTTTGTTTTGGGTTTTTTAGCTTACCTCACAGGCCGTAAACTATCGTCGTCTGTTGTTGTCGTCTGTCGTCCGTTACAAAAATTTCCATCGTCTTCTTCTCCAAAACTACAATTCCGATTGACTTCAAACTTGGTATACAGTTTCTTTATGATGATGTCAACAAAAGTTAGTGAAATTATTTGGATCTGGATCTGATTCTGGATTTGGTGCCACTTTGAAAAATTTCCCCATTATAAAAGATAGGAAGTGGATGGATGCAATAACTCAGTAAATATAAATGATATCCAGTGTAAATTTCTCCAGTCCAGCCCTGATGGGGAGATGACCAAAACATAATGTCCACATGCTGATCAGGATCTTCTTCTGTATCCGGGAACTGACGGAAAATTTAACATGGGCTCTAATGGGGAAAACATTTCAATCGTCTTCTTCTCTGAAACTACAGTTCTGATTGACTTCAAACTTGGTATACAGCTTTTTTTTTTTTTTTTTTGAACTTTTTATTTAGATTTTTGCACAATATAAAACAGAACAAAACAAAACATCTGAGACAAGACATAAATAAAAAAAAAAATTACACCACATAGTATTATTATTGTTACAAATATTATACTACATCTATAGATACATTGCCAAATATCGAAATATTAATATATTTGTATACATATGTGCACATCTATATAAATACAAAACACCTCATGTCAGGGCTTATAAGAGCAATTCTCGTCAACAACCCAAAAAGTTTAATTATACAAATAGTCTTTGACCATGTGCCATCTCTGCTTAAAAAGATCCATTTTCATTTGTAATGATGCGGTCATTCTTTCCATAGTGTACACTTGTTTCAGTCTTTGTTTCCGGTATACAGCTTCTTTATGATGAAGTCAACGTAAGGTATTGAAATTATTTTGATCCGGATCTGATTCTGGATTTGGTGCGACTTTGACAAATTTTCCCATTATAACAGATAGGAAGTGGATTGATCCAATAAATCAGTATCAATGTTATCAAGTTGGAATTTGAATTTTTTACAGATCTGATTGGAATATGAGCAAAACATGGGCTATTTCTGTAATAGAATAAATACACAGAACTGGGTGATAATAAATGGCATCTGGATACATTTCCCAAAGCTTTTAATTTGGCCGGTAAGCTACAGGGCCATTGGTCCTATTTTTGTCATCTGTTTTTTTTTTTTGTTTGTTTGTTTGTTTTTCCCTCGTAGCTATGGTCTTTATTTTTGTTTGTTTTGCTTTTTGCTTTTTTTTTTTCTTTTTTTTTTATTTCTGGTAACTTGTAGTTTCTTGTTGTTGGGATTTTGTAAGTAAAAATAAAAATGATTAAAAAATGTATTAATAGGATTAGTGGTGCAAAAGTTATTAATAATTTCATATCAATAGATGCCTCTGGTTGCTGGCAGAAGTGAATAAAACAGTGCATTCAATAAAACTAAGCAGTGGCTACACAGGAGAGTTTTCTTGTGCAAAGAAAAGAAGCAAAATGATAAGTTATAATAAAGGCTAAAGCATGAAGAATGTGCACAACAGCACACACACACACACACACACACACACACACACACACACACACACTGCTTGTTGCTAAACATTGCGGAAACCAGGTTCACTTCTAGTAAAATTAATATACAGTATATGCCATTTCCTGTATTTTTTTTTCCTGCAAGCTTCATTCTTCTCTAATGTGGTCGGGCCTTTAGCTCAGCTCACGCTCGCTGCAAAACAAAGCTCACACGTGCCTTCACAGCAGCTGTTACCTTTTTTTTTTACACCAGACCAATATGAACAATGTTTTGAACTCTCGGTGGACTCATTAAAATATCCCATGTCTTATACGCGAAGACCTCTAGAGACACATAGAACCATTACCGGGTTCTGAGTCTCACCCTCTGTTTGAACTGCGCAGTATCGCTGTCTGTCGATGGCTCTTACGTGTCTTTTGTCAATATTTAGTTCTTATTACGCTCATTGCATAACACCGGTCAGCATAAGTCAGACTGTGGAAATTTAATCTCATCACTTCCACCAGTGATGGAATGTAACCGAATACTTTTAATATTTATTTTATGCTACATATACATAGCATTACAGAAGAGGCAAATATTGTACTTTTTTTTTTTTTTTTATTCCATTGCATTTTCTCTGACAGCTTTAGTTCCTTTTCACGTTACAGATGTTCACCCCCTTCTCCTCCAAGTTGTGTTGATTTTGTATGTTTGTGATAAGATGACAAATGAACTTCTCCTCTGTGAGTTCACAAAATCCTCCTCCTCTCTTAAACCTATCTTGGAATCCCTGGAAAATGCATCGTCGCGAAGCTGGAACCAGACGTGTTTAATGAGAAGCCGACTTTATTGAGATATACGGCTCTCCTCACCAGACAGAGACACTAAAACACATATGTTGATCTTTAAGAATGTGACGCACTGCTGTAGAGAAACCACCCAACGGTGCGTGAAGTAGTAAAATGAGCTTAACCTTCAACATCTACAGCAATAAAATGCACCGTATATATATATGAGTGGAGCCGTAAAATGAGTAAGAGACATCGTATATAATAATAAAACACTGACAGGGACCATTTTACTGACTCTGAAGTGTAATGTTAGTACTTTCACTTCAGTTCTGTTTGTGTCAGACAAAGACAAACCACACAGAAAGTGTCAGAGCTGGTATATCTAAATATTTGTGCAAGTTTAGAAGTGTTTGTGTGCTTCCTGTAATGTGGGATAAAGTGTGTGTCTGTTGAGGGGGGGTATGCGGGTTGGTGGTGGTGGTTGGGGGTGGAGGGTGGTGTCTGGTTTCCTGCTCTTGGGGGCTGACTTCATGTAAATGCTCTGAGGGTCTCAGCGGGGGGGGAATGGGGTGCATATGCACAGAGCAGGCGACAGAGCGAGTGTATAGGACGTACGTAGCCTCCCTCTGCTCCCCTCCGCTGACAGCTGCGAGTCCGACGAGCTCGCCACAGATTCACCTCCTCCTCATGATGAAGGAGCGTTGCAGCCGGGTGCCCTCTGTAGCTGCCCCCCACCCTCACCAGCAGCAGCAGCAGCAGCAGCAGCAGCAGGCTCCCATGGCAGGACCTGTGGTTGGATGTTGTTTGGGAGTGTCAGGGCAGCGCTCAGCCTCCATGTGTCCCATCTGTTCTGACTGTATGTCTCTGTGTGCCGGCTGCGTGTTGACAGATGAGGCGTACCAGAAACTGGCCATGGAGACGATGGAGGAGTTGGACTGGTGTCTGGATCAGCTGGAGACCATCCAGACCTACCGCTCTGTCAGTGACATGGCCTCCAATAAGGTAAGAGAGGCTGCAACTTCGACTGCTTTTGTGTACGTTTTGGTTCACCCCATGCATTTATGATATATTGTATTAACCCAGTGTTTTTTCAACCTTGGGGTCGCCTGAAATTTATAGTAATTGATTAAAATTGGGGGCGGCCATGGCTCAGATAGTAGAGCGGGTCATCCAATAACCGAAGGGTTGGCGGTTCGAATCCCGCTCTGTCCATGTGCTGTTGTGTCCCTGGGCAAGACACTTCACCCCCCTTGCCTCCAGTGCTGCTACTCACCCTGGTGTATGAATGTGTGTGAATGTTCGGTGGTGGTGGGAGGGGCCGTAGGCGCAGATTGCTCGGCGACGCTTCCGTCAGTCTGCCCCAGGGAAGCTGTGGATACTAGGGCTGAGCGATATGGACAAAACTTCATATCTCGATATTCATGCCAGATAGCTCGATATCGATACGATACGATATGACTACGGGTTCAGTGAAAACCAAGCATTTTTCAGAAAAATACTAACATCATAATACGAAAGAATGTGGAAAGTGCAGTTTTATTTATAAGAACTCACTGCCAGTCATCAACATTAACATAAAGTACAAATCAATTAAATTTGTTGTGACTTCCAGAGGTGTACATGCAGGGCGAGCATATATCGTTGCTTTTTCAATATTAATATCTTGAATGTTCATATCTCGATATCAATACGATAACGATATATCTTTCAGCCCTAGTGGATACATATGTAGTTTACCATCACCAGAGGGATGATGTGAGAGTGAATGAATAATGGATCCACTGTGTGCACTTTGAGTATACGCTCATAGAAAAGCGCTATATAAATCTAATCCATTATTATTAAAAGTTTTTTTTTTTTTTTCAATCAGACAACAAGACAACAAATATCAGTAAAAGGCATAGATATTTGCATTAAAAAATAAAAAGTCTTGCAAACTAAGATATTTGTAAAACATAGAATTTAAGTAGTGCAAATAACATGAGAAGTAGTACAAATGGTATGAAAGATAAATATTGTGGGATAAATAGCGTGAAAAATAAGTAATATGAGATATTCAGATCTCTGATTCTGATATGAGCAAACACATGTGGGGCCACCATGGTAACTGCAGACAAACACACTTGGGACCCTTATACGCAGCCCAAATGGAACCCTTCTAGGGCCCACATGGACATGCTGGCTGGGCCTGATGAAAGGCTAAACCAGTGTTTTTCAACCTTGGGGTCGGGACCCCATGTGGGGTCACCAGGAATTCAAATGGGGTCAACCTGAAATTTCAAGTAATTGATAAAAAAAAATAAATAAAAACTTACTAATAAAAAATATATAGTGAGTTGAGAGAGACAATCCCAATCCATAAAAGACATGACAAACTGTGAGTCTGAGACTGCAGCACTGTGGTTCTGTTTATCTGACAACTTTTGGCGTCCGAATTTTTTGCATCTGAATTCTTTGCTTCTGGCTTTTTTTTTAATTCTAAATTGATGAACATAGTTAAATTTAAAGACAAAAAAATTCAGATACTTAATTTCAGTGCAAAAAAATTCAGTGCTAGAAATTCAGTGGCTTTTATAATTCAAAATCTGATTAGACAGATTTACTTCCATACTTATGACAGCGTATTAGGGCCACATAAGAAAATAAAAACCCTTGTCACTATGAGAATAAAGTTGAAATATTTCGAGAATAAAGTCATTATATAATGAGAAGAAAGTTGTGGTTTTAAAAAAACTCATTATTTAACAAGAATAAAGTTGCAATAGTTCAAGAATAAAGTCATTATATAATGAAATATGATTTTATATAATAAAACTATGACTTTATTCTCATAATGGGTCAAAACACGGTATTGGAAATCTCTCTGACAGGACATTTTAGAGACAGTTTGACAGATTAGTGTTGCTAAATGACCCACATTTTCACTTTTAAATTGAGTTTTGCTTTAGTTGGACCATAAGGGATTATCCAAAACAAGGAGCTACTTTATAGAGTCAAAAAAAATCAGCATAAGCCTGCTAGATTTCAAAAAATATTCCAAGGCATCTTTTAAAAGATTGCCATGAAGTAATGAAGGCATTTTATTTCTACACAAATCCTACAGTGTGCCTTGGAATACTTTTTTGAATATTTTTTATTTTTTACTCTAAATAGCCAGACACACCACAAGTTTCCAAAGAACACCTGTGGATAATCACCACGAAGAAGACCCAGCAGCACTTCCACTCTGTCGGATAAGGAGCTACTTTATATTGAAATAAATGTTGGAATGGCAATCAATTAAAGTTTGCTCGCTGACGGGACATTACTGCGTTTCGACCTTTATATGACTTTATTCTCAAAATATAATGACTTCATTCTCGTAGTGACAAGCATTTTTATTTTCTTATGTGGCCTGAATACGCTGTCATACTTTCTTCTTGTTGCAAAAAAAAAAAAAATATATTATGAAGTGAAATACTGCAAACTCATTGGAAATGTTTTTAAAGCATCAAAAACCAACCGTTCAGCATAAAACATGACCCACAGACATCCAGACATACTGTTGCTATAATCATACATGAACTCAAATATGATTTTATATAATAAAACTACGACTTTATTCTCATTATGGATCTAATCACAGTATTGGAAATCTCTCTGACAGGACATTTTACAGACAGTTTGACAGGTTAATGTTGCTAAATGACCACATTTTTACTTTTAAATTGAGTTTTGCTTTAGTTGGACCATAAGGGATTATCCAAAACAAGGAGCTACTTTATAGAGTCAAAAAAAATCAGCATAAGCCTGCTAGATTTCAAAAAATGTTCCAAGGCATCTTTTAAAAGATTGCCATAAAGTAATAAAGGCATTTTATTTTACACAAATCCTACAGTGTGCCTTGGAATATTTTTTTGAATGTTTTTTATTTTTTACTCTAAATAGCCAGACACACCACAAGTTTCCAAAGAGCACCTGTGGATAATCACCACGAAGAAGACCCAGCAGCACTTCCACTCTGTCGGATAAGGAGCTACTTTATATTGAAATAAATGTTGGAATGGCAATCAATTAAAGTTCGCTCTCTGATGGGACATTACTGCGTTTTGACCCTTACAGGGTGGGGAAGCAAAATTTACAATGAACATTTAGTTGTTTTTTCTCAGCAGGCACTACGTCAATTGTTTTGAAACCAAACATATATTGATGTCATAATCATACCTAACACTATTATCCATACCTTTTCAGAAACTTTTGCCCATATAAGTAATTAGGAAAGCAAACGTCAAAGAGTGTGTGATTTGCTGAATGCACTCGTCACACCAAAGGAGATTTCAAAAACAGTTGGAGTGTCCATAAAGACTGTTTTGAATGGAAAGAAGAGAATGACTATGAGCAAAACTATTACGAGAAAGTCTGGAAGATACTATTAAAGAAGAATGGGAGAAGTTGTCACCCCAATATTTGAGGAACACTTGCGCAAGTTTCAGGAAGCGTGTGAAGGCAGTTATTGAGAAAGAAGGAGGACACATAGAATAAAAACATTTTCTATTATGGACATTTTCTTGTGGCAAATACATTCTCATGACTTTCAATAAACTAATTGGTCATACACTGTCTTTCAATCCCTGCCTCAAAATATTGTAAATTTTGCTTCCCCACCCTGTATATGACTTTATTCTCAAAATATAACGACTTCATTCTCGTAGTGACAAGCGTTTTTATTTTCTTATGTGGCCTGAATACGCTGTCATACTTTCTTCTTGTTGCAAAAAAAAAAAAAAAAAAAAATATATATATATATATATTATGAAGTGAAATACTGCAAACTTATTGGAAATGTTTTTAAAGCATCAAAAACCAACCGTTCAGCATAAAACATGACCCACAGACATCCAGACATACTGTTGCTATAATCATACATGAACTCAGCGTGACCTTAACAAAGTCAGCTGCGTTAAACGTTAGTGAGAAGTGGGAGGTTGGGTTGCCTGAGGGGCTGCAGCGGTGTTGGCATGAGAACTGTCAGGTTATAGGGGCCGCCCTGTACACTGCACAGGACCATTATGGCTGCGTGTTACTCATCAGATCCACTTACAACGTCTGACAACCTAAAGCTGCAGTAGTTTGACTCATTTCCTTCTTTGTGCAAAAACGTTCTAAGTAAAATACACTGTTCTTCTCACTCTTTTTTATCTTCACTTGTCAAACAACTTTTCACCGTCCGCTGGTTATTCTGTTTTTTCTGCGTCATTGATGGTGTGTGAGGTGCACCAAAGTTCAGTTCCTGGTTGTTTATATAAGTAACTCCTTAACCATATTACTCACTGACAGACCGTAATAATGCTGAGAAGCTTTCGGTTGTGTCCTCTCTGGTTTGTAACTTATTACCCTGAACTTTTCGCTTGGTAGATTCTGTCTTTGTGCTGGAAAATGTAACGTGAATCCAAGGATTAATCAGTTGCGTTCATGCTCAGATAACACTCTCTGTTGTGTGACTTTCTTATCTTGTTCTTATCATTGTAACCTTTATTATTTATAACATTAGCGGTCGCTGTAGTAGTAGTAACATTAGTTTTCTGTGACTGGGCCTAAAGCAGGGGTCTCAAACTCATTTTCTTTCAGGGGCCACATTTGATCTCCAGTAAAATAATCGCATAATAACCTATAAATAATGACAACTCAGAATGTTTGTCTTTGTTTTACTGCAAAAAAAACAAAAACAAAAAACATTAACCCTTTCATGCATACTGGTCACTACAGTGGACAGCTATTCTACGGCTGTTCTCTTGTATATTTATGGATTTTGTTGTTCTTTTCGTTTTTTTTGTTTGTTTTTTTTGTTTGTTTGTTTTTTTTTTACACATATCTTTGTTAAAATTTTAAGACACTACATATCTTTTCTGACATGAATTGATAAGATTATATCGATCTCCCCTGAGCATAAACCCCCACAATCACAAGCCCTCCCCATAGTTTTCACACAATTTATCAGTAAATACATGTTTCTGTGCATCAAAAATTAAACACATGGTGTCCAATTGAGTGGACATTTTTGCAACTTCATTAAAAATAGGTTCATAAGATTTTTTTTTTTTTTTTTCATTATTGTTTTTTTGCGTATTTTTTAACTTTTTTGATTATTTTTATTTTATTTATTTATTTTTATTTATTTTTCAGAAGAAAATTTTCAATCACATTGTTTTTTTCATGCCTAAAGAGGAATAAAAACACTCAGGAAAAAATTTGGATTAAGGTTCTCATAATTCGTGCATGAAAGGGTTAAATTATGAAAATACTTACTTTTATAAACTATCCAAATAATATTCTGAAAAAAATGAAATTTCTCAAGAAAATTAAGTGCAGTTTTAACAATATTACGCCTCAACTTATCATTCATACATGTGCATTATGGATCGGATCTACAAAGACACTAAGCTCAGGAAATTGTTAAAATTGTGCTTAATTTTCTTTAAACATTTCAGGTTGTTCATATTTGTTTAGATTATTCACATTTTATTGTTACAGGAGAGTTTGTATACGTAAATATTTTCATAATTTAATGTTATTTTTTGCACTAAAACAATGACAAAAATTTGAAGTTGTCGTTATTATCACATCAAATGAGAAGAAAATAGGAATGAATGAATGAATAAATTTATTTTTGGTTTTACATCAGTCATTGTACTCAGTACATCAATTGTAATAAACATAAAAACCAAAAAAGGGCATAGGCTAGAAGCAAAAGCTTATTTTTTTGCCTATCCTTTTCAACTAATACACTGCTTACGTCAACTTAAATGTGTACAGCATCGAGCATTTACACCATAATAATAACATTAAAAAAAAAAAAAAGTCAACAACGAAAACACATCTACCATCTCAATTCAATATTTCTAAATAATTTAAACTTAACCCTTTCATGCATAGTGGTCACTACAGTGGACAGTTCTTCTCCAGCTGTTCTCTTGTATATTCATGGATTTAGTTGTTTTAGTTCCATATTAACCAACACAGTGGACACTTATGCATCATCTCATAAATTGCAATTCATACCATTATTGTAACTTTGCTGTTCTTGATTGGTTCTTGAGTGGAAATCAATTGTTAATGGTTATTTTTTGCATATTATCTCCATGAACTGAGTAATAACTAGTATTAGAATATGTTAAAAATGTGAGAAAACATCAGATTAGCTGCATTAAACATGATTTTATTTCACTGTTTCCATATCACTTTATGATATTGGGTTTTAAATACATGTTTCTTTGCTTCAAGAATAAAATTCATGGTGTAGCTGAGTGGACATTTTTGTAAATCTATTTAAAAAAACCAAAAAAAAAAAACCTCAATCTCATTGTTTTTTTCATGCCTAAGGAGGAATAAAAACACTCAAAAAAACAAAAAAAAAACAAAACCTCAACTAAGATTCTCATAATTCATGCATGAAAGGGTTAAAGTACTCTTTTTTTTTTACTTTAAATGTATAGTCCTTATTTTTTGGTGGTTATTCTGCTGTTATTATTTGACTGTAGATCGTATTGGTCTGTATGTGGAACCTGAACTAAAATGTCAAAGTCAAGGCTGTGGAACTTTTGCACTTTCAAAATTCATCCAAGGGGCCAGATTGGAACCTTGCTAACCTCGAAACCTGCATGTTTGAGACCCCTGGCCTAAAGGCATAGAAGGCTTTCATTATTGTAACTGATAGATTTTCCTCCTGTTACTGAGAAGACAACCAGGCTCATTCACTGTAATGGAAAAGCATCAGAGAAGCCATCAGAAACTTTGAAATTTGATTCAATATTGTGACTAATTTAGCAGCAGATGCTTTTTATTTACCTAATTTCACATGCTTTTAACTTAGGCAAAGTCAGTTCTCTGTGATCAGCTGTATCTACCTAGGTTTCTGCGATTTAACATAAATATTTACAGTTTTTTTCCTTGGTTTCATAATCCTCTTTTCATCTTCACTGTCCACTGGTTATTCTATTTCTTCTGTGTCACTGGGTGTTTTTGATGTGCACTAAGGTTCAGTTCCTGGTTCTTACCTAAAAGAACCAGAAAGCTAACAGAGCGTGGTGCAGGTAATTTTTCAGCTGTATCTTTGGATTTACTGGACTTAAAAATAACCCCAACTACTTCCTTTTTTCTACTTCTTGTGTACAAGACGAAACATCCTGTATTTATGTTTAAAACTTGGGAAAGTGCAGTAATTTCTTGGGAAATCCCCGCTCTACCATTAAAATGACCTTCAGTAGTGAGTTTCGTAAGATTTTAGCAGTTACTTGAGTTGTGCACAACATCAGTTTGAGTTTCGTAACCTGTCATTTGTGATGTCGGTGCATCTCAGGGTCATCTTTGTTGTAGTCTTCCATTTATTTTATGACGTTTTCGCACTAAACAAGGTTGGTGTGAAATGTGTGAATCGTAGACTGTATGTAATCAATGGATGGAGAAACTATGATTGGTTTCTGGACTGCACTTTTGAAGCTAGTATTTTGTGGTTTGTCATGTTGGCTTTTTGGACCCAGAAGTGATCATATTTGGACAAAAGGGGCATTACAACAAGAGCCCAAGGGGATCAGAGTTGAGCTAAAGCTAAGTGCTAGCTTCCTGACTCATATACATTCAATTCATTGAAACAATTTATTTAAAATACAGCTTCTCATCTTTTTAGTAGTTGCTTTTCCATTGGACATCTGCGCAAAACTTTACCCATATTTACTGAATGTTGAAAAAAAACAGAAGAGCATAATGTCGGTTTTTCCATTAAATCACAAACGCGATAATTTGTTTATTTATTATCGCGAGATGACACGAGAAGTCTTTCTATAAACATGGCGACAAACGTAAATATGGTGTTGATTTACAGATATATTCATTATTATTATATATTACCCCTCTATCGCGTACTAAATTAAAAAATGATTCAGTTTCCTGGTGTGTCCACACATACTGCGCCATGTTTCTTCTTCTTCTTCTTCGTTTGTAACATACGTCAACATCCGTTTTTTTAATTCACCTGACTCTAGTTGCGAAAAAACGTCTTTCCATTGCAGTTTTGTGTGATATACCATTTGTGCTACACTCAAAAAACCACCTCTTGCCAGCGCAAAAACTTTTAATCGAAAACTGAGACTTTTGGCAAAATTGTCATTTTTCCATGAGCTAAATTTTTTATGCGCAAGTTATATTTCCGCAATTTGAGGGTCAATGGAAAAGCCACTAGTGACATTAGATGTGTCTTTTTTGGACATTCGGAATCTCTGTACTGAACACAGAAACATTAATTCAACAATAAAACCCATGTAGGTTGATAAATCGCAGTGGTTGTAGATGCTTGTTTTTATGTTCAGTTACAGAAAAAGTCATGTTTTCTTCAGTTTTCTTTCTTTCTTTTTTTTTTAGCACAACAGATTAAAACAATGTTGATTTAGAATATAAAAGAAACAAAAAAAAAACCTACCAAAATACATATTAGGACAAAAGTATTATAACAACATATGAATAATAACATCAAAAAACATGTGCATGAGAGAGGTAGAAGCTAAAAAGGTGTATAAAACACCACGCCCATATAAACTAAAGAATGAACTAAGAATAAAATAAAATCTGCTCGGGAGTCGACGGCTTTCCCCACATATGAAGATTTTTTGGTGTAAATATTAAACAATTTTAATATTTACGACTGTCGGCCCCGACCGTTTCGGAGCCGATTAACGGGACAAATTCACTCTTAACACACCTCAGAACACAGGATAATCTGATAAATCTAAGATATTCTAACTATCTAACTATCTAACTAAGATAAAATAAGATAATCTGGCATTTGTTGTCCTCAGTGGGGAGGGAGAAAATTGGGACAAAAAAAGCCCAATTCTCTTTAAGTGTGTAACCCACTTTAGTTTGACTCTAATTGAATCCACAGTGCCCTGGACCACGTCGCAGACCATTCAACAAGTCTTTGGTCCAAATAAAAGATGTAGTTCGATGTGGTCTGGTTGCGCAATAACACTTTTTTCACAGTTTGATCTTTTCGAACAATCACTGGTAATTATGCACGGCTGCTGTTGTAGAAAAACTAACAGAAGAAGTTAAAAATGAGCCAAATTAACAACAGGATGACATCACATACACGCCGTTGTACAAACCAATCAGTGTGAAGGATAGACTTAGCACATGTAAATGATGACGGTAGGATGATTTGTCCATTATGATAATGTAGAGCGAAAGCAAATATACTCAGTGCCAATGAAAACGCAACACTTGAATGTGTTCTATTGTTCCAGAGCTGCATCAATATGTTTAAGTTTCACCTGTATAAGATAATTCCAGACAATTTCTTAACAACCTGAGACGGGTTGAGCTATTGTCACACTTGAATGAACTTGTTTGCATTCATAAGACTTGTTTTTCTCATCGCTCAGCAATGAACTGCTCAACTTAAGGAATTGTGGTCAGTTAAGGAGTGGTCATGTTCTGTATATAAAGACAAGCTGAAAAGCACCAAAATCATTTGCAATAACTCAGCGATGCCCAGACTGACACGTGACCACAGATGCCATGCTATGGGGCTCCTGGAGGCCGGAATCTCTGCTCGGCAGGTGGTGTGCCGTTTTGGATGCAATGTGTCCACCATAGTCAGGATGCAACAGAGGCATGAAGAAACTGGCTCAGCTGCAGACAGACCTCAAACTGGACGAACACGTGTGACCACGCCACAGCAGGATGCTACACTGAGCTGCAGCACCTCTGGGACCGCTTTGTGACTTTTGGTTTTGGGGGTCCTTGAGTTTCGTTCTTTATCCTTATTTTTTGTCAACAAATTTGGACGTGATTTTTTATTTTTACTGTATAGAAATGGCCTATGATTAATTCCAAAGAGTTTACGGAATAAAAATCCTCATCGATTTAAAAAAATATAAGAATCTTCAAGTGTTGCGTTTTCATTGGCACTGAGTATAGATGGATCTTTGTTGACTCTTGTCCTGAAATACATTTTCTAGCAGGTAACAGCATACTTTAAAGCAGTGCTTTTCAACCTTGGGGTCGGGACCCCACATGGGTTCGCCTGGAATTCAAATGGGGTCACCTGAAATTTCTAGTAATTGATCAAAATTAAAAAAAAAAAAAAAAAAAAAAAAAAACAACTTGCTAATAAAAAATATATGGTGAATTGACAGAGACAATCCCATTCCATAAGAGACATGACAAACTGTGAAGCTGAAACTGAAGCACTGTGGTTCTGTTTATCTGTCAAATGTTCATTGTGGTCGGTTTCAGATGCTGCAGCTCTTTCAAAATTCATAGTTTGTTTGTTCAGTATTAATTGTCAGCCTTGTAAATCCAAGCTGGACTGACTGTACATATCCTGACCAAGGAAAATAAAATTCTCATTTTGTGCAGTAATCTACACCTGGATTTACTGCCTCCGTCCATGATAATATACATAATATAGACTAAATGTCACCTAAAATTAACGTTTATTTGCAACATAGTACAGCAAACTATTACATGATCAAAACGAATTAATTTTAGAAAAAAAAAAAAGTCTCAGTTTTGACTGTTGGGGGTCGCCAGAAATTTGTGATGTTAAAATGGGGTCACGAGCCAAAAAAGGTCGAAAACCGCTGTTTTAAAATGTGTAAAGGGCAGGAGAAAGTTGTTGTATTAGCTCCATTTGCGTGCTCTGCTACTGCCGTGTGCTAATGGAGCCTGAAATCAGCGAGCCAAGAGGAAAAGCGTGTTATTTCTCATAAAACTGGACAACAGGATGTGAGGGATCCCGCACCAGGTCAAACACAATAAACTAAGGAGGAAGAGAGCGAACATTTGTGTGTGTGTTGGGGGAGGAGGGGGACGGGGGGGAGTGGAGGGGGTGGCGGTGGTGGTCCACGCCGCCCCCTGGGCAGAGTGACTCTCACTTCCTGTCTCCTTCCTGATCCACCGCTCACTCGCTCGCTCTCCCTCACTCGCCGTCTCCCTCCCCAGACGACAATAGACATCCCATTTTTCCTCCTTCTCGGTTAATGTTCGTGTTATTTATCCCATTGCTGTCGTCATCCGCGACACCCATCCAGCAGAGAGTCAGGACTGGTTTCACTAAAGACACATGAGAAGCACTGAGTGACGGAGCAAATACTGATTAACCATTTAAACAAACAGACATTCGGATGTGGAAATGTTGCAACAAAAGTATCCAGCCCTTTTACGTGTGCACAGTGTATCAGTATGTCAGTGTGTTATTCATTTGGTTTTTATTTCCAAATGTCATGTCTTGTGATAATCCTACTGCTGCTAGTTTCTACTGAGCCTCATTAATAGATTTATGGGCCAAAACAAGTTGTTGATCCAGATAACCTGACCTTACCTTTCAACTTTATTTATCATTTTTCCACAACAACATTGATATCATTAAGGCATTTCTTTGAAAATTTGTGAACTTGCCCCCCCCATTCAGGTGGCCTGCCCAATACATCCACATAAACACACACATATATGATATGGGCAGGAATTTGACCACTTTTGTAATTGTGGAAAACTTAGATGATGTCATATGTGCAGGTTGTGAGAATCCACGTTAAGAAATTCCAAAATATTTTAATACAGAAAGTAAAAGTAAAAGTAATAGTTTCAGTTATTTCCCAGAAAATACTGTATTTTCCAGATCCTGCTGTTAGGGAGATGAGATAGTAACACAATGCAACAGCCATGCAAGTTAGGTTTTACTGTAGTAGACAGCATGGCCAGATACAGTAGCACATATTAACCCAGTGGTTTTCAAGCTTGGGGTCGGGACCCCACATGGGGTCGCCTGGAATTCAAATGGGGTCACTTGAAATTTCTAGTAATTGATTAAAAAAAAAAAAAGAAAAAAACTTTACTACAAAATATATATATATGGTGAGTTGACAGAGACAATCCCAATACATAAAAGACATGACAAACTGTGAGTCTGAAACTGCAGCACTGTGGTTCTGTTTATCTGTCAAATGTTCACTGTGGTCGGTTTCAGATGCTGCAGCTCTTTCATAATTCATAATTTGATTTATTGTTTGTTCAGTATTAATTGTCAGCCTTATAAATGGCCAGCATGGATTTAAGAATGTGTAGCTCATTTTTGATACTTAAAAAAAAATGGTACAAAGGGCAATTTTTGAAGGATACAATTGTTAAGAGCTACACTGTAAGCCCAGATAAGTAGAGTTTAGTCAAAAAATCTGAGGCAAGTGATCGCACTTAAATGATTTGAGTAATGATCGACTAATCAATTGGTTTAAGTAGGTTCAACTTTAATGCTAAAAGTATTGAACTTAAACAATTAAGTAGAAAACACTAAAAGACAAGTTATTTGTGCTTTAAATCTGTTGTAAAATCAACCCCCCTATCCAACCATTCAACTCAGCATTTTAGGTTACACTGACTAATTTTCTCAATTACAGCCAGATTAATTTATCATTGATTAAACAACTTTTTTTAAGTTAATCAAACTCAAAATCCTATTCCTGACCATAATAGTTATTCAACTTGATATATTGTAGCATGAATGGAAATTAGCTTTATGTCATTTGCCAGTACAGGATGTGCTTTCAATTTTACAAAATATTAAGACTTTCATTGTACAATAATACTTTTAGATGAACAGTAAAGCCATTGTTCTTCCTCTGGCTCTGACTCATGGTGCAGCTCTACAAAAATACAAAAACAAACACAAAAAGCCCAATAAACACTGCCATACACACATTAAATCCAAATTAACACTAACACCACAACCCCGCTGAACCCCTGCACAGAAAAATAACACATTTTCAACAACATGCCCAATACCCACAATGCAATGTGAAGATAAAAAGGTGTGGTCATGACTAAAACTGAGTGATTTAAATCCATTCAACTTAAACTTTTTCGTACTTTCAACTATGTCTACAAATTAGTAGAATATACTGAACATTTTATTGTAACATCATAAAACTTAAATCATTTAAGTGGATTGTAATTAAAGCATTTTAGTAAATACAAATTCCGGGCTTACAGTAAGTAATAAGTAAATAATTTATATTCGACTCTACATTAAATTACCATTAATTTGGGTGGTTCAGTGTTCTATTTTTCTGGTTTAGTTTCACTTTTTTTATGTTTTTGCTTGTTTGTTTGGTTGTGTGCATTGTGTTTTTTTCCTTTTCCTGTTTTGAATGAACTGAATTTGTTGTGTAGGACAGGCATTAATAGAAGCATTCTGCTTCTGCCTGGGCCTTTTCAGTCACTAACCTGTTGGTAATGTTTGGAGTGTTGACACTGGTTGTATTTGATGACTGAGTAAAGAATTTCATCATCATCATCATCATAAATCCAAGCTGGACTGACTGTACATATCCTGACCAAGGAAAATAAAATTCTCACTTTGTACAGTAATCTACACCTGGATTTACTGGCTCTGTCCATAATAATATGCATTATGTAGACTAAATGTCGACTAAAATTAACGTTTATTTGCAACATAGTATAGCAAACTATTACATGATCAAAAACAAATTAATTTTAGCAACAAAAAAAAGTCTTTGTTTTGAATATCTGGGGTCACCAGAAATTTGTGGTGTTAAAATGGGGTCATTAGCCAAAAAAGGTTGAGAACCACTGGACTAACCATTAATGACCTCCAACTATTTTTGTGGTAACTTCCAAATGAATATTTCTCTACATTTAACCTTTCTGAAGTGATTTATCACCACTTATTGTCATATTATCTTCTTCATTTTCCATTTTTCAGTTAAAATCAGGCATTTTCCTATAAAGCTGAGAGTAAATTCTATAGGAGAGTACATACAAAACACAAAACTGAACATTAAATGAGCATAACAATAAGTGTCTACAACTGTCATTTTTTCAGACTACATGGGTTTTATTGAATCGTTGTTTCCACATTCTCTGAACATCCAAAAACTGAGACATCTGATGTGGCTTAAAAGCTGAAAAAATGCATTTTACCTGAAATATTTCAATTTATTGATAGGATTATTGGTTAAAAAGTTATTAATCATTTTAGATCAACATCTTTGAGGGTTTTTTAAATTGTTTTTAGTGCAGACAAATGCAAAATTGTATGATTTTCATTGATTCTTATCACTATTTTCTTTGAAGGTTACATTTTTTTTTTTTTTTTTTTAACCCATAAAGACCCAAACACCAACCGGTAACAACAAGTATCTACTGATCTAAAATATTTAATAACTTCTGTACCACTAATCCTATCAATGCGTGTAAATAATTGGTGTAAAATGCAGTTTGTCATCTTTTCATGGTCATCAGATATGACCCATTTGGACGTTCAGAGGCTCCGTAGTTACCATGGAAACACCATCATCTTCTACAACATTGATTCACCAGTAAAACCCATGGAGTTGGATCAATGACAGTGGACGGAAATGCTTGTTTTTACATTCAATTATTGATATCTTCACTGAAAAGGTTACGTTTTCTTCAGTTTTCTCTATTTCAGACAGAATAACCTTCAACTTTTATCTGAGCTTTTATGAACACCTACATGATCAGTTTATTCTTGTTTATTCTTTATTGAGGATCCCCATTAGCCAACGCACAAATGCCAGGCTAGTCTTCCTGGAGTCCTCTAAAAAAAACAATAAATAAATAAATAAAAAGGTTCAGGATGCAAAATCACAATACAAAGATCCAGTTACAGTAAAAAGAAAGGGGAGGAAGAAAAGAAAAGAGAGAGAGAAAAAAAAAAAATTCCCTAAAATGGTAACATAAAAAGACTAGTAACTCTCAAGCCTGAACAGTGACTTTACGTGTTTTTTTTTTTGTTTTTTTTAATGCTTTCTTACTTGATATGAATTTTAATTTTTAATATTTAAGTGAATTAAATATTGGGTAACACTTTATAATAAGTACACACTATGAAGCATTATTTAAGCATTAACAAATACTAAATTCATCATTTATAAAGCATATTTCTCACATGAATACTCATTAATATATGTTTTTTTAAGCACAGTTATAATGGTTTTACTCATCATTTATAAGCTCATCTACAACGTGCTTAATGATTGTATTTTCATACTTTATAAATTATGGATTCAGCATTTAAAAATGTAGTATTGCATCACTTACAAACCAGTTATGATGTGCATTTAGGCTCACACATACACTATTCAGACATGTACTAATGGTTAGTGAATATGTTAGTGTGTATTTTATACTAACTCACACATTTATTTTCCAATAGATGTCCTATAAACAGTTATTAATTCAGGAATTCATTATTTCAGGTAGTTATAAAGCACTTACTACTCATTAATTAAGTCTATGGTGTGAGCTCATCTAAAGTCTGGACTATCTATGCCATCTGAAGCATTTACAAATGAGATTTAAAGGTTGGAAATGCCTAAAAGACTCACAAAAGTCTCAGTTATTCTAACAAAGGAAAGACACAGCACATGGGATTATCAAACGAACTGCATGATTGAATGATGAATGATTATGATTATGAATGATTAGTAAAACATTTATAACTGTGCTTATAAACCATATACTAATCAAGGTTATTATCGTTAACGAAAACTAACGAAATGACAGAAACTAAATTGTAAAAACATTTTCGTTAACTGAAATAAATAAAAACTATAATTAAAAGAAAAAGTGATAACTAACTGAAACTGTATTGTGTGTTTACAAAACTAACTAAAACTTATAAAAATTATGGATAAAATTCCCTTTGTTTTCATCTTTGTCAGTGTCCGATTGATACGAAATGGATTTATTTCCCTCGAGCAATTTTAGCTAGCGGCACCATATGACACTTCATGGTCCGTCACTTGTCGTCACTTGTCGTTTAGTCGTCTTCTGGTCCCCACTCTACCTGGAAACATGGAGACTAAAGTTGGGAGAAAACAGCAGAGTCCTGTCTGGGATTTATGTGAATAAAAGATAAAAGATACGAAAAAACTAAAACTAAGCATTTAGAAAACGAAAACTAATAAAAACTAGCAAACCTGCTCTAAAAACTAACTAAAACTAACTGAATTAGAGAAAAAAAAGTCAAAACTAAATAAAACTAAACTATAATGAAAAATCCAAAACTATTTTAACCTTGATACTAATGAGTATTCATGTCAGAAGTATGCTTTATAAATAATGAATTAAGTATTTGTTAATGCTTAACTAATGCTTCATAGTGTGTACTTATTATAAAGTGTTACCAAATATTGGAAAATGCATGATTTCCACTGAAAAATTGTAAAAATATAGAGCATAGTATTATAATAAATGGTGATAAATAGCTCAAGAAAGGCTGAATATAAAGAAAAAAACTATTTAGTAACAGTGGGTCTTTATGGGTTAAAATGAGTCAGATATCTTTTAGTAAGAATTATACATATTCAGAAATGTTAGTTTTTTAATCAATGAAGATAAGACTAGTATTGATTATATGACATCGTCTCCTATCAGATAACTCCCCGTATTTCCAGTGTATGGTGACACCTTCACATCGGTGTGACTTCAGTGGGTGGACGTTCTGACACTTTACCATCTGTGGACAACATACGATCAGGACTGTCCCCTCAGCACGTATTTGTGTGTACATGACAGCGAGTGTGTCTACACTAACAATGGGACAAATCCCACCGCCATCTAAGCCGTCCGTCTTACCCGTAGTTTTGTTTTGACCATAAACTACAACATTACACAACTGCTGCCCATCTGTCAAGTGTGCCGCTCCACCTGACCTGCTTTTGATAGCGTGCCAATCGGCTAATGCGCCCGCTGACTACCTGTTGGATTTAGGATGGAAAAACTGTTATTCAAGCCGCGGCGGAGTATGAAACACGAGCGCCGGGGAGGTGAAAGACGAGAGGCTGCTGTTTCTGTACTTCCAAGGTGAAGTGCAGGGGCTGATACTGCTGAGGGTTTACACTACGTGACTGTCCCTCATGTCATGTATCTGATGTGCACAGGTCAAGGACTGTCGAATACTGGAGGTTTTTCTTTTTCTGTGTCAAGACTAAACCAGGGCTGAAATGACAGTTCAATCAGATTAAGCAAAAAAGTCTATACAGTGTAAGCCCAGACTCTGTATTTACTAAAATGCTTTAATTACAATGTACTTAAATGACAGAAGTTTTATTACATTACTATCAGTGGTGATTTCTCATAGACTGCAAAGGGGAGCCCAGCTTCCCCTAAAATTATGAAAATTAAATGGTTAAATCTGTACGGTTGTGTTGACATTTTATTACCTCCGCCAAGGAGGTTGTGTTTTTGCCAGGGTTTGTTTGTCTGTCTGTTTGTTTGTTTGTTTGTTTGTCTGTCCGTTAGTGTGCAACATAACTCAAAAAGTTATGGACAGATTTTGATGAAATTTTCAGGGTTTGTTGGAAATGGGATAAGGAAGAAATGATTAAATTTTGGTGGTGATCGGGGGTGGGGGGGCCCACGGGGGGGCCCATTTCCAACAAACCCTGAAAATTTCATCAAAATCTGTCCATAACTTTTTGAGTTATGTTGCACACTAACGGACAGACAAACAAACAAACAAACCCTGGCAAAAACATAACCTCCTTGGCGTGGGGGGGGCCCACAGGGGGGGCCACTGATCAGCCTTGGCGGAGGTCTGCGCTCTCCGAGTGCTTCTAGTTGACTACAAATGCGTTAGAACACGTTCATCTCAAAGACGAGTTCGTTCAGAATCAGCTTTATCACAAATCAACGGATGCGATGTTGTTCACTTCTCGTACATTCCCGTTGCGCTGTTTTCTCATTCGATCTCTGCTCAGTGCATTTGCTCGTAGACGTCGGGCGTCTCTGGGCTTCAATGGGACTGAGTGGAACAGTTTTTTCATTGCCTCAAAACTGGACGCTAATTGGATAAATGCCACGATGTTGTCCCGCCCCCGGACGCCGGGCGTCTCTGGGGGTGAATGGAGCTGTGGGCGGAGCTCGGCCGGGCTGGACACCTGAATCCCATGTGCTGATTGGAGGATCAGTTGAAAGGCTGAATCCCGTTTGATTGACAGCTAGTTTGAGATCTACTCCTTCACTGACACAGTTCAGTTTAATACCGTCGCACATTCTGATGTGAAATCAAGAGAGAAACCACTACGAAATTGCTTGTTCATTTCTTGCGCTGTAAATAAAACACACTCATTGTACTTCCTTGTTTCAATTTAACATAATTTCAGCATTTTCTTGTTTCAGTTCCATAATTTAATCATTTCTTGTTCGAGTTTAATATCGTTTTGTAGATAGTTAAATCAGTCATACTGTCGGCTAGGTCGGAGTGAAAGGAGCATCTGTAGTTTAAAAAGGCTGAAGTCTTACACCCACAACACACTGGGCCAAGGCAATCTGAGCAGAGAGGACACTGGTCCAGTCCTTGGAAAAGACGTCTACTTGGTACGATAAGGTCACTGACCATTTTCTTAAAAAGGAACGGAGGGCCGAATGTATGTTTAAATAACTTGACAATTTTTATTTTTTTTATTTTTTTTTATGTAAGCCGACAATGAGCTTCCCCTGTCTGAAAGACGAGCAGCCGCCACTGATTACTATAAAATGTTAAGTATTTTCTACTACCATACTTTCTGGTCTATAAACCGCTACTTTTTTCCAAACACTGTGAACCCATGGCTCAAAAATGACGCGGCTAATTTATATTTTCCGGGCTAATGATCAATTCGGCTGTCGAAGAAGGAAATAGAGCTGCTGCACGTAAGCTTGGCATCAACGAATTGATGGTGGGAAGTTGGAGACGGGGTGGGTGCAGCTTATAGTCCGGAAAGTACGGTAATTTGTAGGCATCGTCAAAAGTACGAAAAAAGTTAAAGTTGAATGGATTTAAATCACTAAGTTTTAGGGTGTATTCACACCTACCACGTTTGGTCCGGACCAGAGTTCGTTTCCCCAGAAAGTCCGGACTTTTTTTAGGTGTGAATACAAACATGCAAACTCTGATTCGAACCAAACGCCTAGAAGAGGTGGTCTCGGTCCGCTTCCGAATGGACTCGGGGCCGGTTCACTTCTGGTGTGAATATAACCGACCTCAAAACGAACCAAACCAAGGAATCTTGAGCCTTTTTGTGCTTGACGAGCCACCATAGCCGCTGGAAGTAGCCGAGGTTTACGGGTGGTCAGAGCTAATAGTAGCAGACATGAGCTGTGGACAGATGTGGAGCAATGAGGAAACTGAATGTGTCACTGACATTTGGTCAGATGTTCGTATTACGAAACTGGCTCCGACTGAGCTTTTCATGAGTGTTAACATTATTTTCGGAAATTTGTGTCTGTAAAAAAACAATTTATATTCCGAAAATGATAACTGTATGTAGGAGCACCACGTTTATTTTCATCAACACCGGCCGTCTCTGGTTCACCCCGCCCCTGACTTTTCTGTCCAATGCTAGCGCAGTTCGTCATATGCGTGCTTCTGTTCATGCATTTTGGTCCACTAGCAAAAAGTGCAATGTGAATGCGATACGACACGAATGAAAAAAAAAAAGTCCGCATTTGATCCGAATCAAATAAGCGGACCAAAGAACTTTTCAGGTGTGAATACACCTTTAGTCATGACCACGCCTTTTTACCTCTGCATTGCATTGTGGGTATTGGGCATGTTGTTGAAAATGTGTTCTTTTTCTGTGCAGGGGTTCAGTGGGGTTGTGGTGTTAGTGTTAATTTGGATTTAATGTGTGTATGCCAGTGTTTATTGGCCTTTTTGTGTTTGTTTTTGTATTTTTGTAGAGCTGCACCATGAGTCAGAGCCAGAGGAAGAACTGTGGCTTTACTGTTCATCTATGATTGTGTTTGATCAATGTGAATCTTTATGCCTTACCAAATTAAAAGCACTTCCCGTATTGACAAATTACATCGAGCTATCTTTGTACTTAACTTCCATCCGCACTTCAATATATTAAGTTGAATAATTGTACAAAGCAATTTATATTGCAAAAGATTTTAGTTTAAATCAACTCGGAAATCAGTCCACTGAACTGATGATATTAAATCTAATGATGCAGCAAATTTTAAGTAAAATTAACTTGGCATTTAGTAGTGATGGGACTTTTGGCTCTTTGAAGGGAGCCGTTCAATCAGGAGCCGTTCACTGAAAAGAGCCGTTCAAAAGACTGACTCTTTTACGATTTTTGCATTATTTTGAAACACCAGTGCTTTAATGACTAAATAGGCTACATGTGATGATAGACATTACATTTTAAAGGTGTTTAATTGGCGCGGCAGTAAATATTATCTTACCGTAAAAAAGAATAGTTAGTTCAAATGTCAGGGCTAAATACATGACATGAGAGGTGACATTAGGCAAATGATGGAACTGGACCAAAAACATCAGGGTACATTATGTGGACTAGTCTGTAGCCTAAAAAGGAAGAAGAAAATAAAACATTTTCTTATGAAATAACATTTTTCTTTTCTTTCTTAAACTTTTCTCTGGTTTTGACCAGTCTTCTAGCTCCGCCTCCTCCAGTATGCTCACCTCATGCTTCAAACTGTTGTTTTTTTGCTAACTTCTTGCCATGAGACATGCACAAGCACTCTTTTTTTTCTGCTCGAACATTCTCCTCCTGCCCAGTGCCTCCCCGGTGACGCTAAATTGGCATGCAATGGGACACTCCCTCCTTAAAATAAATAAATAGATAAATAAATGAACGGCTCTTTACAAAGATTCGGTTCATTTCAAAGAGCCATTCAAAAGATTCGATTCGTTCGTGAACGTCACATCACTATACTGCAAAAGATTTTAATTTAAATCAACTCGGAAATCAGTCCAATGAACTGATGATATTAAGTCTAATGATGCAGCAAATTTTAAGTAAAATTCACTTGGCATTTATTGTGTTTTCTCTGTTTTTGTCTTTACTGCACATACTAAGCAGGAGGTTCTGGAGGAGAGTGATGTTTATTTTAGTGACAAATTAATTGAAACTGACAGCTTACACGGCAATGAAATTGTTTCTGAGTTACCAGTTAATGTAGCACAGATGCTGCAGGGTATTGTCTAAATCCCACAGGTTAGAGAGTCGCGTCCCTACTGGTTCATTTATGTGTGTGTGTCTTTGAAACAACGGCTGTTAGATATTATTAACTCTGGGCTGGAGAGTCAACTGCTTGTGTAATGAGAATAGGTTGTGTTTCAGTGCTGAGCAGGAGAGTGGAGACCTTAGCTGTACGGATGGGTGCATATAACGCTGGAAGATACGGTTGAAAATGTTCAGATTAGTCATTATCTATAACACTGGGTTACAAAAAAATGTTTTTTGCAAGTTGTCTAGGTTTTTTCAACTGAATTAGGACCATTTTGCACCGCTAAATCCAAAAATGACATCTGTTTTTCTCAATCAGGTCAGGTTTTTATGCTAATTTGATTTTGAAAAATTTGATCTTCTCACAATCTGCGCCCAAACTTTATCTTGGTCACCAAGTTTAATACCAAAATAAGATTGGTAAGCACACTTTATGAAACTTGTGACTTGATTCCTGTTAGGTACAATGGTGTATTCACTGCAGATGTAGCAGAATACGTCAGGCTTATTTTTGCAAGATCTTCTAGTCGAAGCCATTTCATTCACCTGTAATATTAAAAAAACATTAATCAGAAATTGGCAAAAGTAAAATCTTCAGAACTTGTTTATTGCAAGAAATATGAAAGAATTTCATATCATGTGATGTGAAAATGCCCATAAATGTAAGCAAAAATGTTAAAAAAGCCAATATGTAGCATAGTTTAGAAAGTTGACCTGATTGAGCAAAATGAATGTGATTTTTGGATTCAGCACACCAAAATTATCCTAAATCAGCTCAAAAAACTTAAACAATAAATTTGTTGTTGACCAGTGTAATTATTACAATAAATAAATTATTTGAAGGCTGTTGAAGAAGCCAAACAATGAAATTATCAACAAAAGAGACGAAAACAAGAAAAGAAAGCAGCTGACAGATGTCAAAAGATGAAATAAATTTAACAAGATGAAAACGATGCAAAAAATTAATCTTTAAAAGGGTCCTATTTTGCTAAACCCACTTTTATTAGTCTTTGGTTCATTTATTTGTGTATTTGGACCCTAATAGTTCAATAAGTTTGAATTTGAACACACTGGACATTTCGCCAGTTCATCGCAGGGCAGTTTAAAGTACAGTTTGTCACCTTTTCATGGTCATCAGATATGACCCATTTGGATGTTCAGAGGATCTATAGTTACCGTGGAAACACTGTCATCTTCTACATCATTGATTCACCAGTAAAACCCATGGAGTTGGATCAATGACAGTGGATGGATTCACTTGGTTTATTATTACGTTAGTGATATATTTTCCTGAAAAAGTCACTTTTTCTTCAGTTTTTTCAGTTTAAAATTTAATAACCCTGAACTTTATCCTGAGCTTTTATGAACATCTACATGATCAGTGAATAAAATATAGGCAAATACCAGATTTTTACTGTAAAAACACAAAATACAAAGGATATTATTATGATAAATGGTGATAAATCACTGAAGAAAAGTTAAATATAGAAGAAAAAAACTATTTTGGAACTGCCACATCAGTAGCACTGGGTCTTGATGGGTTACAGTCTTTGCAAATCTATAGAAAAACAATCAAAACTGCAGTAAATTAAAGAAAAACAGCAAAATGTGAAGTAAGGAAGTAATATATAGTAGTCAAAAAAAAAACAAAAAAACATTGTTTTGACAACTTTGCTTTGGCTTATCTCCCACCTTAACTTTCACCTGAATAGATTTTAACTACTAGGAAACAAAGTGAAAACAAACTTCTTGGCTACTTTCCAGAGTGTAAGTTCAAGAAAATCAGCTTCATCTAAACAGGAAGTGTTGAAACCAATCCGAACCATGGCGGAGATATTGATAGTGTAAACGGTGGTGTTGTGGCTGTCAGCTGCAGAGGACGTGAACGGTGAACAGTAAGCAACAACAGCGGCGGGCCGGGTAGAGGCGGGACTACCCCCATGAGGGAGTAAATAATTGGTGTAAAGTACAGTTTGTCATCTTTTCATGGTCATCAGATATGACCCATTTGGACGTTCAGAGGCTTTGTAGTTACCATGGAAACACCCTCATCTTCTACAACATTGATTCACTAGTAAAACCCATGGAGTTGGATCAGTGACAGTGGATGGACACACTTGTTTTATGTTTCGTTATTGATATATTTTACGGAAAAGTAACTTTTTCTTAAGTTTTCTCAGTTTTGGTATAATAACCCTTAACTTTAATCTGAGCTTTGATGAACATCTACATGATCAGTAAATTAAATATTGGGAAAAATACCTGATTTACATTGGAAAATGCAAAATACAGAGGATGATATCATCAATCAATCAAGCAATCAATCAATCAAGTTTTATTTATACAGCACAAAATCATAACAAAAGTTATCTCATGAGATAACGCTCATGACGCTTTACATATCGAGTTGGTAATAATAGTATAATGAATGGTGACAAATCACTTAGGAAAAGTTTAACCGGGAGAAAAATTCATTCGGGAATGACCGCAAAAGTAGCACTGGGTCTTTAAGGGTTAATGATATTTTTACCTTAAAAAGGTCAGTTTTTCTTCGGTTTTCTCCATTTTGATAAAACAACCTCAGAATTTACTCTGAGCTTTTATGAACATCGATATGGTTAGTACATTAAATACAGTAAAATAAGAAATTTTCACAAAAAAGCAAAATGCAGAGGATAATATTATAATAAATATAAATCACTAAGTAAAAGTGAAATATACAGGAAAATTCGTTTGGATGTTGCCACAAAAACAGTTCTAGTAAAACCCATGGAGTTGGATCAATGACAGTGGATAGACACACTTGGTTTATGCTCAGTTAAATGAGAGATTTGGTTGAAAAAGTCACTTTTTCTTCACTTTTTTCAGTTTATAATTTAATAACCCATACCTTTAATCTGAGCTTTTAAGAACATCTACAGCACAGGTGTCAAACATGCGGCCTGGGGGGAATATATTACAGTAAAATAAAGGAAAACAACAAAATGTGGAAATGTGTTGTTTTATCTGACAGTGTAAACAAAGTTACACTAAAAAAAATGCTAAGAAATGATGATTATTGTGATATAAAGTTTTATTGTAAGTGAAGTAATATGTAGTAGCTCAAAAAAAAACAACAACATTGTTTTGACAATATCTTTGGCTTATCTCCCGCCTTAACTTTCACCTGAATAGATTTTAACTACAAGGAAACAAAGCGAAAACAAACTTCTTGGCTACCTTCCACAGTGTAAGTTCAAGAAAATCAGCTTCATCTAAACAGGAAGTGTTGAAACCAATCCGAACCATGGTGGAGATATTGATAGTGTAAACGGTGGTGTTGTGGCTGTCAGCTGCAGAGGACGTGAACGGTGAACAGTAAGCAACAACAGCGGCGGGCCGGGTAGAGGCGGGACTACCCCCATGAGGGAGTGTGTAAGAGGCCGAGGTCTCACACACATGCAGTCACTGTTCCACATGCACAGGGCGTGAGGTAAAGCCCAGTCAGACCTCGCAGAACTGAAGTGAGTCACTAGAGCTGTGGCGTTTCCCAGCGTCACAGAGCCAAGGCTTGGTCCTTTTACTCATGCTGTAATCAGACCGAGACAGACGCTTTAACAGACAGCAGCCCTGCTCTGCTCTGCACTCACACGGCAACATGGGAGCCTGCTGCTTTGACAAGAAAGAGAGGAAATTGGGGAAGCTAAATGGTTGGAGGAAGGTGAGTTTTTAATTAGATTTAAATAGATTTGTTTTTTTTGTTTTTTTTTTGTTTGTTTGTTTTTTTTACTGGATGTTGATAATGTCACATTTTCTGCCTTGTGTCAGTTTTAAAGCTGAAATGTGTGGCTTGACTATAGAAAAAGTTGAAGTAGATACTATAAGTTTCTTTGGGCGTTAAGTGATCGTTTAAGAATACTTTTTTTTTTATTGCTGTGTGCGCTGGACTGTTTCCTTGCTTTTACACCACGTGCTGTTCATTACCCTGTCTCGTAGTTTTTATAGCAAAGTGCTGTTTTATGTTTTTTTGTTTTTTTTTAATTTACACTTACATGCTTCTTCTTCTTCTTATGCACAGAGAACACTGGTCTACATTTTAGATTAGAGATTAAATGTGCTAAATGTTACGTATTTTAATCAGATTAATTGGAAAATAAATGACAAAAGTGCCGGTTTGCTCACATTTTCAAGATATATGATTAAGTGTTATATTGGTTTATGTACATTTATATAATAGTTTTATAAATCTTCCACTAAATAGAACCTGTCAAGTGAATGTATTCTAATGTGCAGACAGTGTTTTGAAGTAGATCTTGTAGCTCTGAGACAAATATTCCTTTTGAGTCAAACCCATTCTCTCGTTAATTCTTGAATTTCACATTTTGACCCAAGGCTGTATCTTGGAAAGTTCAACCAACCAGCATTTTTGACTTGATTTTTCTTTACCAGTGACTCTCATGTGGTAAAATTTCATTACTTTTATTCTGGAAGCATTTTCCTTGTAAACCAGTGGAATCAGTGATCCATGCATTTGCTTTTTGGGGACGGTTGTCTATTTTTTTCATGTGATATTTACATTAATAAGTAGATGTTGCTGTTTTTCTTCGATGTACAGATGAATAAATAGACTGAGGGAGTGATTTAACTAAATAAGTAGTAAAATGAGCGTAGATTTAAGTCAGCTGAGAGCCAAGTAGGTGATGTGTGCTGTTTGTAAGCAGAGTATAGCCTGGTGAGCTGGTGAGGGTCTTTTTTTTTTCTGCCTATGACTTAATATTAGGTTATCTGAGAAGGACAGATGTAACAGAAATAGTTAAGTCCAATTCAGTGTTTGGAATAGAGAGTCTAAAGAAAATGTTTGGAGTTTTTTCTGAAATTGAAGAGAAGGCATGACACTGTAGTGATTTGAGTTTTTTTTTTATTATTATTTGAGTGTCATTTGAGGAAAAACAAGCCCAGTCTTTGAGCTTTTAGAATCATTTTGTGATGTAAAACTGCTTGTGGTATTTTTTTTTTTTTTTTACATTGGGTGCTTTCTGCTTTGGAAGCAACCAGAGCTTGAGTGTGTACAGTTGTGCAGTCTGTTAACGGTCCTCCTCCGGCCAAAAAATGCGTTGCAGACCACATCTGACGCTGACTCGAGCAGCCGGGGAGTGATGGAAATGAATCACTCAGCTGAGAAATTGCTTACTTACCTTTTTATGTGTTCACTTGTTTTTGTAGCCCCTGTTCAATAGCCGGCTGCTCTTTTCACTTCAGCTCAAAGCATAGGTTAAGAAACACAAGAAGTGAGTCAGAGGAAGTGAGACGTACTCAGAAGTCGTCTCCAACAGTTACTGTACCTTCACCCCGACATACGCACAAATCATGCGTAGGTAAGTTTCCTGAGCTCAACCGAGTTATGTCACGATGAGTCTTTGCCATAGACTCGATGCTAGATTGCGTCATTAGCAGCAAAGGAGAGATATAAACCACAAACACTACAGGTTTGCTGCTGAAGAAGTCACTGCCAATCACGTTAATGTACAGTAAATGTGGCACAATTATGATCGGAAAAAAATCAATAAAATGAAGAAGCGATAGATATCATTAAATGGAAATGTGGTTTAGGAGAAACTTCCAGGGGATGTTAAACAAAATAAATGATGTTGTAGAAGTGTGGCTGAGATACTAAATCACTTCTCTATAGATTTTTCCACACCATTGTTAGTTGAAATATTCCTTCAAATGTGGTTACTTTTTTTTTTTTTAACCCTTTCATGCATGGTGGTCACTACAGTGGACAGTTATTTTACAGCTGTTCTATTGTATATTCATGGGTTTTGTTGTTTTAGTTCCATATCAGCCAACACAGTGGACGCTTATACATCATCCCATACACTAACATTCAGACCATTACTGAAACTTTGCTGTTTTTGATCAACCTGATCTGCAGAAACATGTTTGAGTGTAAATCAATTGTCATTTCTTAGACAAAATCAGGTTTTTGGTTTTTTTTTTTGCATATTATCTCCATGAAGTGAGTAATAACTAGCATTAGAATATGTTAAAATGTGAGAAAACATCAAATTAGCAGCATTAAAAATGTTATTATTTCATTGTTTTAATATCACTTTCTGATATTGGGTTCTAAACACGTTTCTTTACTTCAAAAATGAAATGCGTGGACATTTTTGTAACTCCATAAAAAAATTTTAAAAAAACAACTTGATGGCATTGTTTTTTCATGCCTAAGGAGGAATAAAAACACTAAAGAAAAAAAATCTTGACTAAGGTTCTTATAATTCATGCATGAAAGGGTTAAACCAAAGTAAGTTCTGTCTGAACAGGGTTAAGGGGTCAGAACTAATGACTGAGGAAGCTGCAGTTCAACACACTGAGCATATAACGCCCACTAGTGGCTCAAAGACGTCACTTTTTTGCACCACCATACTTTAGAACAGGGTCTCAAACATGTGGGCCGAGGGCCAAATGCGTCCCGCCAAAGGTTCCAATCTGGCCCATGGGATGAATTTGCAAAGTGCAAAAATTCCACAGTCAAGGCTGTTGAACTCATTTTAGTTCAGGTTCCACATACAGACCAATATGATCTACAGTCAAATAATAACAGCAGAAGAACCTACAAAAAATAATAACTCCATATTTTCTTCTCAGTTTGATGTGAAAAAAATAATATTACATTATGCCTATGAATAATGACAACTTCAAATATTTGTCTTTGTTTTAGTGCGAAAAATAACATTAAATGATGAAAATATTAACATTTACAAACTATCCTGTAACAAGAAAATGTGAATAACCTGAACAAATATGAACAACCTGAAATGACTAAAGAAAATTATGCACATTTTTAACTATTTTCTGCCTGTTACTCAGTGTTTAGTGTCTTTGTAGATCCGATCCACAATACACATGTAGAAATGATAAGCTGAGGCAGAATATTGTTAAAACTGCATTTATTTTTCTAAAGAAATTTCAGTTTTTTCAGATTATTCACATCTTTTTTGTTTGGATAGTTTGTAAAAGTAAGCATTTCCATAGTTTTGTGTTTTGTGTTTTTTTTTTTTTTTTTCACTAAAACAAAGACAAAAATTTGGAGTTGTCATTATTTAAAGATTATTTTTCATGTTTAACTGTTTTATATTCGTATACCTGCCTTTTGCACCTGCTTTTTATCTGTTTTTTCATGTATTTGGTTTCTGTTTTTATCTGCTGCATGTAAAGTGTCTTTGAGTTCTATGAAAAGCACTATACAAATAAAATGTATTATTATTATTATTTTATTTATTTATTTATTTATTTATTTATTTATTTATTTATTATTTTACTGGTCCGGCCCACTTTATATCATATTAGGCTGAATGTGACCCCTGAACTAAAATGAGTTTGACACCCCTGCTTTAGAACAACCTGTGATTTGAAGTTTAATGGGTTGTTCAGGCCTCATTTTCTTATAATAGGAACTCAAAGTCCTTAAAATGACTGTAGATGTGGCGCTGATGTGAAGCTCCGGGTCTGATAATAGAATCATGTTGCTGATAGTTGAAGCTCGGGGGGGAAGACATGGGCCGTGCTGCCTACCTGTCCGCCTGGCTGCCCTCCGCAGCGTGCTGTCCGAAAGCATCACGTCTGAATGGAGGAGCTCAGCATTCAGGGTTTTTTTTTTTTCTCCACGCGATCACAATGAAATGCCACAGGCTCCATTCACCTTCTCTGCTTCTGTCACAGCAGCTCTCTACTGAATCAACCCTACCCCCTGCAAACAGAGCGGTGGGGGGTGGGGGTTGTGTGTGGGGGGGGGTATGGGATGGGTAATGTGGGAGTAAAAGGTTAGTAGAGGCAGACACAGAGCTAAATGAGAGAGAAAATGGCACAGCAGAGACACAAGTAATGGGAAGTAGGGGAGGTGAGGAGGGATGTGGAGAAGAAAAGAAGGAAAAAGGAAAGAGAGGACAGATGGATAAAAGAAACAAAAAACACTAAGAGAAAAATCCATGACTGTGCCAAGTTATGAAATTAAAGTTAGTTAGTTAGTTAGTTAGTTAGTTAGTTAGTTTTAGTTTATTTCGAATATGCAACAAGACCCAAACAATATATCCTGTATAACAAAACTGACAGTACTCTATGGTTTTTGCAATTCTTTTTTTTTTTGTTAGTTTGTTTGTTTGTCTTTTTTTTTGCTGTTTTTAGTGTTTTTTGTTTTTTTGTTGGTTGCTGTTTTTTTCTAGTTAGTTTTTTTTACATTTGATTTTTGTATTTTTTTTTTTTACCTCTGCCAGGAGGTATTGTGATCACTTTGCTTTGTTTGTTTGTTTGTTTGTTTGTTTGTTTGTTTGTTTGTTTGTTAGCAAGATAACTCAAAAAGTTATGGAAATGTTGATACTGGCACAAGGAACAAATGATTACATTTTGGTGGTGATCGGGGGGGGGGGGCAGATCTGTCTTGGTGGAGGTCTGTGCTCTCCAAGTGCTTTTCTTGTTATTGATACACTACCAGGCAAAAGTTTGGACTCACCTGGTTTTTCTTTATTTTTATGACTATTTTCATTGTAGATTCTCACTGAATGCATCAAAACTATGAATAAACACATATGGAATTATGTAGTTTAAAAAGGTGTGACAAAACTCAAAGCATGTTTTATATTTTAGATTCTTCAAAATAGCCAAGTTTTACTTTTATTACTGCTTTGTGCATTCTTGGCATTCTCTTGATGAGCTTCATGAGGTAGTCACCTGAAATGTTTTCCAAAAGTCTGGAGGGAGTTCCAAATGATCCTGAGCTCTTGTTGGCCATCTGTGGTCCATCTCATGTCATTTAAATAAGAAGGTGAGTCCAAACTTTTGCCTGGTAGTGTATGTTTTCTTATAACTATATCCTGATATGTCACTGTAAAATGTTTAATGGGTGAAAAGAAAGACAAAACGAAAAAGAACATGCAACAAGACAAAGTAATCATACTTAGTCCTTAGAAATAAAACAGGTAGTAAGAAGTCATAGAAAAAAAAAAAACTAACAAAAAACCCAAAAACAAAGCTTTAACATATATATGATTTAATTTGCACATTTGAAAAAGAGTTGGAGGAAGTATAACTTATTTAATCCCACCCCTTCTCCACACAACAGTCTATCCATTAGCTTCCTGTCAGCAGAATATATGAATTATACAGTCGTGGAAAAAATTATTAGACCACCCCTTGTTTTCTTCAATTTCTTGTTCATTTTAATGCCTGGTACAACTAAAGGTATATTTGTTTGGACAAAATATAATTATAACAACAAAAATAGCTCATAATAGTTTCATTTCAGAGCTGATATCTATCCATTTTCCATGTTTTCTTGATAATAACCAAAATCACTACAGTTCTTCCATCATTATCTATGCCATTGTACTGACAAAAACAGTGCTTTTAGGCATTCCATGTTTTCTTTCATCTGTTTTAGTCACATGACACACACAGGAGTTAATACTTAATTGCATAACCATTGTTTTTGATGACTTTTGATGGTTTGATAATCTTTTCTGTGACAGAAATAAAATAAAATAAAATAAAATAAAATAAAACAGAACAGAAACAAAATGAGTCTTTTCATGAAACTGGGTTTATTTTGGTATCTGGCACTTTGCCAGCTTTTTTAGACCCAATAATAAAAGAGAAATTTAGACATATTTTCCCCCAGGATGTACCTAATGATGACCTCAGACGAATGTAAAAAAAAAAAAAAAAAAAATTCAACTCTTGCTCTGAGCCATCCCAAAATTATTGAATTTTTAATCAAATATTGGGGCTAAAAATTAGACCAATTTTTCCACAACTGTATAGTCATGAGTATGAAAGATAGATATCTGCAAGAGCTCAAAGACGCTTATCTCAATCCGGTGTCATGATGTCAGTAGGACGGCAATGATACTTTACTTCTGCCCTGGAGGGAGAGTAAAATGAAATACATATTGGCAGCAGCACTTACAGAAACATGAACAGGAATGTGCAGAACATGCATATGACATGTCAACTGTGCTTAGCTGCAGATAACGGTGTTTCCCAGCTGCTGATATAAGTGTAAGTGCATGCTGAGGCATTTCTTTCAGCCTCTGGGGAAGCACTGCTCTTCAACACATTGCAGAGACATCCCCCGCTGTTATTTTTGGTTTCTTTATATATTATGCAGTAAGCTATTATATAAAGAGCTCCCGCCTCTATTTCTCTTTTTGTTTTTTTTTTCCTGATTCTTCTTGCATCCTAACTCCAGCTTCTGGTTTTTCCTTCAGTGGGAGGATAATCCGGAATCCTCTCGGGGAAGCTTTGATCTCCCCCTTCATCTTTCCGAACTCACACAAAAATATCGGACTGGAAGGTTCTCTGGGAAGTTTGCAGTTTCCTATGGATTGGCTCTGACAGTACAATTGATATTTGTTCATTAGCAGACTGGTTTCCCTTGCAGCCGCCCTGGAGGGTTTCACCTTGCTGGAAGCTCCAAGAATTAGTCCGGATTCTTTTAGGTCTCATTTTTATAAATTTATTTTTGACTTGATCTGATCACAAACAAAATATAACTCAGCTGAGGATCCACACCCCAAGCATGGAAATGGATCCTGACATTCCAATGCGCATCACTTTTAAAATCCTTGTAAACTGATCTTCAAACTCTGGGCCGACCCCCTTGTGCTAGATAGGTTGGATCACAGAAAATGGACTGGTGTCATCTGATTCTGAAGTCAAGCAGATGTGATACTTCAACTCGATGTAAAACCCCATATTGACAGTGTGTTTACCTCTTATCCCTGTTATTTACGATCGTATGTGGGCATGTGTATTTAAAAGTGTGCCTAAGGTAAAACCTAAGTCCTGTGTTCATAAATCTGTCAGTTTATTATGTAGACCAAGATCTGACCTATCCTACGAACTTTACCACTAACCAGTGACTAGGGCTGTGTGTTGGCAACAATCTGATTTGTATCTACAATAGAAATCACAATACTAGAATCACGATACGATATATCATGACACTGCTAAAAATGTAATTTTTTTTTCTTTTTTTTTTTTTAAAGATTATTTCCTGGAATAACAGAATTACACCAGAAATATGCACAAATATTGAACATATTTTTATTTGATCAGAACAGGATCTAATGCTGTATCACAAAATTTTTCTTTTTTTTTTTTTTTCTTTTTTCTTTTCTTTTTATGGGCTCAGCTGGCTGACAGGCAGCTGTCTGTACCGATAAGGCAGCAGCCAACACCAACTGTACTCCCAGTCATCATTGCCCATTTTTCTGACACCTTTGCTTGTGTATCCTCTTTTATTTGGACATGTTACCAGGGAGTATCCCACACTACTTTTTTTTTTTTTTTTTTTTCCCTACTTGTCTTGTCCAGCGTCCTAACAGCAGAATGGTTGTCTGGTTCCTCCTGGTGCTGAACAAATTTGCTTTGCCAATGGTGACTTCATAAAGTATATGAAGCGCCCTTTGATATTCTACTGTGTTTATTATGAATTTTGTTGAACCACATTTCGATGCCGGACCTGACATGGGGGGTGGGGGGGTAGAAGAAGGGGAGAGAACAAGAGAGAAGAAGGTGGAGAAGACCCTCACAAGAAAGTATCAACAATACAAACAGCAACAACCATGGAGACAATTATAATGGTAACAATAACTACAACCAGAACTGAGTAAACTGGGCAGAAGAGAGAGAGAAAAACAAAACAAACAAAACTCCAAAAAAAAAAAAAAAAAAAACACAACAAAATTTTTCTAATTCTCCTAGTTTCCAAAGGAACTAACATCTGCCACTCTCAGTAAAAACAGTAAAAAGTGCTTTTAGGATGCTTCACATAACCATTATTTAATAAAACAGGGTTAAATAATAATAAATAAAATAGAAACAATAAAGAAAAACAAAAATGAAAATCCACCATATCTGCATTTGAATAAATACCTAAAAATATCGATACAGTACTTTTTAATAACAATATAGTATTGTGAAATGAAATCATAATAATCATAATAATCATAATAATCATAATAATACATTTTATTTATAAGTGCCTTTCAAGACACCCAAGGACACTGTACAACAAGATAAAACAAACAATCCATAAAATACAAAGAAATAAACAGATTAAAACAAATAATTACTATATATAGAAATATCGCAATATATTTCAGAACCGATATTTTCTAACACCCCTACCCGTGACACAAACGAATCCTAACTAATACTGACTAATATGTGATTGAACTTAAGAATTCAACTAAATTAAAATATTTCACCAACTGGAGTCTTGACAAAAATGGATAAACAGCACAAAAGCATGGCTCTAAAAATTGGCCAGTGGTGCTGATGTAACAGTATGTTCCTAGTCAGGTGGCCCTCGCCTTGTAAACTTCAGTGGTAAACACCTGCTCCAAGGACAGCCCATCGATTCTGCCAGCAAAAGCAGACGGGACGGAGAGATTGATGACTGTGTTGGCAAGTAGCAGCGGAGAGAGAAATTGACATGTAAGTGGTGGAGAGAGATGGAAGCCGAGAGGAGGGAGACTGGGAGTGAGTTTTTCAGCCTGTGCATGGGTAGATGTGAGCAGAGGCGATGTGTGTGGTGTGTCCTCGTGACAGCTCAGCAGCTACACCACATGTCTGCCTGGGAAAAGAGAAGGGGAAGCCTTTCCTCTCGTCTCATCGCCTTCCCTCTCCTCTCGCCTCGGAAAAAACCTTACGCAGCACAGTGATGCTGTTGCCATGGCGTTGGGGTGTTCTGGTAATTGGCGTATACACAGTTACTTACAGGTAGAGAGAAAAAAAACATGCCTCCGTGTCACTTAAATTGGAAAAGGATGCAATTATCTCCCATCTTTCCTCCACCCACCCCCCACCCCGCTTTCTCATCTTTGACCGTCTTCCCCACTCGCTCAATGGCTCTTGGTGCATAGGCTGTTAAAAATAGCCTTCCACAGACACCCTGACAGCATCTAATATCATTGTGGGAGCCGGATAATGAACAGGCTTATGAGTGCTTCACAATGGCCGCGGCACTTGGAGATGTCAGCAGACAATGGAAAAGTCAAAAAGAGGGAGAGGGGAGGATGATGATAGAGATAATGGAGATAAAAATACAGATTCTGTGCATGCACGTTCATCTAAACGTACCCCGTTCCCTTTTCCACAGCCCTTATTGTTTTACTTCAGAGGGGGAGGGATATCTGAACGGCTCCATGACATTCCTTCACAATGGCTGATTTCAGAAAATGTGGTTGTAAAAGGGAATTAGAGGGGTTGGGAATTGAAAAGGATGGGAATTATCTGCAGAACAGCTGAAAAAAAAAAGAAAAGTTATATCTAGAATCCATATCTGGGGGATTATATGTCCGGGTGTTAATCACTCCAAGACCCCCTCAGATACTTGCATATGCACCAATGTCAAACTGTAATTAGAGTTCCCTCCTTTTTCCCCGTTTTCTGTCAAATCATGCGTTCTTAATGGAGCGTGTTGCTGGGGCTGGCAGACTACAGCAGGAGGGGGGAAAAGAGACAGAATAGAAAGGGAGGGATAGAAAAAAAAAAGGGAGAAATGTGGAGAGAGAGCGAGAAAACAGGATAGGAGGGGTGGCGAGCGCTATACAGCAGAGAGAGCAGCGAAGCAAGACAAATCCAGTGGAGGAACCCCCCCTCCAGTCAGATAAACATCGCTGCCTCACTCCCTCCTCCTTCGTCTCCTCCTCCTCCCGTCTCCATCACTGTTTTTTTCCCTCCTCCCTTCCTCGCTTCTCCATTATTCATCAGTGCGCTGAGAGTCCCCGGCTCACAGCTCCAGCTGCTGCTGCTCCAGCCGATCCACCGAGCCCTGCTGGATCTCCTCCTCCCTCCCCCCCTCCGCTCACTCACTCACTCCTCGGCTAACCCGGCCACAGAACCCACTTTTCTTTCCCCCCTCACGCATCCCTCGGTCCATCTATCCCTCCATCTCCGATCATGGAGACGCAGAACTGCCCCTTTTCTGCTGCTGAGAGGGAGAGCGAGCCATCATCGAGCTGCTCTCTTTGCCGCTGAGAAGAGGAAAGAAGAGGGGATTTTGTGTCGGGGTGTTTTTTTGGCGCTGGAAGAATCCTGTTCATCTGCCTCTATTATTTTTTCTTTTTTCCTCGATTGGATTACAGTTCTGGCTTTGTGTAGGACAGAGAAAACGGGGTCCAAAATGCCTGAAGCCAATTACCTGCTGTCGGTGTCTTGGGGTTACATTAAGGTGTGTTGCGTTTAACTACGTAGCTTTTCGGGATACCACACTCATGTCATTGTGCAGTCTCTCTCTGCGCTTTATGTAGTCGTTCTAAACCAATGTTGCATTTTTTTTCTAATATGAGCTTTTTGGATTGTAACGCTTTGTGAATTTACACCAAAATTCATTTCATGATAGTGATGGGGTCTGGCAGAATGGTGTTTTGTAGCTCAGGCTCCATCTTGAGCCCTCTGCAGAGTTGTGTGTTTGGTAGTGTGTTAGCGTGTGTGTGTCTGTATGTGTGTGTGTGTGTGTGTGTGTGTGTGCACGCGCATGCATCAGACTGTCATAAACAGCTGCTACTGCAGTGCCTGGATCTCCGTGTACTGTCAAACGCAACTGTCTGCTCCAACTATTTTATTTCTTGTTCATTATATTAAAAGCAAATGAAAACCACCCCAGTGACGGAGGAAAGAGTACATAATGAGCTGTGTACAGATTTTTCCTCTTGAGATCACTGGAAATTTTTGTACTCTGACGCAACAGCTAAACAGGCCAAAATATGTGGTTCTTTGTAATAAAACTGTAAATTGCTTGCAGGGGGTGAATTGCATGGTATTAAAAAGTCACGGCCTCCCTAATGTTAACACAAATAATTATCTGCACCCTAATTAATTTTATGGACAATAATGGTGGGGAAATAATGCACCCCACCACCACCACCACCACCACCATAATTTAAAAATATTCTTGAGGTGGTGGAATAAGACTGGGCACTGATGTATTTTCCATGAAATCTTGTACCATAATCTCTCCCAGGTTTTCCCTCTATGGAAACTGATGACATTTTTTTTTCTTTTCTCCCCCTCCTCTTTCTCTTTCTGTCTTGCAGTTCAAGAGAATGTTGAATCGGGAGTTGACGCACCTATCTGAGATGAGTCGGTCGGGAAATCAGGTCTCCGAATTCATCTCCAACACCTTTCTAGGTAAATGAGAGTCTCATGTAAAACACACTCCAAGTCACAATCATAAATGCAAAGATTTGACCTTTAAAATCTCCCTTTGGTCAATATAAATTAACATAATGGATTGTATTTTTGCCAAAAATACACACAATCACTCACAAATATTTAGTGGCTCGCACAGATTTGATGCAATACCGCAATTTTTGTGATGGGGTTCAGCTTTTTCGCATGATGTTAAGCTGTGCAAGTTGTTCTGGCTTCTGTGGGGGCGTACCATAAAACACTGCGCCATCAAGCTTTGTCTAGAGGTTTATGGGTTCTGCTTCAAAATGTCGGTGAAAAATGGACAAAAAAATGTCGATTTTGACGAAGTATTCCAGGAAAAGGGTACAAAGGAAGTTGACTACTTTGTGAAAAGGTGCAGTTGATTGACAAGGAAGGTTGTTAGCCAGAATCTGAGTGAGTGGATTGGAACTGGATGCTGTCAGTGTGGGCTGGTCATTTGAGACCTCAGAATAAACCATGGTTTCTAAATATATTTGTATTTCATTTGTCTGTAGAAACATGTTGTTGTTGTGCTTTTGGTCACAGACATTAACATTTGGTGACTTTTGTTCTAAACTGGATAATGGTCATTTTAGAGGAAAAGGGCATTAGCAGAACAATCTACAAGTTGAAGATCTAAAGAGTTGACGTTAAATATATGTGAGGCATGTTCTGAGGGGTAACAGCAGATGTGTGAATGATTTAAAGGCGGATAACACGGGGTAATAGCAGCCATATAGGATTCACATAGAGGTAGTTTAGACTATTTATAGACATTGAACCTCAGATCGATTGCCATCCTGATCCGGTGTAGGGTTGTTGGCGGATCCCTCATTGTCGGATCGTAGAGACCGAGAGGAGGGGTGAGGGGAGATGAAGCAAATGAGGAAGTGAGGAAGGGGAGGGAGTCGACTGCAGCGAAAGGAGGAAACCGAGGTACAGAGGAACCCCCTTTGCTGGCAGTGAGATGAGCTCAGCAGATTGGGTGACTCATCCCTGTCTTAATGCATCTTTGTCAGCAGGGACACCTTGTTGTCCCTCCGTCTTTCCCTCCCTCTCCGGCTGCCCCCGAGAATCCACGCAGAGATGCCTATCGCTTCGATAAGAAACCAGGATTACCCCGTTAGTGATAGAACAGCAGGACAGGTCAACGCTAATATAGACGGCACAGAAAAGGCTGAAGCGGCGCAGCTGGACTGGTTTGGCCTCATCTGACCAGCCGGAATGTTTAATCCTAACATCTATTAAGATTAATGTCATATCAATAATGCACTTATTTCTGCTTTATATTGTTTTATGGGGGGGGCATCCATTCAAGCTGAGACATGACATTTTGCTGCCATATGCCTGATTCTGTCATTCTCAAATACAGGGCACTTAAGTGCAAATCTGTGTTGTTGTTGTTGTTGTTATTTTTTTGGGTTTTTTTTTTCACCATCAGTGTTCCTTAACTGAAAAATCCAGTGGAGTCAGATTTCAGACCGGGATTTCTGAATTTCCGTTGAGTGTTGACAGCATGCTGGCCGTTCACATGGGCCTTTTTCCATATCACAGCTGTCAGGGCAGCATAATTCTGTCATAATTCCCTTTGATTGGCTAGCAGCAGAATACACCTAGGGAACATACTGCGGGGGAAAACAACCCCCCCCCCCCCAAAAAAAAAGGCCCCCCTTCCCTATTGCAACTGGGTTCCTCACAAGAGAGCATATGGAGGAGGATGAAAAGGAATCAGATGAAGCTGAAAGAAACGTGGGAGGTGACACAGCAGAGGGAATGGGAAGGGAGGAAAGGAAAGGAAATATAACAGATATTTACTTCCTTTTCTTAAGTCCAAGTGAGCAAAGAAAGAGAAAAAAGGGGCTGGAGAGATTTAAGCGGATAAAATACGAGGTCCCGGATCAGGATGTCAGTGGGAGCAGCATTCATAAGATCAGCAGATTCTAACCGTGTTGCTCCTCGTTCCTCAATGACAGCGACGTAAGAATGACACTGTTGGCTTATCTGCCTCGCAATCTGATCTAACACACATGCATGTGCACATACAGTATATACAGGCCACACACAAACACTCCGTAGTAGTGTGATAATGATGGCTTGTAATAAATTAGTGGGGAATATATTGCTCTTCCCCTTGTTTCCCACGCAGCACATGTCTGAGAGTGCTTAATTGCCCATTCTCAATTACCACTGGAGGGCTGAGGAGGCAGAGAGACACAGAGAACCACAGAGGAAACAGTGCAAGAGAGAGAGAGGGAGAGGCGAAAAGCATGAGAGTGAAAGTGATTATTTGAATTACAGCTGGTAATTGAATAACCCTCCACAGGGGAAGGCTGATAGGCCAGCAATGAGCCAAGCCCTGGCGTGATAGATGAGTGCAGAGCTCACGTACATGCCGATAGCCAGTCCCCGCAGGATTTCATTCACTTCGTATGCGATTGCACTAAACAAGGGCGTGATTGCATTTTTATTTTTCTTGAAGTGTTGCTTAAAATCTGGCATGTTTTCAGTGTTTATTTCTGGGTGAGGTGTAGGGGTGTAAAAAAATATCAGTTCTGCAATATATCACGATATTTCATTTCACAATACTGCGTCGATATTAAAAAGTACTGTATCGATATTTTTAGGTATTTATTCAAATGCAGATATTGTGGAGGTTCTTTTTTGTTTTTCTTTGTTTATTTTTTTATTTATTATTATTTAACACTCTTTTACTAAATAATGTTAGTTCTTTTGTTGGGATTGCACAAAAATAATGTTCTGATGTTAGTTCTGAACTAATATGAACATTTGAACAGGATCTTAAACTGTAATGTCTGTAAAACATAATTTAAGTTTGAACTCAGGAATATTGTGTGATATAGCATTAGATCCTGTTGGGATCAAATAAAAATGTGTTTAATATTTGTGCATATTTCTGGTGTAATGCAATTATTCAAGGAAATAATCATTTTATAAAAAAGAAACAAACAAAAAATTGCCTTTTTAACAGTATTGTGATATATTGTGAAATATTGTATCGTGATCCTAGCTTTGTGATTTGTATCGTATTGCCAGATTCTTGCCGATACACAGCCCTAGTGAGGTGTGAGTAGTGGTGTATTTTTAGAATCCAGTTTTAGCCGATGAATATTACCTGAAAGTAAAATGCGCGGTAGAGCAGGTCATCCAATAACCGAAGCGTTGGCGGTTCAAATCCCACTCTGTCCTAGTCATATGCCATTGTGTCCTTACCTTACCTCCAGTGCTGCTATTCACACTGGTGTATGAATGCGTATGAATGTTTGGTGGTGGTTGGAGGGGTCGTTGACGCCGATTAGTAGCCTCGCTTCCGTTGGCCTACCCAAGGGCCCACCACCAGAGTGTGAATGAATAATGGATCCATTGTACGTGTTTTGAGTATGCGTTAATAGAAAAACGGCATATAAATCTAATCCACTATTATTATAAAGTGTGGCATGTTTTCTATCTACTTTGAGCCAATTTCCATTCATCTACGGCCAAACCAAATGCACCACTATCGTCCGAATGTACGAAATGCCTCTTTGCATAAGTGATTTGATAAGGAGTTTGAATGTGCCTCAACACTTTTGATGCCCCAGATTGTATTCTGTCGTCGCACCGACTGAAAGGACCGCAGATGAGATTCGAGCCACCTGCTGAGAGAATCCAGAAAAAGTATTGAAAGGAAATGAGAGGGACTGAGACATATAAACAGGCAGATTTAGCACAAGGAGCATGAATGAACCAACGAATGGAAGAACAGATGATGAATGAATGAACAAGTTGCTAAATCCCAGAGGAAGTAACCTGCTGCAGGTGTGTTTGTGCTGCACCTGTAGTCCTAGACAGCCACCGCATTATCCCCGGTCCTTATTTAGAAGCAGACGAACACTTACACACAAACGTTGTCTCTGTCTTGTTACTAAGGCGCCCAAATCTTACTCTTCCCCCCTATTTCAGACAAACAGAATGAGGTGGAGATCCCGTCGCCGACATCCAAGACAAGAGAGAAGAAGAAGCAGCAACAGAAGCAGCAGTTGATGACACAGATCAGCGGGGTTAAGAAGGTTTCCCACGGGCCTTCGCTCTCCAGCAGCAGCATCTCGCGGTTCGGAGTCAAAACCGACAAGGAGGAGCTGCTGTCCAAGGAGCTGGAGGATCTCAATAAGTGGGGGCTGAACATCTTCACAGTTTCAGAGTACTCCAACAACAGACCTCTTACATGCATCATGTACGCCATCTTCCAGGTACGTGTTTTGCAGCTGGGTTATTACATCAGAGTCAAAGTGGTCTGTTTTCTGTAGAGCTCATGTCTATATTTGAACCTTAACTACGGTTTAATGTCGTTGTCCCACTAGGAGCGAGACCTGTTGAAGACGTTTAAGATCCCAGTGGACACTTTCGTGGCCTACATGATGACATTAGAAGATCACTACCATTCAGACGTGGCCTACCATAACAGCCTACATGCTGCAGATGTAGCCCAGTCCACACATATCCTCCTCTCGACTCCAGCTCTGGATGTAAGTAAAGGGAACAATCACACCTACAATCTGGGGTGCCGATAAGGAGGGTAAACATGACAAATTCATGGGGCCCGGCATTTGTGGGGGTCCCATAGGGCAGTGGAGGGGGTCCAGTGGATACAGGATAGAAGTTGTTGGGAGTCGGACATTGAAAGCATGTTAAGTTTCAGTTTGGTTTTCATGCTAGTGTAAGTGACATTATGTATGGACCCCTCCCCCTCCGCTCCGACAGATCCACAAGATACTGAATTTTATGAATTTTACTTTTCCTGGGGCCCACAATTGGTAGCGGCACCCCTGTCTACAATATTGTCGCTTTAACAGTTTTCTAGCTGCAATATCAGTTCTTTTTTTACTTCAACTTGACGGCAATGATTCCCCCCAGTTCTCATTTATGTGCATCCATAGAAAATAAAGGGGAAAAAACAGTAATTAGAGTTGTTACATCATTCCATGTGCCACTTTCCTGGATCGCCAAACTGTCTTTGAAGAGCTCACCATGCTTCCATTGAATCATCTTTTCCTCTTTTCTGCCTTTATGGTTTTCTCTGAGGAAATACCCCTTCTTTCCTTCTTGGAGCAGGAGCTAGTTTCTGGATGTATGCATGTGCATGTTTTCATTGCACTCCTTTTTGGTTTTCAGTCACTTTAGTCAGTGAAGTCAGGTCAAGGTGTCCCCATCTTTTATTCCGTCACATCCAGCAGACACTGTTTTATTATATACGCTTGCACAAGGGCGGAAATCTTGCTTGCTATATAAAATAAAAATAATAAGAAGGAGAATAATATTTCTAAAGACTAAACCTGACAGAAACTTGCACAGTCGAATCTTTTATATCAACTCCAAACTAGTCAGAGCTAGTCTAGTGCTCATTTCGAACTGTGTCTGTTATCTGTCTTGCACACTCTGGGAATCGATAGTTACTGGGCATGGATTAACTGTTCTGTTCTTTCCAGTGTTTTTTTATTTATTTTATCTTTGGCAAAGGTTTAATTTTCTCTCCTCTCTCTGTTTATTTCACAGGCGGTCTTTACAGATCTTGAGATCCTCGCAGCCATCTACGCTGCAGCTATCCATGATGTTGACCATCCTGGAGTATCAAACCAATTCCTAATCAATACCAGTAAGTAACATCCCACAAGAAGAAGAAGAAAAACCCCAAATGATATCTGTTATTGATAGTTTAATATATATTTTCCGTTCTGTCCAGACTCTGAGCTGGCACTGATGTACAATGATGAATCTGTGCTGGAGAACCATCACTTGGCCGTAGGATTCAAGCTACTACAGGAAGACAACTGCGACATCTTCCAGAACCTCACAAAGAAGCAGCGACAGTCTCTACGCAAAATGGTCATAGACATGGTAAGATACCGAAATATTCAGGCATCTTCCCTCTGTGGTGATCTTGATCGTTTGGGATCATCTGTTGCATTATTGACCATATTGATCTGATTTTCTGCATCCAGGTTTTGGCCACTGACATGTCCAAACACATGAGTCTGCTGGCTGATCTGAAGACGATGGTAGAGACTAAAAAGGTGACGAGTTCTGGAGTTCTGCTGCTGGACAATTACACCGACAGGATACAGGTAGGGGTTTATACATAACACTGAAAGAACATGACACATGCGCGAACATGCATTGAGTGCAAAGCTGTCTTTTAATAGCTCTAATCAATAACCTGGGTCTCAGCCAAAGGTCATTAGCCAGCCTCCTACATAGCTGACCACTGCTCCCACTGTCACTCTTTTGTCACACCATCCATCTTCTTTTTACCTTTTCTGTGCTCCCTCCCCCATTTATTACTGATGGTCTTTCTGGGATTTCTTCTTTATTAGATTGTTGTGTAAACCGCCTCGTTTAATAAGTCGAAACCTGGCCCTAAATGTTTTATTTGTCCTGAATCTAGATCTTGCAAAGTTATTTACAAAGGCTTGTGAGGTGGAGAAATAAAAAGAGAAGAAAATAATACAGTAAAAGAGTCTTGGAGTCATCATCAGGGCGATTGATTACACTGGGTTACAAAAAAATGTTTTTTGCAAGTTGTCTAGGTTTTTTCAACTGAATTAGGACCATTTTGCACCGCTAAATCCAAAAATGACATCTGTTTTTCTCAATCAGGTCAGGTCTTTTTTGCTAATTGGATTTTGAAAAATTTGATCTTCTCACAAAATATAATAATTAATACCAAAATAAGATTGGTAAGCACACTTTATGAAACTTGTGACTTGATTCCTGTTAGGTACAATGGTGTATTCACCGCAGATGTAGCAGAATACGTCAGGCTTATTTCTGCAAGATCTTCTAGTCGAAGCCATTTCATTCACCTGTAATATTAAAAAAAACATGAATCATAAATTGGCAAAAGTAAAATCTTCAGAACTTGTTTATTGCAAGAAATATGAAAGAATTGTGTGTCATATGATGTGAAAATGCCCATAAATGTAAGCAAAAATGTTAAAAAGCCAATATGTAGCATAGTTCAGAAAGTTGACCTGATTGTGCAAAATGAATGTGATTTTTGGATTCAGCACACCAAAATGATCCTAAATCAGCTCAAAAAACTTAAACAATAAATTTGTTGTTGACCAGTGTTATTGATTTTTGTGCAAAAGTCCCTTTTTGCCTTTCATTTCCCTCCGATTCCTTTATACACATTTACATTTTGTGGTTTTTGACCCAAGAATTCTTCAGTTTTGAACACTTTGATGCTGAATTTCAAGGGGTTTTGACAGAGAAAGTAACAATGATCCTAGAGCTTTGGCTGCAGATGCAAATTAATCTTGGTTATCATTTTAGGTGCTGCGTAACATGGTGCACTGTGCCGACCTGAGCAACCCCACTAAGTCGCTGGAGCTTTACCGTCAGTGGACCGATCGGATAATGGAGGAGTTCTTCCACCAGGGAGACAGAGAGCGGGAAAGAGGGATGGAGATCAGCCCCATGTGTGATAAACATACAGCGTCAGTGGAGAAAAGCCAGGTACGCACCTTTATTTAACCAAGACCTATGCATTAAAATATTCAAAATCAACTTATTTAATGAAATGGACCATTTCAAGGTTCAAGGTTCAATTTATTGTCATTACATGTATATGCATGAAATGAAATCAAGGTTTCAAGATTCTGTTGGGTTTCTGTAAATTGGCTTGGAGTCTGGTTTTGACCAACTCTATATATAAAAGTGTCATGAGATAACTTCTGTTGTGATCTGGCGCTATAGAAATAAAATTTGATTGATTGATTGATTGATTTGATTGGTTTTCCCCTCTAAGTGGCTTTGGAAAAAAGCGTCTGCCAAAAGCATAGAAGAAATCAGTACTCAGGACCAGCAGTGTGCATCATAAAAAATCCTACAAAAATTTGTCCTATGTTAAAATAATAACAGTAAAACCTACTAATAAATAATGCATAAATAATGCAGTTGATTGTTTTGATTGCCAGTGGTGTCTATCCTCCTTCATCCTCTTTCTTTTATTATCGTTCTGATTGAGAGACCCCTAGTGGCAGAAGTTACCTACTTTTACTTTAGCTTTTTACTCTGCATGCATTCTCATCCATCTCCTTTCTCTATTCAAGGTGGGTTTCATCGACTACATCGTGCATCCACTGTGGGAGACTTGGGCCGATCTGGTCCATCCCGACGCCCAAGACATTCTGGACACGCTGGAGGACAACAGGAACTGGTACCAAAGCATGATCCCCCAGAGTCCTTCGCCGCCCTTCTACGACCAGGGTACGCACGGACACAGCGGAAACACCGGAGGGCAGGGAGGCGGGGAGAAATTTCAGTTTGAGCTGACCCTAGAGGAGGAGGACTTGGACGGAATAGAGAAAGACGGGGACGAGGAGGAGGAGGAGGAAGAAGAAGAGGAACTCGAAGAGGAGGAGGATAGCCTGGGCGAGTCTCGTTCTCCTCCCCTGGACTATTTGGACGGTCAGGACCACGAGGAGGGCGGCATGATGGAGCCCACGATGGCAATAGAGATCGTCACACAAGAGGCGTCACCCACAGACACATAGGGCTTCCATCGTCTGGCTCACGTGGTGATTTGAAAGTTTTTTTGGAAAAAAGAGGGGAGATCCTCTTGCAGCTGTGCTTTTTAATAAGCCCACAAAGGCAAGGGCTTGGTTTTAGCCCGCACAGGGTCGTCTTGCACTTGGGTGTTTGAAGCCAGACGCGGATGGACAGTTTTAGTGAAATGGCTTCAGAGTTCTCAGGAAATAATTACTGCGAACATTTTAGTCTTGATGGACAGATGAGACTGTGGGTGGAACTTGAAGGATTTTGGCCAGTTTTGGAAGTGGTTATTTTTCTTTTCTGGACTGGCATTAAATGGACAATGACACTACTGAGAGAAGTTTTGTACCTTAAGACTTTTTTACAGACATGATATGATCTAGAAGTAGCATATAGTAAGATCTACTGATGGAGATATGTTTGTATAGCAAGAGAAAGTGTTTACTTTTTTCCTGTACCATTTGTCAAAGGACTTTTGTGTGCCTTTTTTACTATTGTCTTTATAATAGTTTTTTATTTATTGAACACTCTAGTATGTCTGTGAAATGTTTTCTTTTTCTTATCTGAAAGAGCAAAATCTTTTTTGTATGTTAAAAAGCAGTCTTCCATGTATTGGGCAATAGAGAAATCCAAACAAATGTCGACAAACTCTCGGACAAACTCATCTAAATAGGGAAACATAAGCATGCACGTGTTTTTTTGTCTTTATCTTTTCAATCCGAGCACAATGATTTTCTTTAGAGGTAAAGTTTCATATGCATTCATGTCAGTCTATGATTGTCACCCTGAAATACATTCACCTCTATTTTCATATTTCATCTAGATAAGTGTTCTCTGTATCATTTCGGTGGTCTGCAGACCATTAGGGCTTCCAACCTTTTCACACCAAAACTTGATTTTTGATGCAAAATACTCAAAGTAATAAAAAACAATACTTGTAACTGCAACTTAATGTATTTCTGGTCTAAATTTTTTAGTGATAAAAAAAATATTCTGGAATGTCTTTTCTGTTTCATTTTGGTGTGAAATGGAGGTTTTCCTAGTTCAAACCTTAACGACCTATAACCAAACCCCCACAATGAATGAGAGGGGGAAAAAGCTGGTCTAAAAAGCAAAGGGGACGTGACAACAAGCTGCTTAGATGATCTATACTACAAAAACTAAATCAGAAAGGAGGTCTGGCTTGGACAAAATGCACCACAGCCGTGAGTCTATTTTAAGCCCACAGGTATGCTGCAGTCTTAATAATCCTGTTAGACGGAATACGTTTTGACCCCAGATCCATCTGATGTAACGCCTCCTGCCCCTCTGCAATCATGCCCAGACCACATGATTAAAGGTGCTCTTACAGCTGCCTGTCTGAAAAGTGCTGAGACCCTCATCAGCAGCAACATTCACATGGTTTACAAACCCCTCCAGGCTCCACGGACACGACCCCGAGACAATCAGGCCAGCTATTTCTTCCTCCAAATAAAAAAAAAAAAAAAAATCCCTCAAGTGCTGCTTCTGCTCATTGACGTCAATTGAATTTCCCCTCCCCCTCATCTGTATCGGGTTTCCAGGACAGTTAGGTTATTAGGATTTGACACAGATGAAAATGCTGGATTCAGCAGAGTAGACTGTAGCGCGAGAAGTAATTAGGTGTCCCGCAACTACATGAAGTAAAACTCAGATCAAATGAGCATTTTTCTTTTCTTACACGACGGAAGGGCAGATTGTTTGAAAATGGTTTGCAGACCTGTGGCTTCCACGACTGACTCTGTTGTTATTCATGTTGGTTTACTGATAAACTCAAAGGTACTTCATCTGATTTCACTTAGGCATGCTTTAGTGGCAATCTTTCATATGCTGTATGTATGAAAGGGTTTGTGTGCGTGAGTTTCTGTATGTGTGCGTGACTCTGTTGGCAAGCCTTACCCCCATCAGTCCACACCTTTGTCTCTACTGTTTGTCGCTAGGAGCTCAAGTTGGTCCTTTTTGCTGTTTATAACAGTGTGTATTTATTCTATACTTTAAGCTTGTAAATAAGAAATACTGGTTCAGTGTAAAATCTATTTTAATTTATATGCACTTGCATTACCTGGAAGTGGTGGTGTCTAATGTGTAGAAGACTCTTAATTAGAGTCTTTTTATATATGTATTATAAATTGTTTTTATATATATATAAATATATAATTATATCTAAGTATATATTCGCACAATGTTTTGAGTGCCCAGCAGAGCAGCAGCTAAAAAGACATGTTGTTGTTGTCACATAAGAACTTTGTAACTACAAAATAGCTTTTTATTCAAGGTAAAATTCTCTTGTACAATGTGTTATCATATTAAAATGGACTTCATACTAAACTTATGCGTAAATATTTGAACCAAAAATCTTGCAGTTATTGCATCACTGACATATAAATTGCTTTTTTTTTTTTTTGGTTTTGCTCAGAATTATGTTGCATTTACAAAGTAATTGCCAAACTTTGCAGAGGACTATGAGTGTTCTCATTTAGTGTCTTAGAAGATTTTTCTGAAGGACCAATCAGTTTTTGAAGGTGCAAAGTTTTCATCTGACAGCAGCAACTTGGTAACCCAGAGGCGACATAGAGGACATGTTAAACTGCGTAGGCTTGGATATAGGATACATGCAAGCTAGCTAAGGAGCACAGAAGCTTATCGATGCTTGTTATCAAAGTACACAAATAGCTTTTTTTCTCTCAGCGGCTTGTCACAACCTAAGCTTCTCCATCCAACATTTTGATTGCAGATTGCTGATATATGAGGCCAGATACAGTTCGACTGAGACTGATAAACACGAAGCGATTGTCTCCTTTTACACTTAACGCACTTCATGTAAAAGTAGATAACACAGGGGCAGTATTGGTAGCATGCTACAATACGCCCGGCACCGACGTGAATAAACAACAAAACATGATCTTATGTAACTGATTGTGCTAATGTGTGAACTCTCTGACCAAACTTGTTAGCAGTTTTGAAATTCAAATTTGTCAGTATTAACATTGTTTATCTATGTTCAAGCTTTTTTTGGTCCTAGTTGTGTCCAAATGGTTAGCCAGATTTAGCACTATCTGCATGAGAGATGGGTTTTTTTTTTTTATTGTCAATAATATGTTCAAGTCCACCAGTTGTTGCAGGTGGGTTATTAAATGTTTCACACAATGTATGGTATTATATTGTATATTGTGTTCAAAAATAAATCTGAAATACTTTTTCTATGAAGTGATTAAAAGCAAAGCATGAATATATTCCACTTGTTTCTGCCTCTTCTTTCCCCCTCGTAGCCAAAGTTTTGGTCACTGTGGGTGTTAACAACAAACTGGGTCACAGTAACGCTTCTGGGGGGTTCCAACATGTTTGTCATGTTACATTAAGCTGCGTCCTTATGCAAAACTGTATTTACTGAGCACCTGGGCCTATGCAGAAAAAGAGCTCATTGCATCTAAACCAGTAGCAATAATGAAGGCTAAAATCCCTCCCAGTGGCACTGAGAGGCTTCTGCTGTTCAAAACATCCAGTTGAAATGGGAATTGGTTGACTGGTTGAAATACAAATTCAAAAACACAATAAATTAGACTATAAGTAACCAATGCAAACACACTACAGAGAAGGTGTCCGTTTGTAGATATTTTCAGTAAAAATGTTGTCAATAAGCTCAATTTTGTACATGTACAATAAAACTACTTTACAATGTATAAGATTTAGCAGGGATTTAGGAGCACTGCAAAAATCAAAATCTTACCAAGTGTATTTTTCTGATTTCTTGTCAAAATATCTCATCACACTTAAAATAAGACATAATCACCTAAAGAGTAACTTGTAAGTGAGATATAAGAACTTATTTTAAGATAATTTTCACTTGTTCCATTGGCAGATTTTTTTTTCTTGAATTAAGCAAAAAAAAATCTTGAATTAAGCAAAAAAAAAAAAAAAAAAAATGTGCCAGTGGAACAAGTGCAAATGATCTTGGTAAGATTTCCTGAAATAAGATTTTCAAGATCTACTGTCTAAAAATCAGTTCTTTTATCTCATTGAAAAGTTACTTTTTAGGTGATTATGTCTTATTTTAAGTGTGATGAGATATTTTGACTAGAAATGAGAAAAATACACTTGGTAAGATTTAGATTTTTTCCAGTGAGGAAAATGAAGAAATGTAGTGTTTGTTTTGATTAATTCGTGATTATAAAAATTAGAATTGTTGTTTTTACCCTCGGCCCTCACCACAGGTTATTGTTATCAGTTCGTTGTACGTCCGTCCATCCATCTGTTCGTATGTGCAAAAACTTTGGCGTGGAATGAAGGCTGAGGGTTTTCAAGTGTGGGTACGTTATGTTCATTACCTTAGAATGAGCCGTTATGTCTACAGTGGAAGTAAGATAAGATAAGATAAGATAAGATAAGATAAGATATTCCTTTATTGATCCCACAATGGGGAAATTCACAGTGTTGTCAGCAGCAAACATACACATAAACATACACATAAAACAAGCAGTCATATAAATTTGAATAAAAAAGTGTTCAAAAGTGGGACACCTTCATACGGTTTGGAGAGTATCTAGCCCAGGGGTGGCCCACCCTGGTCCTGGAGAGCCACTATCCTGCATGTTTTAGATGTTTCCTTCTTCCAGTAAACCTGATGGTCATTATCAGGTTTCTGCAGAGCTTGATGATAGGCTTATTATTTGAATCAGGCGTGTTGGAAGAGGGATACATCTAAAACAGAGGTGTCAAACTCCAGTCCTCGAGGGCCGGTATCCTAAACGTTTTAAATATTTCCCTCTTCCATCACACCTGAAAGCCATTACATCATTATCAGACTTCTGCAGAGCATGATGATGAGCTGATCATTAATTGAACCAGGTGTGCTGGTAGAGGGAAATATCTATAACAGGGGTCACCGACCCTGGTCCTCGAGGGCTACTATCCTGCATGTTTTAGATGTATCCCTCTTCCAACACACCTCATTCAAATGATAAGCCTATCATCAAGCTCTACAGAAGCCTGATAACGACCATCAGGTGTGCTGGAAGAGGGAAACATCTAAAACATGCAGGATAGTAGCCCTCAAGGACCAGGATTGGTGACCCCTGATCTAAAACCTGCAGGATAGCGGCCCTCGAGGACCGGGGTTTGACACCTGTGATCTAAAACATACAGGATAGTGGCTCTCCAGGACCAGGGTTGGCCACCCCTGATCTAGCCTCATACACCACACCAACCTGGGCTCAGTTCAGATCTAGACTTTCAGCTCCATACCATCCCACTCTCCTTCTCCACCAAAACAACCATCTTTATTAGAATCTATTGAAACTCTAGTCAGAGACAGTGTGGTGGTTCTGTTCGGTTTCTGGTTTTGTTTCCCTCCCCCCTCCCCTTTCTGCTGTCTATTCCCTTCAGGTGTGTGAGGAGGCGTGACCAGACTCTACCTGCTGCCGACCGGTAACACCTGTATTCAATTGTCATCTTCCCTGCATATAGGCCTGGTTGATGATTCCACTGTGGGCAGTTCATAGTGAGTACGGTTACATGACGTTTTTTAAATCCGGTTTATTTTTCCAGAAGAAATTAATTCGGAACTAAAGTATTTTCTCTTCTGTTTACATGGAAATGTTAAACCCGAAAAAAGGTTTACATGAGAAACGTTTATTCGGTTCTGGCAGCCCTTCTGTTAGCTTAGCTTAGCATAGTCACTGCATTTCCATGGTCACATGTAGCCAGTTTTTTAAAGGTGATTTGTTGTCTTTTGTCAGCGATTTTGTGAAATCCGATTCTCCCTAATTATTTCTTTACGTCTGCGACTTACTGCACTCATACAATCTTGGGACTGTTGTGTTGACGGAAGTTGGAAAATCTTTTTGTTGGAAGGCATGCATGCGCTAAATTAGCTTTGCTTTACCGTTTTAGCTTTGCATTAGTTTTTATTTCCCAAGATTTTATTAGTGCAGGAAGTCACATGGCCATGATTTGAGCCTCAGTTTGTGATCATATTTACCCCAGCGGACTAAAGGAATGATTAGGGAGAACTGAATTTCACAAAATCATTCATAAAATACTACAGATCACCTATAAAAGCCTGGCTACGTCTGACCATAGGAATGAAGCAATTATGCCAAACTAGGCTAAGCTAACGGAAGGGCTGTGAGAACAAGGCAGTCGGTGCACTGCAGTACAAACTGATTTGCCCACTTATCGAACTCATTAGTGTATGGCAAATGAATTAATAAAAAACAAGTGTTGAACTCTTCCTTCAGGGTTTTCCAGGCTGGTAGATCCCATCAGAATAGCCCACTGGAACAGTTTGGGTTGACTAGACTGCATTGCATATTCTTCCGCTAGCGCAGAATGTGTGCGTCATCACGACAGGACAAGACAACAAGCATGCGCAGAATGGAAGGAATAAAGTCCAAACGGAATAAAGGGTTCCGAGGAATAATTTAGTTCGGAATTAGAAGGGGATTAAACCAGTGACTTTATTCGGATTTAAATTTATTCCAAACTATTCTTTTTCAACTGGAATAAGGTGTTTACATGGGCATCTGAAATAGGATCTAACGTTTATTCAGATTAAACCAGGAATAAAAGTTGTCATGGAAACGCACGGAGTGACTCCTTGCTTTTGAGTTCTCCAGACACTCGTTTTTGGATCTTCACCCTGTCATACCATCACTAGCTGAGTTTCCATTACCCTCAGAAATGCATAAAATGTAAATTGCACAATAGAAAACTGGTAATAGAAACACTGAAATGCTGCAAAAACTATGTAAGATCACAAAAAAGTTTTTACACTCTCATGAGGTGGTTTTTGAGACATTTCGATATGGAAGTATAGCGCAAAAGTGTAATAGAAACACATTTTGCGCACTTTTACACATCTGTACACTGTGGTTTTGCTCAGGCCAAACGTCTCCCCTGTGATCCTGGACTCAGAACATGTGATTCTAGTTTGTACAGGGCAATAGACACTGGCTTTTATAGGAAATGCTTCCTGAGGGCAGGACAAGTCTGGTGTCATGAGAGGTTCAATAACATCACATAGTTCATTAAACGTTGCCCGGGTCATTCGGAAATTTAGGATCCACAACTCGTTGGGAGTTCCTGATGTACAATTCTCTCCCAGAAATCCATTCTGCGTGGCCGCAGCCATAAATAATGACTTAACCTTTGGACGATTATACATTCCCAGTAGATGCAACCGACACTACAGCGCCAACACCGTGGAGGTTTTGCATGACACTCAGTGCGTCCATTCTCCTTAAATGAGCATCTTTACTAGACTTCATGGGACTTTACTAGAATCACGCATCAGAAGCCAAACACTCTTCAATGGAAACACCAGCAAGTAGCAATTGTACTTTGTTGAAATTGTAGAAATATTGCTTTTATTTTGCGGAAAACTGTAATGGAAACCCAGCTTGTGTTACTTTTAGGGTCCAACAATAAATTATTTCAGGCTCAGGCCCCAACAGACAGTCCCTAATCAAATGGGTTTTTTTTTTTACTTTCTAAAGTTAATTTAAGCTCCTACAGATAATAAATCACAATGTAGATGAGGAGTCTGGGTCTGCTCGAGGTTTCTGCTGTTAAAGGGAAGTTTTTCCTCGCCATTGTCACCAGTCACCAGTGTTTGCTCCTGGAAGATTCTGTTGGGTTTCTGTAAATTGGCTTAGAGTCTGGTTTTTGACCAACTCTATGTATAAAGTGTCATGAGATAACTTTTTTGTTGTGATCTGGCGCTATATAAATAAAATTTGATTGATTGAGTGATTTGATTGGTTTTCCCCTGTAAGTCACTTTGGGAAAAAAGCGTCTGCCAAATGCATAAATGTAAATGTAAATTACAAAAAAACAAACAAAAAAAACCAACCACTAAAGTTCATTAGACCAGAGTCACCCCTATGTTCCCAGGTATCAAGGGTTAGGGTTAGGCTTAGGGCAGTATGTGGTTCCCAACCTTTTTTGGCTCATGACCGCGTTTTAACATCACAAATTTCTGGCAATCCCAGACGTTAAAAACAGAGTCTTTTTTTTTTTTTTTGTGGTAAAATGAATTTGCTTTTGATCATGTAATAATTTTCTATAGTATGTTGCAAATAAATGTTAGTTTTAGACAACATTTAGTCTATATAATGTATATTATTATGGACAGAGGCAGAAAAGCCAGGTGTAGATTACTGCACAAAGTGAGAATTTGATTTTCCTTGCTCAGGATATGTACAGTCAGTCCAGCTGTGATTTACAAGGCTGACAATTAATACTGAACAAACAATAACATTATTTGATAATAATGAATTATGAAAGAGCTGCAGCATCTGAAACCGATCACAGTGAACATCTGACAGATAAACCAAACCACAGTGCTTCAGGTTTAGCTTCACAGTTTGTCATGTCTTTTATGGATTGTGATTGTTTCTGTCAACTCACCTTATATTTTTTATTAGTAATTTTTTTTTATTTTTTTATCAATTACTTGAAATTTCAAGTGACCCCACTTGACTTCCAGGTGACCCTACGTGGGGTCCCGACCCCAAAGTTGAAAAACACTGGTTTAGGGGTTGGGGTAAGTCTCCATGAGGAATTCCACGGACCCAGGAGCCTTCCCACTTCTGACACCAAGTTTCCCTTTGTACCCCTACATTAGGACTGAGGAACATAGGTACACTCCCATCAGACCAGCCCCGGTCCAGTGTGTCCAGTGTCACCTCAGACCTTACCTGGACACTGGACATTTCCATGTATCTGTTGCTCTGTTACCCCTCATTCTCTTTGATGTCACTGTGTTCGCTGCATCATCAGAGGTTTGGCTCTAATGTGCTGAGACAGGAACACAGTGTGACACAGACTCAGCACCACAGCCCACACGCACAATCTGACAGGACTGTCCTGATGTGACATGAGGCCGCACACATAACAACACACAAACATACTGCTCATTAAGTCTACGTACACACTATCATGCTACAGATGCTTTGACATAGTTCCTCACATTTTCCGTCAATTATCATGTCACATCTTTCATGAAACAGATTGGGTTTTAACAACAAATGAAATGAGTTTTAGCTCTTGTACCAAAAAAGTGAAGAATAATTACACTGGGTTACAAAAAAATGTTTTTTGCAAGTTGTCTAGGTTTTTTCAAATGAATTAGGACCATTTTGCACCGCTAAATCCAAAAATGACATCTGTTTTTCTCAATCAGGTCAGGTTTTTTTGCTAATTGGATTTTGAAAAATTTGATCTTCTCACAAAATATAATAATTAATACCAAAATAAGATTGGTAAGCACACTTTATGAAACTTGTGACTTGATTCCTGTTAGTTACAATGGTGTATTCACCGCAGATGTAGCAGAATACGTCAGGCTTATTTCTGCAAGATCTTCTAGTCGAAGCCATTTCATTCACCTGTAATATTAAAAAAAATACATGAATCATAAATTGGCAAAAGTAAAATCTTCAGAACTCGTTTATTGCAAGAAATATGAAAGAATTTTGTATCATATGATGTGAAAATGCCCGTAAATGTAAGCAAAAATGTTAAAAAGCCAATATGTAGCATAGTTCAGAAAGTTGACCTGATTGAGCAAAATGAATGTGATTTTTGGATTCTGCACACCAAAATTATCCTAAATCAGCTCAAAAAACTTAAACAATAAATTTGTTGTTGACCAGTGTTATAGGCATATCAGTCAACTACAGCTCCACTTTGAAATAGGAATGATTTTATTACCTCCGCCAAGGAGATTATGTTTTTGTCGGCGTTGGTTTGTCTGTCTGTTTGTTTGTCTGTCCATGTGCAAGATAACTCAAAAAGTTATGGACGGATTTGGATGACAATTTCAGTAAATGTTGATACTGGCACAAGGAACAAATGATTTAATTTTGGTAGTGATCGGGGGTGGGGGGGCACTGATCTGCCTTGGCGGAGGTCTGTGCTCTCCGAGTGCTTCTAGTTAATATTCTTCTTTTCCATTTTTGTAAGTCAACATAATAATGAAAAAAAGATCCAAGTGAAAGTGCTAAAGTTTGTTTTTTTCATGGAAATAGAAGATTTTTGGTGCCAATGAGCTATGAATAACTGTTAAATCTGTGCTGCAGCCTGTGATTTATAAAGCATCTCACATTGAAAACTCCTGAAATATAACATGTAGGAACAAAATTGTTTTATTCCTGTATTTTTTGGTTCATAGCAAAGCATCAGTGTGCTAAAATCGAATGCATGCTATTTATGTGCTTCAGACAGGTGACAAATGAAAGAGAAAACCCAAAATAAAGTGTCTTAATAAGGCGCTGATCCACCACGTGCTGCCAGAACAGCTTCAATGCATCTTGGCATTGATTCTACATCTGTGAACTCTACCGGAAGGAAGAACATCATTCTTCCAATAGAGAATCCCTCATTTGATGTTTTGACGACGGCAAAGGAGAGCGCCGTGTGATGTAGTGATTGAATTCTCCCACAGGTGTTCACTGTAATGACCACAACACGAGTCATCATCAAACCATATACAAAACTAATGTGATGACCTGTGGGGATCCACTGGTTCTAGATGTGGTCGTTTTTATGTTGTTATGTATCTGTGCATGCTGTACCTCATTTGTCCAGCAGTCACCGCCAAAGCATTCTGGCCATAACAACATGATTGTAAGGCCGTTGTATTCCAAAATTACTAATATCTCCTAAAATATTGGTCCTAGCAACTTGCCATTTTCGCTAGACCAAAAATACTTAAATTTGACAAACTACAGCAGTCAAGTCTTTCTGGATTTTGTGTGAATCCCCAGACAGACACACACACACACACACACACACAGAGGCCACTTGGCTTTTATGATATAGATGAATTGGAGGAGACCTATTACCACCACTTCATTAACCCTTAAAAAATGGTAACTCCTACAAATTTTTCTCTACATTTATCATTTCCTAAGTGATTTAGCACTATTAATTATTCTGTGTATTATGCATTTTTCAGTGAAAAACACGTACTGATAATGTAGATGTTAAAAAAAAAAGTCAAATAAATTAAAAAGTTATCACATGAAAACTGAGATAAAAGGGACTTTTTCAACAAAATAGATCATTAACTGAACATAAAACATCTCCAACCATTGTCATTTGTCAAACCACATGGGTTTTATTGATGAATCGATGCTACAGAAGATGACAGTGTTTCTTTGTTCATGATGGAGTCTCTGAATGTCCAAATGGGTCATATCAAATGCAGGTGAAATGCAGAAAAACTGCATTTTATCTGAATTATATAAATCTATGGAGATAGATGGATGTATGCGACTACATTAAGTAAGCCCTTGTACCCTGTCATCGTGGAAGAGACCACCTCCATTGGATTCTTATTTTTGTTTGTCTCTATTTTTGTTGATCAAGCAGAGGAGTTTGGTTACTAATATCTTACAGAAGTTTGAAAAACCAATTAAATTAACAGATGCATCTATCAGTACTGAGCTTCATATACTTTCAGTTCAAATTCAGGGGGGTTCAGTTCAATTCAGTTTTATTTATAGAACCCAATATCACAACAAAGTTGCCTCACAGGACTTTACAGAAATTGTTGAACTGATTAAAAAAACACAATGAAAACTAGAAAAGCACTCGGAGAGCGCAGACCTCCGCCAAAGCAGATCAGTGGGCCCCCGTGGCCCCCCCACCCCCGATCACCACCAAAATTTAATCATTTGTTCCTTGTGCCAGTATCAACATCTTAGGAATTTTTCATCCAAATCCGTCCATAACTTTTTGAGTTATCTTGCACACAGACAGACAAACAAACTAACGCCGACAAAAACATAACCTCCTTAGCGAAAGTAATAAGCAAACAGTGTCACATCTCTGTCTGTTCTGCTGCTCTTCTTCTCTCTCTGGCCCTTTAACTCAGACACACCTCCTCATCAGCTGATTTCACTCACCTGTGAGCGCAGCTGTGGCTCATCAGGTGGGGTGTATATATTCACCTCTCTGCATTCTGTTTGTTGCCAGATTGTTCTTCTGCTTTGTGTGAGACATTCTAGTGTTTATTCCTGATCCTGACCCTGATCCTGACCCTGACCCTGACCCTGACCCTGACCCTGACCCTGATCCTGACCCTCCTGTTTGCCTGACCACGTCTGCCTGCCAGTCTCCCAGTAACCTACCTGCCTTTGCTCCTGACCATGTCTCTCAGTCTGCCTCCTTGCTCACCCACTTGCCTTCCGTCTCCTTCTGCCTCCTCTGGTTTCGTCAGGCTCTCCTGGTTTTGGACCCCTCACCTGTCCGCGACTCACCTGTTGCATGCTCCTCATCGGCTGCTTGTCTGCTGTGGCCGTATTCCTGAATACGGCGTTACTCCGTGTTCGCCTCCACCCCGGTGAGCTACCTGGCCCCAGCTCCACTGAGGCTACCAGACACGAACTATTGTTTAGACCAGTGTTTTTCAACCATGGGGTCGCCTGGAATTCAAATAGTCACTTGAAATTTCTAGTAATTTATTTTAAAAAAAAAACAAAACAAAACAAAACTTACTAATAAAAAATATATGGTGAGTTGACAGAGACAATCCTAATCCATAAAAGACATGACAAACTCTGAAGCTGAAACTGCAGCACTGTGGTTCTGTTTATCTGTCAAATGTTCATTGTGGTCGGTTTCAGATGCTGCAGCTCTTTCATAATTCATAGTTTGAGTTATTGTTTGTTCAGTATTAATTGTCAGCCTTGTACATCACAGCTGGACTGACTGTACATATCCTGACCAAGGAAAATCAAATTCTCACTTTGTGCAGTAATCTACACCTGGCTTTTCTGCCTCTGTCCATAATAATATACATTATAAAGACTAAATGTTGTCTAAAACTAACGTTTATTTGCAACATAGTATAGCAAACTATTACATGATCAAAAACAAATTAATTTTAGCAAAAAAAAAGTCTCTGTTTTGAATATCTGGGGTTGCCAGAAATTTGTGACGTTAAAATGGGGTCACGAGCCAAAAAAAGGTTGGGAACCACTGCTTTAGACTGTTAGTACTCCTAGTTATTCCTGTGTTTCTTGGAGTTAATAAAGACTATTCCAATTCGAGTACCTGGTCTTTGGTCCTGCAACTAGGCCCGAACTATATCAGTTACAAACAGTCAAGTGATCAGTTAGTAAACAGACGGTGAAGCAGTGATCAATGTCCTGGGCATCCCATGTCCTTAGACCTTCCTTCTCGATGAGGAAAAACTCCAAAAAACCCAGAGGGAAGAAAGGGAAACAGAGAACCACAATGAAGGAGAGATCCACTCCCATGGATGGACAGGCTGTAGATGAGACCAGGACTGATGGACATGGGTGCTTCTCTGAAACTAGGTGCATTTTGGTACCTGGCACTTAGCCAGCTTTTTAGATCCAATAATAAGAGATATTTAGACATATTTCCCCCTAGGATGTACCTAATGATGACCTCAGATAAATGCAAAAAAAATTGTACTCTTGTTCTGAGCCATCCCAAAATTAATGAATTTTTAACAAAATATTGGTCAAATAGGACCAAAACTGGGACATGAAAAACTACCTAGGTGTCAGTGTATTTGATCTGGAAAACATGGCTGTAAATGGTCTTCTATAGCGCTATAAATAAAGGCACTGGGTTAAATTTGATGATCGTAGTGTTTTTTTCTAATCCAGACATGTGGATTTTTCATGAATCTCAGTCTCATTCCGGGTTTTGTATGTAACCCATCGTGTCTACTAGTGTTACATGCAGAACCTGCCCAGTTAAACACATATAAATTGTGAATGATTTCGTAACAACGGTCATTTTTGTGAAACCCTCTGCCTTGCATAATTAGTTCAATTCCCAAAATGCACCTGTGAGAATAGATATTTACCTCCGCCAAGGAGGTTATGTTTTTGCCAGGGTTTGTTTGTCTGTCTGTCTGTTTGTCTGTCCGTTAGTGTGCAACATAACTCAAAAAGTTATGGACAGATTTTGATGAAATTTTCAGGGTTTGTTGGAAATGGGATAAGGAGGAAACGATTACATTTTGGTGGTGATCGGGGGTGGGGGGGCCCACGGGGGGGGGGGGCCACTGATCAGCCTTGGCGGAGGTCTGCGCTCTCCGAGTGCTTCTAGTTAAAAAAAATAGCATTGTGTAATTTTTGTGTCCTTTTGACCGTGTTACATGCAGATTTTTGTTTTAAATTTAATGTAAAATAATACAAAAATGTGTTTTGTCTGAAAAATGGCTTCTCTTTTATCTCTGTAAGTATTTATTTTTAACATAGACCCAAAGTGCTTCCCATATTGCTTCATAACTTTAGTCTAGAGCTGGTTGGAATTTTTAGCCCCATGTCCTGTTTTTAGGGACCGGTTTCATAGAAGCACCCACATCTATCTGATGTAATTCCAGTCTGTAAGGATGCAGTAGGGTGGCGGTACATGCAGACAGCTGAGGGGGTCCATCCAGATAGGTGAGGGTAGGGTAGGAGGTCTGGGGTCACAGGTCAGGACAGGGCACAGAGGGGTCACCTCAGATCCTGTCATCATTGGTCCTAAAGCATCCACATCTGAAACAGTAGAGAAAAGGGACACAGGGTGCATAGTGATGAACAGACAAAGTAAATACTGAAAATTATTAGTAGTGGAACAGATGACTGGACTCAGGGGTTGTGGAGCGTAGGTGGAAATTTTCACTTTCTGAATGCAGTCTTCCACTGACATAACCCACCCCATAGAGATCCCCCACTAGCATTAACTGGAGGGGATGCAGATGCTATGCAGTTAAGCTTTTATTGCCACTTTATTAACTTGTTTTATGTAACATGTGGGACACTACATAGCCAGGGTGAAAGGCAAAAATGCTTGATGAAGCAATTTTTCAGGAATGTTCTTTCAGTTTTCCGCAAACCATCCGACTAGGGGGTTTTATAGACTCGTAGACCTACGGAAACCCCCCAGGAAACTTTGGCACAAACATGCCACCATTAATTGGCATTTTACTGTATTTACTGCAACAACTTCCCCCACGAAAAACATAATAAAACCAGTTATGCAAAGTGATCACAGGTGTTACCAGTTTACACGCTTACTCACAACTTATTTCACAATGTGGTAAGAGGCACATCTGCAAAACCTGTGTAGATGAAGATAAAAAAAAAAACGAGAAAAGCACTCGGAGAGCGCAGACCTCCACCAAGGTAAATCAGCCCCCCCCGATCACCACCAAAATTTAATCATTTGTTCCTTGTGCCAGTATCAACATTTCCTGAAAATTTCATCCAAATCCATCATAACTTTTTAAGTTATCTTGCTAACAGACAAACACCAATGAAAACATAAAAAACACCCAAAACACAATTTCATATTTTATATGCTATAACTTTTCCAAAGCTTGTATAAGGAAGCAACAACTATGTTAGGTTACTTTTCTGAAATTATTTGACAGTAAAAGGCTGTTACATATAATCCCTTTGGGTCTAAGAGGATTTTTTATTCTAACCTAGACTGAAATAACACAGGTAAGAGGGTTGCATAATTTCTGTCCATGACCCTTCATATCTAATTTCATAGTGACCCGCTGTAAGAGCTCTGAGATTGTCTGGCCTTGTATCCACTTCAGTCTAACTCAAATAAGAACCATGAGTGAATATTATCAACAGGGTCTTCCATCTTTTTCCATCTCTTTGCTCTCCTCTCATTTGCAGTTTTCATCTTTTTGCTCCTATTCTTCAGTTTCCACATTGACGCCTCCTTTCTTCTCGTCTGAGGCTCCGTTCTCATATCCTTCACCTCACTGTCCTGATCTCCATTTTCACACTATGCAAGTCTCGCTGATCTCGTCCCTGACATAACCTAGTAAAAGTTCCAGATTTGATTAAGCTGTTTTCATCTAATGACGAAAGCTATAGCCAGACGTGAGCAGGGATACATGAAGGACACAAAATCTCCCTTGTCACCGTTTCATAACGGAACAGACGTCTGCTGGGACGATGGAGTTATCTAATCACGCTAAAATCAGAGCAAACCATTTCCCAGTGGTTGAGGTAACTGACACTACCTAATTTGTTCCCTGTGTGCGACAAAGAAAAAGATGAAGGATTTAAGCAGAAATAAAAATAAAAAATAAAAAATCAGTTTGGAATATCGAGGCTGGAAACGTCCTGATTATATACTCAGCGCCAATGAAAACGCAACACTTGAAGATTCTTGTATTTTTTTAAATCGATATGGGTTTTTATTCCATAAGCTCTTTGGAATTAATCATAGGTCATTTCTATACAGTAAAAATAACAAATCACATCCAAATTTGTTGACAAAAAAATAAGGATAAAGAAAGAAACTCAAGGACCCCCAAAACCAAAAGTCACACAGCGGTCCCAGAGGTGCTGCAGCTCAGTGTAGCGTCCTGCTGTGGCGTGGTCACACGTGCTCGTCCAGGTCCAGGTCTGTCTGCAGTTGAGCCAGTCTCTTCATGCCTCTGTTGCATCCTGACTATGGTGGACACATTGCATCCAAAACGGCGCACCACCTGCCGAGCAGAGATCCCGGCCTCCAGGAGCCCCATAGCATGGCATCTGTGGTCACGTGTCAGTCTAGGCATCGCTGAGTTATTGCAAATGATTTTGGTGCTTTTCAGCTTGTCTTTATATACAGAACATGACCACTCCTTAATTGACAACAATTCTTTAAGTTGAGCAGTTCATTGCTGAGCAATGAGAAAAACAAGTCTTATAAATGCAGACAAGTTCATTCAAGCGTGACAATAGCTCAACCCGTCCCAGGTTGTTAAGAAATTGTCTGGGATTATCTTATACAGGTGAAACTTAAACATATTTGATGCAGCTCAGGAACAATAAAACACATTCAAGTGTTGCGTTTTCATTGGCACTGAGTATATCTTTTGGTGAGGGTGATTTGATCAATCAATCAAGTCAAATTTTATTTATATAGCGCTGTTACAGTCCCTGGGGTCCTCTTGGGGGTGCTATATTATATCAACTCTGATGGGGAAATCAGGAACACCTGTGGCGCCCAGGAGTTCCTGTCCTTAAATCATCTTCCTGCAGTACTCACTCTCTCTCTACTTGCTGTCCTCACCGGTCCTCGGTTCTTCAGCCCTTGGTTTGGTTCTGTTGCTTTCATGTTTTGTTCTGTTCTGCACTTTTCAACACTCACATCAACACATGTTCACTTATGCACACCTACACTACTGAGTTTACTGATGACTCTACATTCTGTAATATACTTTAGTTCAGTGTTTTTCAACCTTAGGGTCGGGTCCCCACGTAGAGTCACCTGAAATTTCTAGCAGTAGATTAAAAAAAAAACCAATTTACTATTAAAAAATATATGGTGAGCTGAGAGAAACAATCACAAAACATAAAAGACATGACAAACTGTGAGTCTGAAACTGCAGCACTGTGGTTCTGTTTATTTGTCAAATGTTCATTGTGGTCGGTTTCAGATGCTGCAGCTCTTTCATAATTCATAGTTTGAGTTCTTGTTTGCTCAGTATTAATTGTCAGCCTTGTAAATCCAAGCTGGACTGACTGTACATATCTTCATTCATTCATTCATTTTCTGAACCCGCTTTATCCTCACCAGGGTCACGGGGGTTGCTTGGAGCCTATCCCAGCTACACAGGGGCGAAGGCGGGGTACACCCTGGACAAGTCGCCAGTTCATCGCAGGGCACTGTACATATCTTGACCAAGGAAAATAAAATTCTCACTTTGTGCAGTAATCTACACCTGGATTTTCTGCCTCTGTCTAGAATAATACATATTATATCGACTAAATGTCATCTAAAATTGACGTTTATTTGTAACATAGTATAGCAAACTATTACATGATCAAAAACAAATTAATTTAGCAAAAAAAAAAAAATCTCTGTTTTGAATGTCTGGTGTCGCCAGAAATTTGTGGCGTTAAAATGGGGTCATGAGCCAAAAAAGGTTGGGAACTACTGCTTTAGTTTCTTTTCCTAATTTGGCCTTATTTGGTTTAATTTGGCTTCATTTGACTTCATAAAGCATCTTTGTATTAAACTTCATTTATGGTGTGTTCCTCTTCTTTGTTGTGGCCTCCGAGCCCAGTCATAACAGCCCCAAATCTTAACAGAAGTTATCTCATGACACTTTACATATAGAGCCCGTCGAAACCAGACTCTGAAGCCAATTTATAGAAACCAACAGAATCCTCCAGGAGTAAACACTTATGACTGGTGACAGCAGAAGAAAAAACTTCCTTTGAACAGGCAGAAACCTGGGGCAGATACTGGCTCCTGGAGGATGGACGTCTGCCTAGACCAGTTAGGGTTAAAGAGGGTAAAGAAAAAGAGAGAGAGAGAGACTGGGGGTGTAGGTGGGACGTAGGGGGAAACACATGGATGCAATTGATGCACAGATAACTGAACTAGAACAGTCAAAAAGTAGAACAGCTGGTGTTAGTATAATTACCAACAACCGGAACAAATGTCCATAACTGTTAATGTTACAAGCACAAGTATTAACAGTGGATGTACTACTACTACAAATACAAGTATTAACAGTGGACGTACTACTACTACAAATACAAGTATTAACAGTGGATGTACTACTACTACAAATACAAGTATTAACAGTGGACGTACTACTACTACAAATACAAGTATTAACAGTGGACGTACTACTACTACAAATACAAGTATTAACAGTGGACGTACTACTACTACAAATACAAGTATTAACAGTGGATGTACTACTACTACAAATACAAGTATTAACAGTGGATGTACTACTACTACAAATACAAGTATTAACAGTGGATGTACTACTACTACAAATACAAGTATTAACAGTGGATGTACTACTACTACAAATACAAGTATTAACAGTGGACGTACTACTACTACAAATACAAGTATTAACAGTGGATGTACTACTACTACAAATACAAGTATTAACAGTGGATGTACTACTACTACAAATACAAGTATTAACAGTGGACGTACTACTACTACAAATACAAGTATTAACAGTGGATGTACTACTACAAATACTAGTATTAACAGTGGATGTACTACTACTACAAATACAAGTATTAACAGTGGATGTACTACTACTACAAGTAGAAGTATTAACAGTGGATGTACTACTACTATAAATACAAGTATTAACAGTGGATGTACTACTACTACAAATACAAGTATTAACAGTGGATGTACTACTACTACAAATACAAGTATTAACAGTGGACGTACTACTACTACAAATACAAGTATTAACAGTGGACGTACTACTACTACAAATACAAGTATTAACAGTGGACGTACTACTACTACAAATACAAGTATTAACAGTGGATGTACTACTACTACAAATACAAGTATTAACAGTGGATGTACTACTACTACAAATACAAGTATTAACAGTGGATGTACTACTACTACAAATACAAGTATTAACAGTGGATGTACTACTACAAATACTAGTATTAACAGTGGATGTACTACTACTACAAATACAAGTATTAACAGTGGATGTACTACTACAAATACTAGTATTAACAGTGGATGTACTACTACTACAAATACAAGTATTAACAGTGGATGTACTACTACTACAAATACAAGTATTAACAGTGGACGTACTACTACTACAAATACAAGTATTAACAGTGGATGTACTACTACTACAAATACAAGTATTAACAGTGGACGTACTACTACTACAAATACAAGTATTAACAGTGGACGTACTACTACTACAAATACAAGTATTAACAGTGGACGTACTACTACTACAAATACAAGTATTAACAGTGGATGTACTACTACTACAAATACAAGTATTAACAGTGGATGTACTACTACTACAAATACAAGTATTAACAGTGGATGTACTACTACTACAAATACAAGTATTAACAGTGGATGTACTACTACAAATACTAGTATTAACAGTGGATGTACTACTACTACAAATACAAGTATTAACAGTGGATGTACTACTACAAATACTAGTATTAACAGTGGATGTACTACTACTACAAATACAAGTATTAACAGTGGATGTACTACTACTACAAGTAGAAGTATTAACAGTGGATGTACTACTACTATAAATACAAGTATTAACAGTGGATGTACTACTACAAATACAAGTATTAGCAGTGGATATACTACTACTACAAATACAAGTATTAACAGTGGACGTACTACTACTACAAATACAAGTATTAACAGTGGATGTACTACTACAAATACTAGTATTAACAGTGGATGTACTACTACTACAAATACTAGTATTAACAGTGGATGTACTACTACTACTACAAATACAAGTATTAGCAGTGGATATACTACTACTACAAATACAAGTATTAACAGTGGATGTACTACTACTACAAATACAAGTATTAACAGTGGATGTACTACTACTACAAATACAAGTATTAACAGTGGACGTACTACTACTACAAATACAAGTATTAACAGTGGATGTACTACTACTACAAATACAAGTATTAACAGTGGATGTACTACTACTACAAATACAAGTATTAACAGTGGATGTACTACTACTACAAATACAAGTATTAACAGTGGACGTACTACTACTACAAATACAAGTATTAACAGTGGATGTACTACTACAAATACTAGTATTAACAGTGGATGTACTACTACTACAAATACAAGTATTAACAGTGGATGTACTACTACTACAAATACAAGTATTAACAGTGGATGTACTACTACTACAAATACAAGTATAAACAGTGGATGTACTACTACTACAAATACAAGTATTAGCAGTGAATATACTACTACTGCAAATACAAGTATTACAGGGGATGTACTACTACTACAAATACTAGTATTAACAGTGGATGTACTACTACTACTACTACAAGTACAATTATTAACAGTGGATGTACTACTACTACAAGTATAATTATTAACAGTTGATGTACTACTACTACAAATACAAGTATTAACAGTGGATGTACTACTACTACAAATACTAGTATTAACAGTGGATGTACTACTACTACTACAAGTACAAGTATTAACAGTGGATGTACTACTACTATAAGTACAAGTATTAACAGTGGATGTACTACTACTACAAATACAAGTATTAACAGTGGATGTACTACTACTACAAATACAAGTATTAACAGTGGACGTACTACTACTACAAATACAAGTATTAACAGTGGATGTACTACTACTACAAATACAAGTATTAACAGTGGATGTACTACTACTACAAATACAAGTATTAACAGTGGACGTACTACTACTACAAATACAAGTATTAACAGTGGACGTACTACTACTACAAATACAAGTATTAACAGTGGATGTACTACTACTACAAATACAAGTATTAACAGTGGACGTACTACTACTACAAATACAAGTATTAACAGTGGATGTACTACTACTACAAATACTAGTATTAACAGTGGATGTACTACTACTACTACAAGTACAAGTATTAACAGTGGATGTACTACTACTATAAGTACAAGTATTAACAGTGGATGTACTACTACTACAAATACAAGTATTAACAGTGGATGTACTACTACTCCAAATACTAGTATTAACAGTGGATGTACTACTACTACAAGTACAAGTATTAACAGTGGATGTACTACTACTACAAATACAAGTATTAACAGTGGATGTACTACTACTCCAAATACTAGTATTAACAGTGGATATACTACTACTACAAGTACAAGTATTAACAGTGGATGTACTACTACTATAAGTACAAGTAATAACAGTGGATGTACTACTACTACAAATACAAGTATTAACAGTGGATGTACTACTACTCCAAATACTAGTATTAACAGTGGATGTACTACTACTACAAGTACAAGTATTAACAGTGGATGTACTACTACTAGTATTAACAGTGGCTATACTACTACTACAAATACAAGTATTAGCAGTGGATATACTACTACTGCAAATACAAGTATTACAGGGGATGTACTACTACTACAAATACTAGTATTAACAATGGATGTACTACTACTACAAATACAAGTATTAACAGTGGATGTACTACTACTACAAATACTAGTATTAACAGTGGATGTACTACTACTACTACAAGTGCAAGTATTAACAGTGGATGTACTACTACTATAAGTACAAGTATTAACAGTGGATGTACTACTACTACAAATACAAGTATTAACAGTGGATGTACTACTACAAATACTAGTATTAACAGTGGATGTACTACTACTCCAAATACTAGTATTAACAGTGGATGTACTACTACTACAAGTACAAGTATTAACAGTGGATGTACTACTACTAGTATTAACAGTGGACGTAGTACTACTACACATACAAGTATTAACAGTGGATGTACTATTACTACAAATACAAGTATTAACAGTGGACGTACTACTACTACAAGTACAAGTATTAACAGTGGACGTACTACTACTACACATACAAGTATTAACAGTGGATGTACTACTACTACAAGTACAAGTATTAACAGTGGATGTACTACTACTACAAGTACAAGTATTAACAGTGGATGTACTACTACTACAAGTACAAGTATTAACAGTGGACGTACTACTACTACAAATACAAGTATTAACAGTGGACGTACTACTACTACAAGTACAAGTATTAACAGTGGACGTACTACTACTACACATACAAGTATTAACAGTGGATGTACTACTACTACAAGTACAAGTATTAACAGTGGACGTACTACTACTACAAATACAAGTATTAACAGTGGACGTACTACTACTACAAGTACAAGTATTAACAGTGGACGTACTACTACTACACATACAAGTATTAACAGTGGATGTACTACTACTACAAGTACAAGTATTAACAGTGGATGTACTTCTACTGCAAATACAAGTATTAACAGTGGATGTACTACTACTAGTATTAACAGTGGACGTAGTACTACTACAAATACAAGTATTAACAGTGGACGTACTACTACTACAAATACACGTATTAACAGTGGATGTACTACTACTACTACAAATACAAGTATTAACAGTGGATGTACTACTACTACAAATACAAGTATTAACAGTGGATGTACTATTACTACAAATACAAGTATTAACAGTGGATGTACTACTACTACAAATACTAGTATTAACAGTGGATGTACTACTACTACTACTACAAGTACAAGTATTAACAGTGGATGTACTACTACTACAAGTACAAGTATTAACAGTGGATGTACTGCTACTACAAATAGAAGTATTAACAGTGGATGTACTACTACTACAAATACAAGTATTAACAGTGGACGTACTACTACTACAAGTACAAGTATTAATAGTGGATGTACTACTCCTCCAAATACAAGTATTAACAGTGGATGTACTACTACTACAAGTACAAGTATTAACAGTGGACGTACTACTCCTCCAAATACAAGTATTAACAGTGGATACTACTACTCCAAATACAAGTATTAACAGTGGATGTACTACTACTACAAATACAAGTATTAACAGTGGATGTACTACTACTACAAGTACAAGTATTAACAGTGGATGTACTACTACTACAAGTACAAGTATTAACAGTGGATGTACTACTACTACAAATACAAGTATTAACAGTGGATGTACTACTACTACAAGTACAAGTATTAACAGTGGATGTACTACTACTACAAGTACAAGTATTAACAGTGGATGTACTTCTACTGCAAATACAAGTATTAACAGTGGATGTACTACTACTAGTATTAACAGTGGACGTAGTACTACTACAAATACAAGTATTAACAGTGGACGTACTACTACTACAAATACACGTATTAACAGTGGATGTACTACTACTACTACAAATACAAGTATTAACAGTGGATGTACTACTACTACAAATACAAGTATTAACAGTGGATGTACTATTACTACAAATACAAGTATTAACAGTGGATGTACTACTACTACAAATACTAGTATTAACAGTGGATGTACTACTACTACAAGTACAAGTATTAACAGTGGATGTACTGCTACTACAAATAGAAGTATTAACAGTGGATGTACTACTACTACAAATACAAGTATTAACAGTGGACGTACTACTTCTACAAGTACAAGTATTAACAGTGGATGTACTGCTACTACAAATAGAAGTATTAACAGTGGATGTACTACTACTACAAATACAAGTATTAACAGTGGATGTACTACTCCTCCAAATACAAGTATTAACAGTGGATGTACTACTACTACAAGTACAAGTATTAACAGTGGACTTACTACTCCTCCAAATACAAGTATTAACAGTGGATACTACTACTCCAAATACAAGTATTAACAGTGGATGTACTACTACTACAAGTACAAGTATTAACAGTGGATGTACTACTACTACAAATACAAGTATTAACAGTGGATGTACTACTACTACAAGTACAAGTATTAACAGTATTAACATTTAGTGTGATGGAGAAAAACAAAAATAAAAGTAAAAGAAAACGATTGTATAACCTGTAAAGAAAATCCAACTCTTCTAACAAAATATGCAAATCGATGTTGAAAGATTGATTAAAAAAAAATGCTTTAACAAAAAGCACAAAGCACAAATACCTTTCATTCTGTTTCTACATTTCCGTAACAAATGAAACACTGATATATAAAGTTGCCGTTTCATAAGAGCAGAGACAAAGAGTGAGAGAGGGAGGCAGAGGAGCTGATGTAACTCCTTTAGGCTGAATAGACCAAAGCCTTATTGAGATGTCGGGTAATTTAATTTAAGGTTGCTGAGCCCACGCCTTGTTATTTCACAATTGTGCGGTGACAGATGTGGAGTTTTCTTTCTCTTAACCTTCGTAGAATTGAGTCGAACATTTTTATAGCCCCCTAAGAGATATACCTTAGCCTTTTATAATCCTGCAGTAGTCCTGCGCTTGTCTGCTTTTTTGAAACTTCATTTTCACCCCAATTACTGGAATCAGATGCAAACAAGGGATGTCGACGAAAAAAATCATTACATAACTCGATGTGCGTCAGTTGTAAGAGGTTTTAATTTTTCCCAGATGGTGATGGTGATGTCTGGAGAATGACACCTTGTATGACATAACAGACGAGCAGAGAGAGGAGTGACAGAGGTGCAGTTATTATCAAAGTCATTCATCAGTTCATCTGATACTGTCTCCGTACACGACTGTTTTCAATAAGCGGCACAAATTTTAGACATTTTTACGTAATTGCTTGATTAAAAGACGCGATGCAGGCTAGAGATCATACAAACATTACTCACATACATTAAGGCCCTGCTCTTCTCACTATTGCAGTTCCGTTAGTATGACCACAAAGGGTTAAATCATCTCCTTTAATGCAAATTCTGTGGGCCCTGCTTTTGCGTCATTGTGGTTTTATAGCTGGCTGTAAGGCTAGCTGGGTCAAATATTGCTGCTGCTACTCTCAGAGGAATACACTGTTAAAATGACAAGCTTGGCAATTGATTTTATTTTGCATTTAGAGGTATTGAGCCTTACACAAAATCATACATTTGTTTAAGAAAAGGGGCATTTTTTTTATGATATGACCATTTTCCTGTATTCTGTTATTAGGTCACTGAGTTTTGATGCATTGTGACTGAAACGCAAAATGTAGGTGCTTCTATGAAACTGGGTACATTTTGGTATCTGACACTTCATCAGCTTTTTCAACCCAATAATACAAGAGAAATTTAGACATATTTCCCCCCAGGATGTACCTAATGATGACCTCAGATAAATGCAAAAAAAAAAAAACTATACACTTGCTCTGATCCATCCCAAAATTAATGAGTTTTTAATCAAATACTGGGGCCAAAAATAGGAGCAAAATTGGGACAGGAAAAGCTACCTGGGTGTCAGTGGATTTTACCTGGACCACAAGGCTGTAAATCAAGGGTCTCAAACTCATTTTCTTTCAGGGGCCACATTCAGCCTGGTTTGATCTCCAGTGGGATGCACCAGTAAAATAATAACATAATAACCTATAAATAATGACAACTCCAAATTTTTGTTTTTGTTTTAGTGCAAAAAACCCCCATTAAATTATGAAAATACTTACTTTTATGAACTGTCCAAACAAAACAAATATGAATAACCTGAAAAAGCTGAAATTTCTTGAGAAAAATAAGTGCAATTTTAACAATATTATGCCTCAATTTATCATTTCTACATGTGCAGTATGGATTGGATCTACAAAGACTAAACACTGAGTAACAGGCAGAAAATTGTTAAAATTGTGCTTAATTTTCTTTAGACATTTCAGGTTGTTCATATTTGTTTAGGTTATTCACATTTTATTGTTACAGGATAGTTTGTAAATGTTAATATTTTCATATTTTAATGTTATTTTTTGCACTAAAACAAAGACAAAAATTTGAAATTGTCATTATTTATAGGTGTAGTGTAATATTTTTTTCACATCAAACCAAGAAGAAAATATGGAGTGATTATTTTTTGTAGGTTATTATGTTATTATTTTACTGTAGATCATATCGGTCTGTATGTGGAACCTGAACTAAAATGATTTCCACAACCTTGACTGTGGAATTTTTATGCTTTGCAAATCCATCCGAGGGGCCGCATTGGAACCTTTGGCGGGCCGCATTTGGCCCCTGGGCCGCATGTTTGAGACCCCTGCTGTAAATGATCTTATATACCACTAGAAATAAAGATACTGTGTTATATTTGATGATTTTAGGGGTTTTTCTAACACAGACATGTGGGTCTTTCATGAATCTCAGTCTCATTTCAGGTTTTGCACATAACCCATCGTGTCCACTTGCGTTACATGCAGAACCTGCCCATTTAAACACATAAATCCCAAGAGCCGGCCTTTTGCCTGACTTCTTGTTTTTATTTAATGTATTTATTTTTCTTTCTTTCTCACTCTTTGACTGCCATCCTAGTCTTCTCAGTGCCTATACTCTAACTGCTTGGACTTTTTTGTTTTTCTTATGCCAGAGGTCCAGAGAGTTGGTGGTATGATCAACACAGATTCTTCAGAGTATTTTTTTTGTACTTGTGTATATTTCTAATTTTTTTGTTTTGGTGTTCTGTTTGCCCATTTGATACGTGTGTGTTTATGTGGATGTATTTGTGGGGATGCCACATGGATGGGGGGGCAAGTTCATACATTTTGTAAGAAATGCCTCAACGATTTCAATGTTGTTATAGAAAAATGATAAATAAAGACAAACAAAAACCACATATAAATCATGAGTGATTTTGCAACAGCGGTCATTTTTATGAAACACTCTGCCTTGCATAATTAGTTCAATCCCCAAAATGTACCTGTGAGAGGATAAAGAGATATTTAAAAAATAGTAGCGCATAATTTTCATGTCCTTTTGACCATGTTACATGCAGATTTTTGCATTAAATATAATGTGAAATAATATAAAAATGTGTTTTATCTGAAAAATAGCTTCTCATTAACCCTTTCATGCACAAATTATGAGAACCTTCATCAAAATTTTTTCCTGTGTGTTTTTATTCCTCTTTAGGCATGAAAAAAAACAATGCGACTGAAAATTTTCTTCTGAAAAATAAATAAAAATAAATAAATAAATAAAATAAACATAATTGAAAAAAATTTAAAAATACATTTAAAAAAATAATGACAAAAAAAAATTCTTATGAACCTATTTTTCATGAAGTTGCAAAAATGTCCACCACACGTTTTAATTTTTGATCCACAGAAACATGTATTTACTGATAAATTGTGTGAAAACTATGGGGAGGGCTTGTAATTCTGGGGGTTTATGCTCAGGAGAGATCTACATAATGTTACCAATTCATGTCAGAAAAGACATGTAGTGTCTTGAAACTTTAATAAAGATATGTGTAAAAAAAAAAACAACAACAACAACAACGAAAAGAACAACAAAATTCATGAATATACAAGAGAGCAGCTGTAGAATAGCTGTCCACTGTAGTGACCACTATGCATGAAAGGGTTAATCTCAGTATTTATTTTTAAAATAGATCCAAAGTGCTTCCAAACTTGCTTCATAACATTAATCTACATCTGGTTTGAATTTTAAGCCCCATGTCCTGTTTTTAGGGACCAGTTTCATAGAAGCACCCATATCGATACATGGAAAAATCAGTACGTCACTTGTCGGTTTTCAGTGAAGCTACAGTGCTGCTGGGGAGAAAAGACATCATGATACCCCCTGGGTCCCCTGAGGCTGCATTAACCTTGTAAGTGAGGCAAGTAAATCAGTCTTGTGATGGATACGTGTAGCTATTTATGTCCCCCGAGCCAATTAGAAGAGTGATGATGAAGTGGTTGGGGGTGTAGTGCAACACCACAGATTGTCTCCACTGGACTCCATGTTCACGCTACAGTGATGAAGGAACAGGTGGATGCAGCTGGCATTTTGGAGGTATAAACCATACGCTTATGGTCAATTCAAGTTGCAGCCTGTGCACTGGCGATGACTATCCAGTAATATTTATACATTTTAAACATGCCGTAACACATCTAAGGCAAGAGCAGTGAAATACCACCACTGCAGGAGGAGCCAAAAGGCAGTAAATAATCACTAATCTGTGCAGCACATGGACTATTACCATAAAGATTCATATGCGCAGTCACATTTTAGACATCTGATATCTCTATTTTTTATTTTCTTACAGTCTGTCTGTGCAATCATGCTTTCTCTACAATAGACTGTCGGAAAATGATGGAAACACCACATTTAAAAATGATTCCAATATTAATTTTGCAAAAAGAATAACAATATTGCCTTTCAACGTGACAAGTTGGAAGTACAAGTGATTTATGTTACATTCCAGTGCTGCAGTACTGTGATTTTCAGTCTCGGGCATGTGTGAAACTCCAAATATGTTGGACTTCTTTTTTTTTTTTTTTAATTCAAATTTTTATTCAGAACAGTCTCATAAGACATTATACAGGACATGAATAGTACAAAGTACACTGTTCTTCTTTTTTTTTTTGGAAAAAAGTGTATCAATAGTGCTCACTGAAAGGAAGAAAAAGAAAGCAGGAAAAAAGTTGAAAAAATAAAGTAAATAAGTAAATAAATGGATTAAAAAAATGATATTGACAAGTTTGTACGCATAGCTAATCACACTTTTAGGAAATGAGAGAAAGAAAATTATGCACAAATAGATATGTATACACACAAAGTAGTATTTATAATCATAGTGCAAAGGAAAAAAAGGAAAAAAAAACAAACAAACAAAAAAAAAAAACAAAGAAGGAGCCTAACAGTGCACATGTAGTTAAAATTTACAATATTTGCAGATGATACTAATTTGCTTTATTCGGGAGCAAATATGAAACAAATATTAGAAAGTGAGGAAAAGGAATTGATCGAGTTAAAAAAAATGGTTTGACGTAAATAAGTTATCACTTAATGAAGATAAAACAAAATGTATGGTTTTTGGTGGTGCTAGGGGAAATTATGATATAAAACTGAAAATTAATGAAATTGAAATTGAAAGGGTGTATGAAACAAAATTTTTGGGAGTGATTATTGACCATAAACTCTGTTGGAAACCACAAATAGAATATACGAGGGCTGTTCAATAAGTTCATGGCCTCACCCAGAAATACTGGTTGTTATAATACAGGATGTTACATTCTTTCGTGATGGGATAGTGATGCTTGAACATCGATGGACCAAGTGCATTGCTGTAAATGGAGATTATACTGAAAAATAAAATATAAATTATCAGTCTGTGTTGTTCTGTTCTGGGTGAGGCCATGAACTTATTGAACGGCCCTTGTATCAAACGCAAAATGTCCAAGGCTGTTGCGATTCTTTATAAAACTCGAGACTTGTTAAGCAAAAAATGTTTGCATATGTTGTATTGTTCACTTGTAATGCCATAAATGTCATACTGTGTGGAAATATGGGGCAATGTGTATAAAACTAATATAGACCTGATAATTAAACTCCAAAAAAAAAGCTATTAGAGTCATAAACAAAGCTGGTTATCTCCAATCAAGTAATCCACTTTTTGTAGAATCTGGTTTACTAAAATTTTTTGATATTGTAAATTTAAAAACAATGGAATTTATGTTTCGTGTTAAAAGTAAAAACCTTCCTTTTTGTATTCAGAAAATTTTTAAGTTAAGAGAAGGGCATTATAATTTAAGAGGGAGGTTTGTGTTTGAAAAATGTAAAGTAAGAACAAATGTTAAATATCACAGTGTTTCAGTTATTGGTGTCAAGCTATGGAACGAACTGAAGGATGAAGTGAAATTGTGTAGCTCACTGTTGAGTTTCAAAAAGAATTTAATTTGTCAAATTATGAAGGGCTATGAAAGTAATATGATTACAAAATGACTTATTACACTGAATGTAGTATAATTTATGTTTAAGTATTTATCTGCTGCAACTTAAGGTGTGGACTTGGACTAAGGATGTGAATAGGAGAAGCAGAAATAAACCTCCGGCTTCAGCTTCTTCCTTTTTCAGTTACAAAATGTGTTAATTTTATGTTTGTTTGTTTTTTAATATGTAGGTGTTTTGTTTTGTTGTTTTTTTTTTTTATATGTATGTGTTTTGTATTTTGTATTTAACTGAAATAACCATTCATTCATTCATTCATTCATTCATTCATTCATGTACATTTAGTATTAGGATGTTCAAGTATAAAAGGTAACTGTGAACATAAGAGTATACTGGATCTTTTTTTTATTGAACCCCATTGCGTTAGTACAGGGGTTCCCAAAGTGGGGTACGCGTACCCCCAGGGGTACTTGGAAGAACTCCAGGGAGTACTTGAAATTTTTTGGGAAAAATACATTAAATAAGTCATTGTGTACTGAATACAAAATAAATAATGAGAATTAGTGCTGAAATATAAAACACAATAAATACATTTGTATAATAAAATTGACACTCCTGACCTTATTTCATGTTAATATTTTTATTTTTTATATTATTATTATTATTGTCAGTCATCTTGTTTAAGTTTTGGTAATATTTTAAGAACATTTCTACTTTATATTATTCAAGGTGAGTTTATTTGAGTGATTAAGTAATTATTTTTTGTCGATGAAAGGTTCATTTATTCATTCATTTTTCTTAGCAATGAAAGAGGGTACTTTTCAGTTTATATTTTGCACAAAGTTTGCTCATGAAGATTTGCTGTTTTTAATATGATAAAGTTAAATATACAGTATGTTGTTTGTTTACAAAGTTTTGAAAATAAAAATAGACACCTTTGGCACAGGAACATATTTTGCTTCATTTTATCAATCAAAATTGCTGAAGCAAGAGTTGAGGGTACTTGGCTAAAAATAATATATTTCAGGGGATACTCCTCTGTAAAAAGTTTGAGAACTACTGCATGAGTACATTATACTGGATGTGCTTAGTGTACAGGTGTGATTATAAACATAGCTCAGAATATACAGTAAAGGGAAACAAGTTCTCCAAGATGTGTGTCTTTTAAAAGGATTAAATATAAATGCTGTCCAAAAAATCCTGGATCATATAGTCTATTTCCCACATTTCATTAAACCCTTCCTGCTGATAAATTCCCATGTCTGTCCAAATCCACATTCCCAGTTCATGAAACAGATTTGCATGAAACAGGTTTCCTTTGGACATCTGTAACCAGGGCCGCAAGACATATAAACTGTTTACACGGGACATGCAGCATAATGACAAGTAAACTAAATTTAATGAGTAACAGTAAAGAGGGCCTTTTTAATGCCAACATTTCCTCCATCTTTGCTGTTCCATGCTGATAAATTGATTTAAAAAAAAAAGTGAATAAGCAGCTCAAGTCACATCTGACCCTGTTTATCATCAACTAAATAACAAATCAACATCTATTGAAGACTCTTCCTGTCAAACATCAGCATCGACAAACACAAATATGGTATAACCATCTTAGTCATTCAATGTGAAAATAAGAAATGTGCAGTTTTTTCATCACCGTGACCAGGTTAGGAGTCTGTTTGGTTTCATTTTCTCCGGTTTTTCCACAGCTGTGTCACTGAGCCCTTTGGATATTTTACTCAAACTTTAAAAATGAATCTATTCCTCACACGCACCATTCCCAAAACACAGAGATCTGTAACACATGGGAATAATTCTTTGGCTTACACAAGATTTTCTGATGACATACGTATGTGTATGCCGTTCATTGTTGTCCCATAATGCCATTCTTTCCAGTAATCTTTTGTTTCAGAACATTTATACTTGATGACAGCGAGGTCAGCAACAGGACTCGAAGAGGGGTCATGGAGTTAAAGATTTTGTCTCTGACTCGGAATGTTTGAAATGTGTATGTAAAAACTACTATTGCCTGAAGGATTACAGCAGAAAACTCCTGTTAGTTTTTTTTATTGTATTATCAAATATTGTACTTCTTACTTTACCCAATAAGTTTGACCAGTTTAGATGTACAATATTGTATCATCTCACTTTTACATTAAAAGGAGAAGAGTAGGGCCGGGTTTTCTTGAACTGAGATGACACAACTGCAAACACAATAAATAGAAAAACACAATATTAATGTATCCATGCAAACAGTGACATCAAGAAGTACATTGTACCGTATATTTTTCAGTGGAGTAGGGTCACTATGAACACAGTTCGGAAAATTCAACCGAGTGAAACATACCCCTGGACTGTCAGTATTTTTTTCAAAGCAATAAGATCCATCAATAAGTCCATATAGAACCAAAGCCTTCATCATAATACAAATCTACCAACTTGGATCTTGCTGAACAGAATGTACCTGTTCTTCTGAGTAAGAATTTAGAGCTACCCTAATGCACTTAAATAAACTGTTTCCTTTTAACAAAAAAGATTAGTGTGTGCAATTGTGTGTGAGTGAAGGTCCACACATGCAGAAAGAGAGTACACGGAAGAGGAAACACAGCCAGGCAGACAGGAGACGCAGTGAATTGGGATTTTAACAGGGTTTTTCTCTCACATCGTATCACAGGGACAACCCAGTCCTCTTCATCGATCAGGTTGCCTGGCAACTGTGTCAGAGTTGGGACACAGTCTCCAGACATTTGTCTGTGATAACATCTTAACACTCACATGCAGGCAATGCCTCATACAGCAGGTGTCGACACAGATAAAAACACATAGAAATACTCATGATGCTCTGTGTCAACTATCACATATTGATTACAGTTGAGAAACAGAAACAGATGATATGACACTTGTAAAATATTACAGTCGGTTGACCATGCTAAATATTAGCACTGTATCAAGGGCAACAATGGGATGTGATCTACTACATACCAGTTCATAAATATCATAATACCATAGTACATTAAAGGAAAAGAAGAAATAAAATGTAGCTGAGCAGAGTGTATTCCATGCTACACAAAATTATTAAGCAGCACATTAAAATTTTTGAGCTTGTGATGCATCATCAGTTGCTGGTCAAGTGTAAGAATTATTTAAAAAAACATGTAGAAGTTCTGACATACCATTTTGATTAAAGAGAACCTCTGAAACCTGAAAATATTTTGTATATATTTGTGGATTAGGAAAAATTTAATCATCATGTATGGCAATGTGACACAAGTGACAGCCATGAAATGATTAGGATCCAAATGCATGTACATAATATTAAACCTACTGTAGTCTGCCTTTGAAGAGAATCCTTCCTTAGTGGTTCTCCCCAAGGTTTCTATCATTTCATCCTGTTTTGAGGGAGTTTTTAATCACTTGAACCAAGGGTTTTGGGCCAAAGGCTGCTGTATGTAGTATGGATTGTAAAAACCTTTGAGGCAAATCTGTGAAACCTGATGTTGGGTAATTCATGTAAAACTAGAATGAACTGATTTGACTTGAATTGAAATGGACTGCTACACTCACCAACGCTGAGTTCAGTTCAGCCATAGAAGAATTTAAAGAAATAAAAAGATTATCTTTTACAATTACAGATAAGATTGAAGGTTGAGTGTAATCTACCCAAAGAAAAAACTTTGAAACACCATTTTTTTCTTTTTTTTTTTTAAACAAATAATTTCAATCATTTATTTATTTTGTTTTTCATTATCAGCAAAAGTAAACAGGTATTCCTCCCAGCAGATCCATACATTTACTCCCACTCCTATTTCCTAACTTTGCTTATTTATTTGCTAAAGTGTTTGCTCAACTATTGTATATAATATGCAATATATATAAATTAAATAATATATATTAATAAGTCTCAGGTTTGAGGGGAAAAGCTTCATCATTTCTGAAAGGTTTATTAGTTTTTGTTGTAAAAAAAAAAAAAAAAAAAAAACTTTCATCATGCTTAATCAACAACATGAAATGTCACTTCCGGTCGCCATCTTTGTTTGCATTAGTGAAACCAACTCAGAAATGACTGACATTGCACAGAAGGCAAAATGCGGTTTGTTTCACCCGAGTTGAAGACGCTTCAGGAACGGAGAAATTTGTAAAGCTGTCCGAAATAGAGGTAAGTGTTGTGTAAAGACTCGAGATTTGGCTCGTAACTTCGCTGTTCAGTGACAACAGCTGAACAGTTCAATGGTTAACTATGTAAACAGTTAGCTAAAAATAAAAATCAGTGCTGCAACAAGCTAGCATTAGCTAACGATTTAACAGACTGAAGAAAATAATTAGCTTTCGTTTCCCAGCTTACATTTGATGTGTTTTAACGCTACCTTAAGTCGCATGTGTGAGTTAAAAATGTACATTTCCAAGGACAAGAAAAGCTATTAATATATAGATTACATCCCCAATAAACAGTATTGAGCACTGGGAGTCACACAGTTGATAAACCCCTGTTCTCTGGTAGAGCCAATCATGACTTTTACGCTATAATTTTGGGCAGGACTAAAGTTCTGTTCTACAGAAATAGGTTAGTTGGAAATAATGTTCTTGTGATCTCCCTCCAAAAAAGTTCACAAACTGCTCTTTGTAATAAAAACCAAGAAATGCAGAAATGGTTAAAGGACAAAAAACAAAAAAAGAAACCAGATTTTTTTTTTTTTGTCAGCAGTTTATTTTCTGTGATTAAAAAAACCTTCTGATATCTTTTGGTTTGTTTTGCAAATTAACCCTTTCATGCATGAATTATGAGAACCTTAGTTACCTCCGCCAAGGAGGTTATGTTTTTTGCCAGGGTTTGTTTGTTTGTCTGTTTGTTTGTTTGTCTGTCTGTCCGTTAGTGGGCAACATAACTCAAAAAGTTATGGACAGATTTGGATGAAATTTTCAGGGTTTGTTGGAAATGAGATAAGGAAGAAATGATTAAATTTTGGTGGGGGGGGGCACTGATCAGCCTTGGCGGAGGTCTGCGCTCTCCGAGTGCTTCTAGTTGAGGTTTTTTTTTTTTTTTTGTTTGTTTGTTTGTTTGTTGTTGGTTTTTTTTTGAGTGTTTTTATTCCTCCTTAGGCATGAAAAAAACAAGATTGTTTTTTTTTTTTTTTTTTTTTTTTTCCATAGATCTACAAAAATGTCCACTCAGCTACACCATGAATTTTATTTTTGAAGCAAAGAAACATGTATTTAAAACCCAATATCATAAAGTGATATGAAAACAGTGAAATGAAACCATGCTTAATGCAGCTAATCTGATGTTTTCTCACATTTGAACATATTCTAATACTAGTTATTACTCACTTCATGGAGATAATATGCAAAAAAAAAAAAAAAAAATTAAGAGTTGATTTCCACTCAAGAACCAATCAAGAACAGCAAAGTTACAGTAATTATATGAATTGCAGTTTATGAGATGATGCATAAGCGTCCACTGTGTTGGTTGACATGGAACTAAAACAACTAAATCCATGAATATACAAGAGAACAGCTGTGGAATAGCTGTCCACTGGAGTGACCACTATGCATGAAAGGGTTAAAGTATATTTAGAAGATACATATTATATAATATAATATTGTATTATATTATATTACATTATATTATATTTAAAAAGCAGCTAACATTAATTCCAAATCCTAAACTTATGATTTTTGTATGTAACTTGGCAGAATACAGTTATACTTGAGGATACAAGCTGCTGTAGCCTTGAGTCAGGTGGGTTATGACATCCTGGAGTTTGAACACTTTGGAAGCTTGTAATACTGAAAAGAGAATAATGAAGATAGTCTTGCAGCTAGTTTAATATTTATTATACATATTACCTGTAACCTGTAGTGCTACTTCCAGGAATCTGAAATGGCTGGCTGATTATGTTCTTTCACCATTATACTCCAGTCAATTAAATCAGATCTATCTTGCAAAAGCTGAATAAACACTGTTTGGGAAATCTGTTTGATTTATTACACTGTAGATTGCATAAGAGTTGCAGCATATGAACACATTTGTCTACAGTCAATTGAAAAATGATTTTTGTTTTAAGGCCTTCCGATTGAGCAGGTGCTATTCCATGTGATGATTCACATGGGCGTGCATGTGAGTCCACTCAACTCCCTTTCCAATACATCAATCTTGTATCTGTAGCACTCCTGCCATAGACCAGCCACAGGTTGATTACTGCAATGTGACTCCTTTTTAGCACATGCACACTACAGTTGTTTCAAAGCCAGCACTGTAACATAATAAAAAAGGGATTAAAATTATAATTGCTGTTCTAAGTACTCTAATCTAGTCTAGGAAGATGATTAAGATTGTTAACATAGCTTTACGTATGAGAAGTTTAAACTTTGGCTGAGGCATACAGGTGGTTTTCAACAAAAATGCAATTTGACGCAACTCTGGGATTAGAGGTAGCATTTTGAATTCACTATATGTTAGAGTTGACATGGAGAGAGTTCAAATAGAGGCTACGTACGTGGGAAAAGCTGAAAGGGGGGAGAAGGGTTTGCCAGAGTTAAACATGATGAATGAATGAGGTTTTGGGTGGACTGCTTGGGAATTTAGCCTGGGAAGATTTTAGATCTCTGTTTCCGGTGTTGAGCAGTGGAAATGTATGTGAAAAAGAAATTTAACAGACTCTGACCATAAAGCTTTATTTATTTATATATAGCACTTTAAAAACAACATGTTACGAAGACAGTATGGGGTCAATATATCACATTGTACTTTATGTGAGACTTTGAAGAAAAATGTCGCAACAGTTCTAAATAAATGAACAATATTTTTTTTTACAATTTTTTACAATTTTACAGGAAAAGGAATGGACACAGAGCTAAAAATTACCCTATGCAGGCTTGCATGGTCCAATACTGAAAGTGTTGTTATTGCTGGAAAAAGAGTGAGTCATTCATGCATAGACTGTTCATGGGGGAAGCCTTATGAGCTTGTGTGGAGGAGAAGAGTATTTCCTCAGAGTTTGTCTGCATGTTACGTAAAACACCCAACAGTCAACCCACCAAATCATCAGCTATATGGCAAATCACCAATCCAAGTGGGCCGTGAAATATAATGAGTGTTCTAAATGATTATAAGAATTAATTTTGCTTAAGTAGTGATTTTTTTTTTCAGTTTCCAGTCTTTCATTCTTTTCATGGGTGATTTGTGTTTTTTTTTAATTTTTTTTTATTGTAGATAACCAACTCCTCCAGAAAGCTGCCTCTTGCAGTAAAAAGAAAGCCGTGAGGGCATCTTGGCGTTGGTGGTGTTCCTTCCTAAATCAGCCCCTATCAGGCTGCATTTTCCATTTTGAGGTAAGTTTGATTTTTAAAGAATTCATTTTGTTCCTACATTAATAATGTGGTGTAGCTCAGTGCTGCTTTTGTGAGCTTCACGGATGCTGCAGTAGTGTTTGCTCTGTGCTCATTTTAAGGCACGGAGCTTACCGGAAGCGGGTGTGAGGGATTTGGATGAGCTGTGTCTGCGTGGGTGAGCTGAGGCTTTCTATGAGAAAAAGAGGCGAACTTATGCTTTATTATTTGACATTTGAGAGTTGGTGTGAAACAAGTTACCATTGACTTGATGATGTGATGATGTTACTTTGCAGAAAAAAGTGCAATATAGATCTAATGCAGTTTATGTTTTGTGTATTTTAACATTTATTTTATAGCAATTCTGTTTACTAAAATTTAAATATCTGGCCAACATAACCTAAAATCGTGAAGTTTAATAGCGATGGTAATTTTATTTTTGCAATAAGAGTAGAGACTCAACACAAAAAAGCACAAGTTAAAAAAAAAATATATTATCCATGACCACCACATAGGCCCTTCTCTTTGTGAAATGTAGAGTTTAGAACTAGATCACAAGGTGCCTACTGGTTATTAGAGGAATAATGGTACTATCTGAATGAATCAAGTCCACTCACATGACTCCACGAGTGAATACAATTAGAGATAAAATACAAGTTGAGACGAGCTCAATCCATAAGTGACTCTTGCCAGAAATTCTGATTCGCTTCCACATATTACAAACCGGCAAAACACAGACAGGGATGCATATACTCCACCTTAGAAGGCTCCTGCTATGTAAGTGATCCTCTCTTTTCCCTGACTCAAAAGTGTGGCGAATCTATGTCTAAGTCCTATTTAGGTTCACAGCCTACGTTTAAAGGGCCCGTAAAGAGTGAGTGGGAGACCTGGAATACCTCAATGAACACACATTAGTGCATCATCACACATTACATTGGGTTAGCTTTACTTCCTATATCGTGAGTTCGAGTAGTACGTTATGACCCCCTGTAGTGTATCTTCAGCAGGTTCATTTTCTGACTACTCTAAAGTAGTGTCAGAAAGAGCCGATTATGAAAAAACTACTCTCCTATTTTAAGATTTCTCATGAATTATGGGTCCAGCATTAAATGCGTCACTGGGAGATCTATCCAGGCTCCTACCAGCGCGTCACAGTACACACACACATAACCTATATTAGCAACATTCTCGTGGGTGTCCAGCCGAAGTAGAGTGAGCAAGCGTAGAAGTGTAGGCAAGTTTTTCTTTCTGGATTTTTCCCATAACCAAGTCAGCTTTGGGGGTTTCTGTGAGTTGCCTGTTGAGACATTTGTATTCCCAAATTAGCTCAGTGCAACAGAGTGATTATGTAGCAGGATTGTCATTTTGACCTTGCTCAAATCAAGGCCAATCGAGGGTTAAATAAAATTAATACTTGTTTACTAATCTGATTTGGTTTAATTAATAATCATTATATTTTTTTGTGAACATTATGATAGGAAATAGAATAGAGCTCATGCCTGTGCTATTTCTGTTGTCTTTAAAATGCTCCTTTGAAACTCCCTGCAGTGGGTTCATCTGGCTCCATTCTGTCATCTAGCCCGGCTGTCCATGCAAAGACCGGTACTCCTGGGAGTGGCCTAATTTAAACCACTTCTCTGTTTATAGATATAAGCTGATTGTATAGCAAGTTTGGGTTCTGTTTATTTAGGCTTGGGCCCTGTGTGGAAATGGTAATTGGTGTGAGTAAGAGGGACGTATTGGACTGGTGTTGACATCCTGGAGAAAATTAAGGAGACCACAGACCAGACCAACACAGTATCAGAGGGATGAGCTCATCTTTTCCATCCCTTATTCAGAGACTGGAGGGGACGACTGAGGTTTAAACTGGGGCTTGTAATGGGGGTGGCTCTGGATTGCGTCGGGGGGGTCAGTACTGATACTATTTGTTTATGAAATGGTCCACTAGAACACACAAGGAAACAAGTCCATAATTTAGTTTTTCATGTCTCCCCACGTTGATTTTGTTTTCTACATAACTGATCACTTAACTCTATGTGTTTGTGGTATCTGCTTATTAGCCTGGCCAGCCATCTGGTTTTCTCGGTGTATTCAGTACTGAGAAATCACTCTAGAATTGGGCTCATCGCTGTAAAATATGCACAATCTAGCCTATACTGACCTATCACAAGTCTGGGGGCGGGTGTTTTGCAATGTGTCATATGCACCAACTTCTTTTTGATGCCAGTCAAAGTCAGTTCCGAGTCCACAAATCTCTTTAGAATTGTTGTCGGTTGTTTACTTGATTCAAAAATAAGGATTGAATTACACATTACACCCTGTATTCTTAAATTGCGCTGACAAAGGCGTCACATCCATCTTACCTGTCATTGGTTTACTTGGTGCCTGTTAGTCCCGCCTTCATATTTGGATTCAAGCCCCGCATTTCCAGACAAATTTCTAATTCAGAAAGATGGATGGCTGGCCAGGCTATCTGCTTATGAGTTTGCTCAAAATCTTATCGGTTGATGTGACTGACTTTTCTCTATCACTAGCATTGTCCTATGCTTATGGACACACTCTTAAATCTCGTCATAGGTTGTTTCTAATCTATAAAAAAATAGGTCATATTGGGTAAATTTGATACTTAAATAGTTTGCCCTAATTGTAGAATATTTTAAATTATAGCCTATACATGGTCTTCCTCTGATTCTCAGAAGGATTTAGGTGCTTTTTAGGTTCTAGGTTTTCATAAGTTGTTTTTTCTTTCCGACCTAAGTACAATGTTATAGTGTCTGGAGATCCACAGGAAAATCGTACATTTTTCAATAACATCATTTTGAACCATCTTATGTGTAAAAACAATGTACTGTATATACACCCAAAGCATCCAAAAAACAGAATTCCATTGGGGACAAACTGCAGCCATTAAATCTGTGATAGTCATTCATTTATTTTTGACACTTTTTACATAGATTTCAATTAAATTTGGTTTAGCTGGTGCCTTACATGACATATTCACATGATCATTCTATTTTGTCTATCTGTGCATCAGTAGGATCACGCAAAAACTATTGCATCAGTTTACATGAAACCCTGCATAAAATAATTTAAAATAACACAAGTACAACAGTGAGAACAGAAAAACAGTGGTTGTAATTTGTGATTTGTTTGTGTAAATTTATGGTGGTATAAGAGTGGACTGCTGGGTTTGGTGGAGTTCTGCACTCTCTAAATGTTGTTGTAGTGTTTGTTACACTTCTTGACATAATTTTCAAAGTGTGGTGTTCTGGTGCTCTTCATACTTTTCATACCCAAGGTTCATGTGATGGGACCTCTGTTAGGTATGAGCTTTGTCTTGGCTGGTCAGAGTCTTTTTCCTGTTCAGAGTTACACCATTCTGTGTCTTGTTCCTCTCCATCCGTGGTGTACAGAAGAAAGCAAATTATTTGCACAAAAGAGGACATAATCTTGCTAAGATGAACAATAAAGCATAATGTGAAAGTGTTCTACATATCCCACCGATGGAGCTGTTGAGTAGCCAAAAGATCATATGACGATTTTAACAATTTCACAATAAAAAAAAAATACTTTTCTCACTTCCACTAAATGATGGTGAATTGTAACCAAACTACAATAAGTATTTTTCAGGTTTCTGTTGGTTTAGGCTGTGTAAGGTTGTTTTTGTTGTAATCTGATGAGAAATTCTTGAAGCACTGGACCATATTATTGCAAAATTTTAACATTGGCTGATGATATAAACATTAGTCCACATTTCCTGGAGCCATACATCTGTGACAGCTGCAGTGTTTCATATGAATTCATTAGTTACCTAGACCATGTCAGCATAATTTGTCTGGCCAGAGATTTGTAATGATCCAGAAATGTGTTTACATTGTAATGTACCTCTGAAGCAGTGTGAATCAGACTGTCTGCACATCAGTGTTTAGAAGCTGGACTAGAGACTCGCAGACTTACAGTAATTCTGTTCTCATTTTTCATTAGTAGTGAAACAACATGTTACACAGACTGTGCTGATTGAAGGGAACACTTAAGTGCAGAAAGAATCCCTCTACACAAACTTTCAGAATAACTAAGGCAAGGACCTACCCACAGATAGACACAGGTCTACAGACTGACCACAGATCAACACAACTAAATAAAGGTATGAATTAATCTACTGATGCTCTTTTTGTAAGGAGCAAAGGTTAATGAGCAGCACATGAACTCAGTAGAAATGTTACATAAGAGAGGCCTGCTGTTAATGTTTGTTCATATGCGCAGTTTTTTCTACGATTGCGATTACACTGCAGGTTTCCAGTCCTAAGTTTCCAGCAGAGCGTAAAGCTGTTGGAAAAATACCTGTATTTACACTGACAGGTACATCTCAGATTACAACCGAAAGACCAATATCAACACTTTGAGGTATCGGTAGAGAAAGTCTGAGTCATATGACATTGCAAGATATAAACAAACAGTCCTCATTATTTGAGTGCGCTGATAAATATACTTTGATACAAGTACTTTTTAGCTACCTGCAGTACCGTATAGTACTATACAGCATGAGGCAATGAGTCAGAATATCAAAATATCCCCAGAAGAATCAGACTAAACATGCCAAACCCACCTATGAGCAGGCAGTCAGCCTCTTCAACATCATCAAGTAATTAGGAAGTGGGTGCTAATTATACAGAAAGCCTAGCTCCTTGATCGTGGGTATGTATGTGTGTCTGACCTCCTGGGCTGGGCAGCAAGTGGGGTAATGACAGAATACACTATGTCTGGCTGCCAGTGCTAACAGACAGAAAGCATCATGACTAGCTGGATGGCACGTAGGCACTTGACCTGGCAACCTGCCATTGCCACGCCTTATCGCCCCGCATGCCTTCCCCAGCCGCTGAGTGGAATGTTGTTTTGGTTTGACTGCACTCACTGCTGCCTAATCGGTGGGTGGGTGTTTGTCGGTGTACATTTAATGACTGCTGCCTAATCATCATCCCTCATCAGGCACTTTGGGTGTGGAGAAAGATGGAGTGGGTGAAGTTTTGGGATTTTGCTGTAGGAACGTGCAGAACAGTTGCAACATGAGTCCAAAGGAGTCTCGTTATAGAGATGACATTTACATAAAAGATTCATGTGCACAAGCCCTGCACTGTGTTATCACATTTAATTTTAGTACTCCAATGTAAAAAGTGAGAAAAGTGTGACCTAATATACGAAAACCCTTCCAGCAGCAGTCAAAGTATGTTGTTAAATTGGTTGATATAGCAATTTATACTTACAGTGCATGTGAAAGGACTACAGATGTAAAAGAAAGAATTTGTGAATACAGGATTGTTTCTTGCTGACATGTCAGCATTTTGGATGTGAGTGAACCTAGTGATTTTAATAGTAGGAAAAAAGCCTCATCTCGCTTCCTATTGGTTTGGCTCACAATTTTGAATGGTAGTGTGCCACTGGGCTTTCCCTGCTTTTGACTGCCCTGCTCCTCTAGCACTGAATTAGGGTTATCATCCTGCTTATCTCTGTAACTGTCCCAGGGGAAGGACTTGAATGAATTGATTTTTTTTTTTTTTATTGTCAAAGTATGAATGTACAGGAATATACAGACATGTTTTTCATTTAAAAAATGACACTGATCTGTTTTCAGACATTATTAAACAATGCAATTTCCCCAAAGGGGATCAATATTAATAAAGTCATATCTTATTACTGTTCTTACTTTTGTCAACTGTCTTGCTGGTTAGTCTGGTGTGGTTTGAGGAACTTGGTTACCAGAATAAAATGTTGCCATTGTATGTACCTGCAACAAAAATCCCAGTAAGGAGGAGGAGGAGCCAGGTGGTGGGTTTAGTGTACAGGAGCATCTGTACTGTGTATGGACTAGATGTTCCTGGGTCAAGATGGGAGGGACTGTGACGGTGATTGAGAACAAATGTGCCACGATCCTGTGGGATCATCTTATCCAGACAGATAAGATGGTGACAGCCAATCAGTCTGCCACAGTGGTGGTCAATAAATATCAGAAGACAGCGGTAGTGATAGATGTAGCAATTCTGAGTGATAGCAACATGAGGAAGAAGGAACACAAGAAGCTCGAGAAATACCAAAAACTGAAAGAGGAGCTACTGAAAATTTGGGGTCTGCAGGCAACAGTGGTGCCACTAGTGATCAGGGTACTGGGGGCAGTAACCCCCAAGCTGGGTAGATGACTTCAGCAGATACCAGGAACAACTTCTGAGATCTGTCCACAACCGTACAGTCCAAGGAACAGCTAAGATCCTGGTCAGGCTCCCAGGCCTCTGGTAGAGGACCAGAGCCTCAAGGAGAGACTATACCACCCAGATGGGCGAGAACACTTTTTTTTTTTTTTTTAATGAAATAAAGATCATGTACCAGTACATGGGAAAATGTTATGAAATAGATTGACCTGTAGAGATTGGAGTCTTTGTCACACTTTACCTGATATCTGACATTGGTATTGGAGTAGTGCATTCCTACACACATATAAAAGCTGTCATTTATCGTATTAGAAACAAAAAAGCATTTAAGAATTGTACCCCAGAGGTAGTATTTTTATTTTTGAATGTAGTAAGTACTTACCTCAATTCACCCTGATGTCTTAACAGTTAATAGATAAATGTTAGACCACAAGAGACCTGTGGTGCAAAGGAAAGAACACATATGTGTGGGATTACTATTTTTGTTGTATGGAGGAAGTTGGGATGTATCTAGAACACTTTTGATAAATGATCAGTAATTCAGGGACCAAAAGCAGCATCATCATATCTCATTCTCCACTCCCAGTGGTTCTTTTCTTGCCAGGTCACAATAATAGCACCTTGCTGCTAAATGCAGCTTTCTTCTGCTTAACTGTATACAGTAACGGGATGATGACCCACTTTAATTTGTCTCACGCCTGGTGCAGGGGGTATGAACAGTTTTGGATCTCTAAAAACAGTTACTGGAAGGCTTGGCTAAAAAAGAGCCAGATAAGAACAAGGCTGCCCCCCACAGGCGAAAAAACATTGACAAAGGTGTAGAAAAAGTAGGTCATTGTGAGGGAGGTGGAGGTGGTTCGATGGTGAGTGCATGGGTGGCAGGAGATTTAGACTGACGTAAACTAGAGAGGGGTGAAAAGAGATGTAGATCAGATATGCATAGAAAAGAAAAGCTGCTTTGTCTTTTGCTGCTTCCTGAAAGAACAGGCTCACTTTGCATGAGTTTCTACCATTTACAAATATAAGAAAAATATGCCAGAAAGAAAGACCATCCCTGAGCATGGACTGTTCTGGAGAAATGGTGTCTTTTTGTATAAATACCAAAGTGACGGCTCCACTTTCAGGATGGTGTGTTTTACCGTGTTGAGGAAAAGCACAGGGTGTGAATATGTCACTGAAGTGTTAGTACAGTCACTGCAGATATCAAGCTTTTAAATGTACCACCCATCACTATAGGTAATTGCCATACTCAAGTCAGGTTGTGGCTATACATAAGCTGCATCAGTAATCAAACATATCTATCATGGTTTTTGCCTTGCCTCATCTCTGCTGCCAAATTAAAGTGTGTATGTTGGTCATGTCTTTTGCTAAATGTATGCAATGCAGTTTCTCTGCTTTTTAAAATGCATCGGAATTGGGTTAGTGGCAGTAGCACTTTGTTAAAATGAACAGTAGATGGCGCCAAGAACATGTTTTTTTTTTTTTTTCCAGTTCACTTAAATTCCCCTTCATCTCCTTTTGGTTCAGGTTAATTGTGATTCTGACAGCCAAATGCCAGCTTAGCTCCCTCAATATCAGTATATTACCTTTCATTCAGCAAGCATGATTTAATTCAAGATGCAAGTTTTTTTTTTTGCATTTTACAAAAATACACCGGCTGAAATGATGTTTCTCACCAACTTCTCACTGTGCAAATAACAATGTAATAAATGGTTGTTAGCAATTTTGAAAACTTCAAAATACAATGAAGCATTTGGTTTTAGTTTGGTTCCAGTATACTATAACCACCGCATGCTATCCTGTTTCATCTCGGTCAAATAATTAGGCTCAGAATTGAAAATACATAGGAGGTAAAAACTTGAGCAATACTGATTCAGGTGTAGTACTAATTATCCATCACAAAAGAGTAAAAACTAAGTTTATTTTGCAAATATTTATACTTGTACTGGGGCTAAATGGAGCTGTGTGAAGAAAAATTGCTATAGCTCAAACTAGAACCTGCTAAGTGTGGGTTGGCCTATAGGAAATTCTATAAAATCAAGTCTATAAAATCAGAAAAAGTAGTGTAGAGATATACACTTTTACCCCATTAATATAGATACTTCTTTAAATGTTTTTATTATCTTGAAAAACCATAACTGCAGGGTCAAGATTGAGCATTGTAAATCTGTATTTAGCCTAGTACACACAGCTATGTATTTATCTTTCTTCAGCACTGCAGAATTATCATGTTTTTAAAGCTTTAAGATGTAGGTGTGCTTTCCAGCCTCTGCTGCACCAAAGGACATGTTGACCTTCGTAGCCTGAGTAGTCTGGATTCATTGCCTAATGTGCCATATTACTATTCTCTACAGGTTATGTGTGAATGCCCTCCAAGTACTGTTTTTAATGTATGCATTGGTGTCGATTCGGCACGTATGCCTGTCTGTCCTCTGAACAGCTCACTCAGACACTCAGTCCTTGCTCCTCATCCTATCATCCTTTTTCTTCTTCCAGCCGACCGTCGTTGTCCTCCTTTTGTTCTTCCATCTCCTCATCCCAAAATCTTGCTGTGGTGAAGGGAGGGTCCATGGGCCGAGCTGTAAATGGCTGAGGAGCTGTGTACCGGCTGGTTTCGCATTGTTGCAGGTACAGTAGTTTAACCTCTTAATTGATGACAGTACAGTACTTGGTCAGCAGCAGCGAACATGCAGACTGAAAATAGGAGATAAAACTCATTTTTCTTTCCTTTTTTTTGTCTTTGCTTTTTAAATCCTCGAGGCTTTTACACTACATTAACTGATTCTTTTAGTGAAATGGGTCATGAGTGTGTATTCATGAGTGTCTTTCCTGACAATGTTATCGCTTGTATCCAGATGTAATGTACTGTATCTAGCCATTTGACTTCTCTCTTTTTGTTGACATTTGAGATTGTGTAGATGTGGCTGTTGTTTACTCACGTGTTTCATTGTCCATGCTTTGTGTCTGCATGTACACTTAAGAGTTTGTGAACAGGGAACATTCAGACATTGTCACTGGAGGACAGTGACGAATCTCGATGGAGAAACAGGAAAAGATGAATATTTTCCTGTGGCATTCAATAGCATATTTTTGTTTTGTATTTGTTGTTTTGGTCGACTATGATGATGTTAATGCCATTAATGTGTGGTTCGGTGTTTTACGCTCGTGCTTTATTGTGCATACTCTGTGCAAAAGACTGTGAACAGGAGACAGTCAAGTCTCTGTCACTGAAAAACTGCGATCAATACAGTAGGAGAAAAAGGAAAAGAGGGCACTGAAGCATTCATATTCCTTTCACATCCCTTAGATGCTTCCCTTGTCTTCTCTCTTGTTTGTACACATTCTTTTATTTCCATCTGTTCTCTCACAGTTACATCGACTCCATCTCAGATCCACTGGCCTACAAGCATTTCAAGCAAGCATGATGTTAACTTACACTGTTATCTTCATCTATTTGTTTAAGTAATTTCTTCAAGTTCAGGAATTTTTTTTATTATATCCCCGAAATCAAGTTTCAGTATAATGGTTTCATCTTGAACTCTGCCGCCAGCTGGATATCCTTTGTGTGAACGTGATAACTAGGACAGATTTGGTTGAATTTCTTCTCCCTTGATAACCAACATAGTGGACCCCTATTGGAAGAACCCTATCGATTTCAGCTTCTCTATGAGTACTGTAAGTCATCCAAATGGGGGCACTTTAGTTGAAAATCAGTTTTTTTGGACATAGATCAAGCAATAATAGGACGATTGAGGTCAAATTTGGTTCATATTGATTGTTGTATGAATGTCCATTTTCTTGCTACCATTCAGAGTTCATATGGTGTCATTTTCATTCACTCAGTGGAGTTTTGTGGAAAAAATTGGTTCTCCAGCCATTATTCTGCCCCTGTCAGGTCGATGTAGCTCAAATTGAGTTCGTATCGTTTGTCCAACAATTATCGTGGATAGATTGGGGGGATTTCGGGGATACCCTTGCTGTCGGCCCCTGACAGCGTAAGCCTTTTTCTAAATTTAGACTTTTCAAGAAAGTTTTGACTTGTGACATAATATTCAGCAGTATATGAGTAATGTTGATCTCAGCAACAGTTTGAGTTCTCAAGGAAAATACCCCATTTTAAATAAAACTGAAAATAGTATTGGTTTGACCCCTTTGAACCTCATTTTTTTATACTGAACAATCAGCAAGCAGTGTGTTAACTGCAGCTACAACAGGTAGATGTAATTTTAACTACTGTGTGTACATCAATAAGGTCATTGTCAAATTCCTATACATAGGTGTTTTCAGTCCTCAAGGTGCTTTCACATAATAATGGAGACAAAGTCAGATATTTTTCCAATGAAATTACAGCTTATATAGAGAAATATCACACGCATCACACCAACTGCTTGCAGAACTTCCCATTCTCCTTGAAATATTATTACGATTAAACAAATTTCAGGTCAGTTGTCATGATAAATATCAAAACAATATTTCTTTCAACTTTAAATACTGATTTTTCTTCCTTAGTGGAATCTGAAGAAACCAGAATGGTTACTTGTGGTTTCAAATGATTATTTTTGGCCAGATGTTGACAATATCAGAAATCTAGAAGTAGTATATTTATAGCAATTATAATGATTAAAATAAACTTAGCAGCATATTGTATGTGTAGGTGACATTGTAAACAAAATTAACACTATAGATAACATAAAAACAGCAATTACAGAGTATTGTTTTGCAGGATAGCCACCTTAGCAATGAAACTCCTGAACTGAATGTGTGTCAGTATTTTTGCCCATAAAGTGTATTTTGTTAGTATTTCTAAGAAGCAGCATTGTATTTTAACAATATTGGATGCATAGTATCCATAGAAAACACCAGAATGTCTCTTCATTTGTGTTTGTTTGCTCCTGTGGCTCCAAAACACAGCTTATAGAGAGCATTAGGCTTTATTTAGCAAATCCCCCTCCCTTCCTCCTCCCTTAGTCGACACTCCTACTCTAGAGCGCTTGGCAGCATTAGTCAGCTGCACGATCACCACATGTCTTGTTTGCATAAGGTAACTACCAGATATCAGCACAGTTGCCTCAGATGTGCTTTGTTGAGAATATTGTTTATTAATTGGTCTATGAAGGCCTACTACCTTTACAACATTTGTGCATCTTCAGTACGATGATAAAAATGTCTCCCCTAAGACAACACTAGAGGGCAGTGCAGGAAAAGATGCTGGTTGTTCAGCAGTCAAGGGAGGTTAACAGAAGTTAGACAAGGGGAAGGATGTAGATCAAAACGGGAGAGAAAGCGATGGGAAATAGATATGTGTATTGACCATAATAGATGAGGTAGATAAAAATATAAAAGAAGGGGTGGAAGCAGAAAAAATCAAAAAGCCAATAGGCCAGGAAAGTCACAGAACACAGCTTAGGACAAGGGGGAAGGGAGTCTGAGCTTAGGGTGGGGGTGGGGGTTATGAGGTGGAGACCCCCTCTTTAGGAGCATCTGCTGAGTGTTAAGACAGAGAAGGGAAGACAGAAGGGTGAAAGGAGGGAGGAGGCCACTGACAGAAGCAGCCGCTTGGAGGCAGCTTGACAAAAATAACAGGGTGAAAACCAAGCAAAGGGCCAATAAGTCGAAGAAAAGGCAAGAAGTGATAAATGAAGAAAACATTAACAGGGGGAGTTGCCATCTGATGGGCTTCAGCTTGACTTTAGAGGATTAATTAGGCACAGAAAAACAGACGGCTGGCTCAGGTTAAAGCATGACTGCAAAAAGACAAAGAGGTAGTGTTCTGTCCCTATGAAGAATATGCGCTGTCATACACTACAGGGTGTTCAGATGGTGTATACTGGGTCTCCAAATCTCTGGATCAGTGATCAACTTAATTTTTGAGTCAAAGATCAGTTCAGACTTTTCTTTGGAATGGTTGAGTAAGACAAACTGGAAGGAATAAAATTTGGGTGTTATTAAATCAACCTCAATGTGGAATATCAAGAATTTTAAAGAAGGCAAAGAAGATGGTTTCTAAATTAATTTTAGTCATTAACAAAATAAACAAGTATCAATGAAGAAGTAACGATCAGACCATACATTAAACAAATAGTTTCATGTCTTCTGTAGTCGGAAGCCCATTATGTAGTTTTATGGTAGTACTGGCAGAATGTGCAGCTTGTCTTAACTTTACACTGTATAATAATTTCATGATTTACTTGTCATAGAGTTTTTATTTTAAGCTGAAAAATGAGTTTTTGTTATGTCAACAGCAGTTGCAGTGGATTTGAGGGGAGGTTGTGACGCTAATAAACCTTACTATATTTACCATTCTCATGTGATTACATACATTGATTTATATAAGTTGCTGAACATGCACTTCCTGACCATTTTCAGGACAAGATTTCTCAACACAAGTTTTGTTTGAAGCAAAGATTTAACTAATGTGTTGACAAGCAGTGCACTGTTGGCAATGTAAGTATGCCTTTTATTTTGCTGAGTTTTCTTATAACACTGTCTTAACTGTCATTATCTTTTGGTTGCTGTTTCATATGAGGTTTAAATATTGTTTTTTTACATTGTTAATTTTTTGTTATTTTGTTGGTTTGCCTAATTGGTAGTCTCCTCTGTCCTTGTTCGTCCACATAAAAATTCACCCCATCTCTCCCTCTCTTCCTCTCTCCACCCTCTCATAGAAAATTAATCAGCATGCACACACACAAACAAGCGCACACCCCTCTCCGGGGGCCGGTCTGTCATCGGCCCTTCTCCTGCACGTTGGTTGCAGCTGTAGCCTTCGTTGCCATGACGTCACGGTGATCGATTCTCAGCTCGGTGCAGTGGGAAAGCACAGAGACAGAAAAAGGCAGCAGAGTAGAACAGACTGGCAGAGAGAGGAGGGAAGGTGGGAGGGAATGGGAAGAGGAGGAGAGAGAAAGAGAGGGCAGAGTGAAACCACACTGATATTCCAGGGAGGGCGGGACAAGGAGGCAGGCTCACACAAGCAGCCGCTACAGGAATAGTCCCAGTGAAAGAGAGAGCACCGCAAATGTTTTTGTGCAGTTGTGTGTGATTGTAGAGTCTGTGTGTGTTCTCAGTATGGCTTGTCTCTTTGCTTACAACTGCATTTTATATTTTTCACCAGCAAATAATTAATGTCACTCACCGCTGGGCAGACTCTGCACACTGTACTGCCATAAGGTAGGCTGAAGGGGAGAGGAGTGTGTTATGCATGTGAGTGTGTGCATTTGTGTGTTTGTTCATTGTATGTCTGTTTGCATTTTCTGTGCCTCTGTTTGGGTATGTGTAACTGTGTGTATTCACTGTATGTGCACTGTTATTTGTCAAGCAAGTGAGGTTACCAGTGTAGCATTCTCTCAGGCCGTGGTGTCAGGAGATTCAAGCTATAAGCCATGTGACTCTACAAAGAACTGCAGGGATTGGCTGAGCCTACCAGTGACCTCAGCAAGCAGCCTCCACCCCCTTCCCTCTCAGACACACATACACACATAAACCTCCCTCCCCTCCCTCCCTCTCTGATTCTCTCCACCTCCCTGCCTCTTTTTTATTTATTTATTTTTTTTTCTTCTTTTAGCTTTCCCCCACCTCTCAGCATCCTCGGCTGAGTGTGGAGGTTAGAGCTGCAGCAGCAGCAGCAGCAGCAGCAGAAGACCAGTAGCAGTAGCAGCATCCATGGCTTAAGCCCCAGCTTGGATCGGCAGCTAGCCTGGCCAGGCCCCTACCCCTCCTCTCTCTTCTCTCTCTCTCTTTCTATCTCTCACTGGATCTCTCTCTCCCTCCTGGGCTATTTGACAGGCGACGTCTGGGGGTGTCAGAGACTCACAGTTAGCCAGGGCGTTAGCCAAACGCACACGGCTGTTCTGCTGCCCATCCGTTTTACTGTATCTCTCTGGTAACCGGGGGCTTCTTCTCTTCTCCCCCTCCCTACATCCTGCTTTTATTTCAGGCTCCTTGGAGATAGAGGAATGCAAATCTGCAACCATGATGGAAGGTAAGATGAAGTGCTTGATTAATTTGTTTGTCTTTTTTTGTGGTAATTCAGGGTAATCCCTCTTTTTGTCCTTGTCGTACTGTGCTTCATCCGCTGGCAAGCTTGTATGTATGTGTTAGGGAGGTTCAAATGTCATAAGCTGCCCTGCTATTTTGAGTGCACACATTCTGGTGACTTGCGTGTTATAGGAAAAGGGCACAGCCACCAAATGTCTATCATAGAGGCACAATGGCGAGGCTAATTGAACCGTGTGTACCTTTGTGAATGTGGGTGTATGGCTGTAGTACCCCCCCCCCCCCACACACACACACACACACACACACACACTCCCATTTCCCGCTTCCCAAAGGATTATTTGGATTTATTGTGCAGGAGGGCTTATGTGCCCAGCTGGCTCTCTTGTATAAATTCTCTTTGTATGGTGCACTCCTAAACACATGTATCCACATGCGTGTACAGACAGTGCTGTTTGACATTGCTGTGAATCAACTCCACTACATTGCCATTTTACCCAGTACTCATACATGGATTTACATGTCTGTGCGGGTGGGTGTCGGCGTGGGTTTGTAGCCACCCATGGTTGGACCGATACACCTCTGCTTGGTTGATTGTGATGAGGAAAAAGAGGATTGATGAGTGTTTTAGTTTCATGTCCCTTTAATTGATGACATCAGCAGTGGGAAGGCCAGTGGTGGAAGGATGAATCCCTACAGCTCTGCAGCTGGCACACAAAATCCTCATTCCTTCCATTAAGTATTATGTTGTTCCTTGTATGTGTTTCATTTGGTTTTAGCCACTCATAGGCATTTGGAGGACTAAAGTGTCATGTATGTTACACATCTATGTGGAGTTACTGAAACAACCTTGAATTATGTAATCATTCCTGTGAATCTACGGTACCCAGACATCATTTTGAGGCAGTGAACACAAGCAAATGTGGATTAAAAAATGTGTTGGTCGTTATGGTTTATCTGCATTGATGTAAATTCCACTAAGGTGGTTATTGTTTTGCTGCTGTTTGTGTTCAGAAAAAGCTAAATGATGTTGTTTATTCTGGAGCATTCAGTAAATCAACTCTGTGCCAGAACGTCTGCTTCTAAGGAGGAATCTCATTAGTTGGTTGTCTGGTTAGGCTTATGTGTGTGTTTATATCTTTCTGTGAGCATTTGGACTTTTGGACACAATATTACAGCTTTCTGTTTGTATTGGCTGTTATTTTGCCCTCACACCAAAGGATAAAAGTGTTGTTTACAGTTGAGTTACATTAAGTAAACATGTTTGCTTTTGAAATGACCACATTCTTAAACCTTGAACTCCTTTGCAGTGTTTAAAGGTGTCAGCTTTTGAATAATCAAACTACTTTGTCGTACTGTAATTGACTTTGTATGTAAGTTAATGTAAAACACCAACTAGGAAAATACTTAAAATAAAAACAAACTTAAATGAAACCCTAACAGATCACTGCTGTGCCTCATATAATACATGAACTGTTGGCAAATGTAGCATGCTAGCTTACAATTTTTGAATGGAAATAAAGCATGTCTGACCAAATGTTTGATAAGAGGATGTATTCATGATCTGCCGGGTGAAAATAGAGTAAATTTAGATGGTGGTGATGACATTTCAACCAGTTAAACTGGCCAGGGGTATTGTCTAGTGTAGTGGTTCTCAACCTCTTAGACATGAGCTCTCATAATAATTATGTTGGTGTTTGTAACCCCGCCCAAAGCTAATGTTTTCTTTTTGATTAGTTTTGTTAGCTGTAACAGTTACCCCCTAGGTATTGTCCAGTGTGCTCCAGTCACTTTCAGGAAATCCTTCTTGATACACTGTTGGCTCAAATGTTAATCTGTAGCTGCTTGGTTAATCTTGGGCCCTCTTGCCCACCAACACACTAAATAAACTCTATAAAAGGGAAATGCTGTTGCTGGGAGTAATAATGTAAAATCTGTAGTCCTCTTTCTTCTTGCATCATGTTTTTCTGCAACCATCTGGCTACCCCTGAAAAGAATCTTGTGGGGGGTCGTGAGAGAGACATTGGCAGGTTCAGAACCACTGGTCTATTAACAATCTCCGTAACTGTGTCAATTCCCATGTACATGCCATTATACAAAATACTGACTGCTTAGGGGGCCATAATTAAGATGAAGACCGTGAGACAAGGCTACACCACTTCCTATAGTCACAGTTAGGCCAGCACTGCTTTCTTAGCACACAGCCTGCTCTTTGCTCTAGTGATGACTGAGCTACTATGTGTGATAGATGAAGTAATACAGTGTGGTAAGAGAAAAATAATAGAATAGAACAAAATCTCCAGTTATCAGCTTTACCATTCAAAGAATAATGATTTAGTGTTGAATCATTATTAAGCAGTTTGTTCACTGAGGGTAAAGACTATTTCTAGCTCTCTGAATAAGACTGTGGCTTTTCTGATGCAAGGCTTAAAAATCTTAACAGTACCATTAAGTAATGCAGAACAGAGGCGAGTCTTGGTAATGATGGGCTTATCTAGGCTTATCTATTGCACTCCCTCTGCTGCAATTTCAAGCGTGCAGTCCTGTCATCAACTGTATTTGTCACGAGAAAGGTTGTTAGGTAATACTGTAGTTGGGAGGAAAAAAACAGTCAGCAAGCAGCTTCTCCATTAGCATGGCTAGCTCAGGCTTAGCATGGACTGTGTGAGGGCAGGATTACAGTCAGTCAGGTGTTAAAATTGGATTCTAATCCTTGTTAGCACTGCTTTTTAAAGCTCCATGCCATGGACAGCATGGTTGTTCCTGGGGTGCACATGATGTTGAAGACACTGGTGGAATTATTGTGCTCACATTAAACCATTAAGAGCACCACCTAAATTCTAAATAAAGACAGGGAATACTGTGCTTAAAAAGGTCAGATGTACAAATGATAAAAACCATCAGGCAACCCTTGGAAAAAACTAAATAAAAATAGCTAATTATTTACACATTAGTGGAGGATATACTGTATTCTTCAAGTAAAATGTCTCCTGTTGCTTTTTTGTCTTGAGAGCCTTCTCTTGCAGGGGAGTTGTTTCACTAGTAATTTACTCAGTTCTTCTCGAGGTAATTGTGCTGTGTAGCGTGGGATTCATGACTCAAGGGGCAGGTGCTGTAAGGAGGAGGCACAGACATTATCAGCAAAGTTCAGTTAATTAGTTTAGTTTACTACTGCATAAGAACACTGTTGACATATGTTTTTGCCAACCATTCTTCTTTCTAAATATCCAGTGTTTGATGGGCTTGTAGATCGAAATTTTGAATGCAGGGTTGGTGTTACTGATTAGTCCTCCTTTGTAACAAGAGCTAATATTTAGATTTATATTCAAATTCCCTATTGGATGTCTGTGGTAATCACTATTCATGAACAGTAACTCGGTAACCCTCCTCTTCGAGTAAACAAAATGCATTGGCTATAGTCACCGTCAGTTAAATCTTAGAAATGTCGTAATGCTTTTAGCCACCCTCTGACCTTGCTCTTGTATGGGCTTCAGGTCAAACGTCCTTTCATAATCAATGTACAATTAAAACTGGCATGTGCAAAAATACTTCCTTATGTTTCAGCCAAAGACTGTAGACTATAAAGTTTCTTATAATACTGCTCTGAGGTGGGATAAGGAGAAAAGGTGAAGTTTCTTGGTCTCATATTATGGGGTATAATGGCCATTGCAGTCCTCTGTGAATTGTAAGGCTTCAAACTAATAGTTCAGCAATCTCACTTTCAAGCACTGCTAGGAGTCGTGACTGTCAGAGATCAGTCCGGTGTAGAGAGTTTCCTGGAGTTGGATAAACCCTGACTGTAATGCCCAAGAGCAGAGGTCAAAGAGGATATTAGGTCATACTGCGAGTTCTGTTTCACTTTAAGGCTTCTTTATATGACTTGATGTTCGGTAATAAGTAAATAATCATTTCATTTTGTGATTTGGAGTAAGTAGATTGTTGTGATTAAATTACATTTGCTAAGATATGGTTGAAAACAAATTAAGTCCCGAATTCCCTCAGCCTATCAGCTTATGGCTTACAAGCAGCATTGTTTTGCAGGTTCAGCTCTAGTACCAGCTCACCCAACTAACATAGACCATTACTGTTAATAGTACTTTAAATGTGCTTGAACATAAAAGGCTGATATTTGCTTTGATTGAAAACATTAGTTTATATTATTAATGGTTGTCATGGTTTGTGTAGTTAAGATTGTTAGGAGTTTTTCTTGAGAAGTTGCTAGGTTTAGTGACGTTAAGGTCATAATACTGTGTCGGATTATAGTTAATATTATATCATTCATATTAGAGGTTACAAACATGCTGCTGTTTGTATTAATAGACACAACTAGTACCAGTGTATTACCAAAAACCATATTAATGTATCATTTGGTAGAATAAGGGATGAAAATAGTATTTCTCTGGTCAACCCTTGACCAGTACATCTGCTCTAACTCACCGTCAGACAGACTGTGCTGCCATATGGTTTCCTTGGTAACGACCATGAGGCTGACTCATGTCTGTATTGTTAATGAGTTGACCAGAGGAGCTGGCAAATGCCCCAAGTCCAAATTTATTTTGATTTCTGTATAAATAAATATTTAATGTGTTAGTGTACCCACAAAGACGTGGAAGATGGTTGGCAATATTATCCATCATTCTTTTCTACAGAAGTATAGCTTCTTGAATCATGTTGTACAATAATGGTTTAACTGCCATTGGTCCAAACACATTTGATGTGTGCTGATTGATTAGAAGTATAAACCTATAATTTTTTAAAATGTTTTTTTACTAAGCAGGGCAAATTAATGTGAGGAAATTATGAATAAAGAAAAAGAATTGCTGATGAGAGTGGCCAGTTCTGCAACATACCAACAGTCCACAGTTGTTTGACCACAGATGCAGCCTGTTGATTTCATAGTAAGAGCAGTGCAAATGAGTGCAGCACCAAGTTACACATGGACACATCTGATGATGCTGCAAATATTTCATTAAGAGTACAGGTGAACAGCTTGCATTTTATTCATACTCTGACAACTGAAGTGCTGGTTTTACATATATATTTCAAATCGGATTAGACATAGAAATGCGGAACAAAGTGGTGTTATAGGGGAAATGTGACAGTTTTGGTAAAATAAAATAATTATGGGGGAATTCTGACTTCCTCAATCTACAGTTTGTGGTCAAACTAGATCAATGGCCTACTCTCACTCTGTATTTAGTAGTTGTTGTTTTTTTTTTAATCTGATGTTAAAACATTGCATTCTGTCTATTAATGCCTTCACGATCAGATGAAAATATGAAATATGAATTATGAGTTACAGAAACCATGGCACAATGAAAGAAAAAAAAAAAGAAGAGCAGATGTTTTGGTGCAGTGGGTATTGCGTGACTCTTTCTAGTTGGTGGTTGCAGGTCATTTTTGATCTCTTCAGCTAATTAATAATGTTCCATGATAAACAAAATGTTCGCCTAACGTCTACCTCTGATATTCTAAATGCTTTAAATTCTTTACTTCACAACTTTTGCTCTATTAAGACATTCTCCTTCATATGCAATATGGTCACGAATAACTATCCATGCTTTTCCAGCACCATCTTCATGCTGTTTTTAGTATATCTCAAAGGCAGTTATACATTAAAAGAGTGTTTCCTCTGGTGCAGCACTACTTTGCAGATCTGGCCTCATATCTTGTGTGACTATAAACTGTAAGATTATACAGTATCTCACTGCCATTCCCTATCCTGAATAAACAACATTAGCATTAAGATTTTGTGCCAAAGCTTTTCAATTCTGAGCTTTAGTTTGCACTCATGTTTCTGCTAGTATTAGTCTAAATGGATGGATATTATGTGGGAATGGATATTGTGTGTTCAGGGACAGAGAGCTGATAGACGAGGCTTCTGCTGACGTCAGTATTTATTCCAGTGAAGTGAAAAGTCTGAGTCACTGGCTGATCCTAATAATAACATAAAATGTGTGGATGCATGCAAACATGAGGAATGCAGACATTAAAATATGTCTGTATGTGTAGTCAACTGCATGTTTATGTGTGCGGAGAAATCTCATTGTCGGATGTGTCGCAGTAGAATGGGTCCTTTGTGGCTCTTATTGACAATAAGTTTGACAGAGACCCAAATGAACTTTCCCACAACAAAGACATGCAGGGACAAGAACTCCAGAGAGGAGGAGGCAAAGGGAACTGCCGTCAAAATGAATCGGCTTGTTCTTGTTCGCACTCTGTGTAACACCATATTTATTCATCCATCCATTCATAGACACAACAGCCCAACATCCTCACAACAGCCTTTTCAAATTCCATCTCGTTCTTTGTACAGACACACATAGACACAGAGAGGCAAGCTTATGTAATGATGCCTAAGATTCAGTGCCAGAGAAACTGACATGTTTGTGTAATCCAATGGCAGCTGGGGAACGACAAGGTTCTTCAACAGTGTAATCAAACCGGTTTCTTTGAATAACATATTGTATGAGATTCAGCTTTAAACGTGGGTTTTATGTATCAAAGACAGTTAAACAATTGTTTTTGAATGTCTGACAGTTTTAAGAGGATAAAAATGAAAATTACTGTACAAAGAATCTGAATTATACTCTTAATTTAGTTACTAATTTTAGATGGCTAAGTAATATCTTTATAGCTACTTTCTGTACTGTCTGCCTCAAACAAAATATGTTAGGGATGTATTTTAGGAAGTAGCAAAGGCTATTATCCAACAGACTAGGGATGCAGTTTTTCAGGCAGGAAAAAAAACACAGAGATTAGAGGTTCCTGTAGTCAAAACAGGAGGTGATTTCTGTTCCAGATATGTTGTCTTCTGTCAAGGAAGTTATCCAATCAGTCCCATTTGTCAGTCAGGAGAATTATTGAAAAACTAGAGCGCTGACACTCATGAAAAATGATGAAAACTTGGGACATTTACACTTTGAAGCAGATCCATTAATATTAGCAGAGGCTGTGTTTTCATTTAATCTTTAACCATTGGAAAGTTCCAGGCTCACTGATATATTAGAATTGTAACTGAAAAACTGACATTTACCACCGATTGGAGTTTGACTGACACATTAAATCTAAGATTTTTGTTTCCATGGTTTTAGTCACACTAACCAGTGGCATCAAGTGGCTAAACTAAGGCAAACTAGTATTTACAGTTTTATAAGGAATGAGAAGAGGGGTAGACTGGTTGGCCTCTGGACGTATTGGCTCCCTGAGTGTCCTTATAATTCAATGAAGTAATTTGTTGCAGGAAGATGGTACAAGGTTATTTCTGAAACATGAATGTCATCAAACTTCACATGGTACCATAGGTGCTGTCCTATAATGTGTTGTGATGTCAGAGGGGCAGGGAAAGTCTCTGGTGGATTCACCACCAACTAGAATTCAGGTGAGAGCCAATTAAATGTAGTTCAGTGCATCAGTGATGAGCGTCGAGCTGTTATGTTGTTGTGAGAGCCAAGGCATCAATCTTAGCGGCACTCGGTCCTGTGAGTGACTGGATGTGCTGCCTGTTTGACTGACTCATCAGATGTGTGTCTGAACACACACAGGCACACACCTCAAGGATGTGTTTAGGTCATAGCTTAAATCCTCTGGGAGCCTAGGACCAAGGATTACAAAGCTTCCATTATATCTTTCAGTAAATTGATGCACACATTTAAAAACGGTTTCAGTGTCAGTGTGTTAGACAGAGTTCATATCAGCATAGCTTAGAATGAAACCCAGTTGCAAGAGAAAAGACGAGATGCAGAGAGACAACCTGACAGAGATTGAGAGAATAGGAGAGAGAGGAGTTTGCTGTTAAAGCATTGCCAGGAGGAAATGGCTTGACAAAATCACAAGTGGTGAAGATATAAAAGGAGATGAAGTGAGTTGAAATGTCCATGCAGGATCCCATGAGAGCAGAAGAGATGCATAGTGAGCACCAGTGAGGGTCAGAGTCCCAGAGAAGGAGAGGGCAAGACAAATGGATACAGAGAAAGAGGACACTGTGATCATCATGAAAAACCTGTATTTTGTTGAGTCACCTCCTTTGCTCCATTGCTTTCTTTGGAATCCGATCAGCTCATGTGGCGCTGAGGGTGATGTTGAAAACAATATAGAAGGAATACCCAAATGGAACATTTCCTGTACATCATATATACTGAAATAGTATTGAATAGAGATGAAAGGAAAATGGACTCAGAGGGAGAAGGTGGAAAATGATGCAACAACGTGGGGCTGAACGATAAAAAAGTTCATATTATCGAAAATGCATATGAGATCTTTCTTGTTGCTAGGTTTGTTTGTTTTTTTGTTTTTTGTCAAGTTTAAGGTTCATCTTTGGACATGAGTCAGTGTTAAAGAAGTAAGATTTGTTTATCTGTTTCAGATTACTCATCAAAAATGCTATATAATGAAAATGATTTTACTAGATATAATGCAACAAAACCACCTGTAATCCCTGATTTTGTGATTTAGTTCTTATTTTTTTCATTATCTTTATTCTGTGTTATTCTTGTGAAAGCCATCATACCAGGACAATCTGAGTTCTTATTAAATTAAGTAAAACAAACTGGAGACATGAAGATTTTCACTACAAAAGTAACGATTATTCAAACAGAAAATTATATTGTCAGCCCTGCGATGAACTGGTGACACGTCCAGCGTGTACCCCGCCTTCGCCCATAGGTAGCTGGGATAGGCTCCAGCACCCCCATGACCCTTTTTGGGGATTAAGTGGTTCTGAAGATGAATGAATGAAAATTATATTACAGTAATCATAGCCACTGTTCTCCATGGCAAGCAATATGATATAAAATCATATCACAATACTTATATTATTATTGTTAAATCATCCAGTCGGAAGTGAATAATGAACACGACAGCTATGTATTTTGATCATTCAGTTGTTTTAGCTGTATGCCACCACTGTGTGCCTTGTGTGTTTCTTTGCTATCTAATAGCCTTTACTTTTAGCCTCTTTCCCATTCTGTACTCCTTTCCTTTTGTCCTGGACTGTCTTTTATATCATCGAAATGACTCTAGATGGATGCGGTGGCAGGAAACCCCTCAGGGAGGTTGGATTTATTTGGCCATATAATATTAATGTGTTTCTATTTATTATGTATTTTTCTCCCAAGCTGACTGTTAGCACTTGGCTTAATTTGTGTCTCCTTTTACTAAATTAATAAATCAACATAGAATCTCACTGCAGTTATGTTCGTTGAAAATTAGTCCTAATGTTGTTTGGTATAAATTCCAGTATTTGTGATTATGGAGTGGCTGAATGGAGAATAGAAAATGGACTGACAACTGTGTCTGTTTAGGCTTTAGTTTTTATGCCTCTTCCTTCCTCTCTCTGGTTTTCAGTGCTCTTCTGACATTTGCGGATTTATTAAAAAAAAAAAAAAAAATCTTATATTTGTCTGTTTGTGTGAGAAACCCCCTATCTGTCATATCTGTGGATGTGTCTGATGTGTCGAGCACATCATGTGTGTTTGCGCTGTACTGCTACAAGCTAGACCAGTGCAAACAGATGTCAGCTTCAATCAGAGGAGGATGCACTAACACAGTGACGCAGAGACACAGCCACAGGAAGAGATTAGCAGCGTTTAGATTGATACTGGTTGGGTCGAGAGATGGAGTCATGAGGGAGGGATTGAAGGGTTGGAGGGCTGAAGAGAGCAATGCAGGGACTGGAGAAATGCGATTCACGACAGAGGATGAGCAGACTGCTTTGAGGATGTGATTAAAAAGAGAAGCACAGCATGTGTAGAAGTGTCTTGCCAGCTGTGTGTGACATGTTTACAGGCTTGTACTGTTCAAATGGAAAGTTCTGTGTGTGTGGAGTAGGTGCATTCTTGTCTCTGTGTACATTACATTTGCTCCTGGTAAATGTTCAGGGTTGTTTGAAGAGAACAAGTTATTTCTTCTATGCTTTACATGCTGGAGTTTTAACCCTTTGTTTTGTCGGTAAAAAGACAATGCATTTATTATTTAAGTGAAATCTAGATTGTTTTTTACTCATTAAAAAATGAAATCTTTCTTTTTTTTTTATGGAGAATTTGCACCTTAAATTGATTGTATTCTGGTTTCCAAAAATATTTTTTCGTTCCTAATCATTAAATCTATGTCATTTCAACTGAAGAAACACATTAGCAATTTATATATTGATATGAATTGGTTGCATTTTCAGTTTTTCTTATTGCAGTGCGAGTATTTTTCACAGTTTTTCAAAAGTAAAGCCTCGATTACTGGAATTACTTCAATATATTGCTTAGCCTTAACTGGAAACACAACCTTTTATATTAATTAGTAGTGTTTGCTGGTCTCCATGTGACAGTAGGAGGAGTTTATTTCCCTGAGTCTACCCAGATGCATAGAAAACAACACTGGTGATTCAGTTTCACATTACATATTTTCATATAAATATTGAGTTGTGTTTTTTTTTTTTTTTTTTTTTAGGTGCAGTACAGTAAAGTGAGTGGGAGGATATTCTGTTTATAATTTTTAACCTTATGAACCATGAAACAGTGAATCAGTAATGGTACATATTGCATAGTGTATCTGTTTGGTTTGATTTTTAATTAATACAAACAAAAATGGCTGATTTTATACATTTGGCTTTTGTTACATTGAAGAAATTCCTGGATTTTTACACAACAGAAATACTGTTTATTGGAGTCCTTTACCCATGGAATGCAACAATGCAACCCATGCGTGGGAGTGTATGCATCTTGCAAATTGTTGGAATATGATTATTACCTCTGCCAAGGAACTGCAAAGGTTATGTTTTCATCAGGGTTTGTTGGTTTGTTAGCAAGATAACTCAAAAAGTTAGATGAATTTAGATGAAATTTTCAGGAAATGTTGATACTGACATAAGGAAAAAAATATTTAATTTTGGGGGTGATGGGCTGGGGTGGGGGGGGTTTGTTTGTCTGTCTGTTAGCAAAATAACTCAAAAAGTTATGGAAGGATTTTGATGAAATTTTCAGGAAAGGTTCATACTGGCACAAGGAACAGATGATTAAATTTTGGTGGTGATCGGGGGGATCTGCCTTGGCGGAGATCTGTGCTGTCCGAGTGCTTTTCTAGTTTGAATATTGATCATTAGTATATTGATGAAAGTGTTTACATTTACCTCAAAGCACCTTTATGTTTGCTCGAATTAAAAGAGCCTATTGGATACATGTTTGTATTTTGTGCAAAATCATAAATAATACTGGTCAAACAGTCCTTCTGCCAGTCATTGTCCCAGCAGCTATCAGATGGATGACTCATAGCAGATAGGATTTCATTAGCAGACATCAGACCATCCACAGAATAGAGGAGCCATTGATTTTCACCATACCAGTGGGTAGAGACACAAAGAGGGAGAGAAGCAGGAGGTAAGGAGTCATGGGAGTTAGAGGTACAGAGAGAACTGCAAGCGAGAGGAAACGGCACATCAGTAAAACTAAACCACACGGCACAAAGCACCTGTCATCTGTAGCCCTCTGTAAGACACTGAGCAGCACTGTTGGCTGCACACTCCACACTGTCTGTGTATGTAATGAAAGATGGCTGCAAAGGATTTTTCATATTCTGTTTTGTCTGCGAGAACATTTTGTGCAGATGTCACTCGGCAATTTGTTAAAATTCACCAGGGGTTGAAAAAGATGGAGGCTTTTTTTGCACAGCAATGCATGTGTGACAGTCTTGACCACAGTGAACTGTCATGAGGAACATGGCAAACTCAATCCTGCTTGGTGGACACCAGCTCCCCTCAGACCTGAAGTGTCGTTTCAGAGGCAGAGGTCATCTAGTGTTGCCTGAATGCAGTGATTTTTGGCTTCTTCTTTGTCATATAGTACATTGTATCGATGTCACATGAGACTCCAGGCCTACTGTGTTAGACGGCCTCTGTGGTGGTAAAGGTAGCATTGGAAGAGTCGCAAACTGATAAAGGCTGGAGTGGATAGAAAATGCATTAGACAGGATTTAAGAAAAGACTGATTGATATCAAAGTGCCTCGTACATCAGATAGACAGCAATGCTCATTCGCTTGGGTTGCTGTGTCATGTAGTGACTAAAAAAATCCAAGAAGCGAGGATCCATAGTTATGAAGTTTGCTGATTCTTTGCTGGATTACAGAAAAAAATCTACGGTAAAGAGAAAGCAAATAAAGTATAACAAGAAAAGCACTCAGAGAGTGCAGACCTCCGCCAAGACAGATCTGCCCCACCCTCACCCCTGATCACCACCAAAATGTAATCATTTCTTTCTTGTGCCAGTATCAACATTTCCTGAAAATTTCATGAAAATCCGTCCATAACTTTTTGAGTTATCCTGCTAACAAACAAACATGCAAACAAACACGCAAAGCAAAGCAATCACAATACCTCCTGGCAGAGGAAATGATATAATATTAATTTGATAAATTTCTCATATCTCAAACTTATCCAGCATATGTAACAATTTCCTGAAAAAAACATACAGACTCATGCACCAATAATCATCTCAATCTTCACTTCTAACTTTTGTGTTGCTGTGTATTTGCAGCATGTCTTCTGCCTGTATCTTCTATTTTCCTCTGGTTTCGCTTTTTTGGGGATATTTCTTAGGGGCGTGGACTTTTGGCATGTTCAATCTCTAGCCAACAACAGCATCGTGCTGCTTGTGTGGGTAGAATGATGTCAAAACGCTGCTGCTGGCCTAGCTTCAGTAGTTATAGATCAGGGGTGTCCAACTCTGGTTCTCGAGGGCCGGTATCGTACATGTTTTAGATATTTCCCTCTTCCAGCACTCCTGGAAGCCATTACACCATTATCAGGCTTCTGCAGAGCTTGATGATGAGCGGATCATTAATTGAACAGGGAAATATCTCAAACATGCAGGTTACTGGCCCTTGAGGATCAGGTTTGGACACCCCTGTTGTAGATGAACTGCCGTTCTGTCTGAAAGGCAAAAGTCTGGGCAAAGTGCTCACATACAGACCCCCATCTTCCTGATGCAAACACACAAAGCAGGAAGCAAAAGAAAGAGATAGGAGGAAGCATATCCTTTTGTGAATTTTCCTTAGTAGCTGTAAAGGAGAACGTAAAATGTTATTTTCTGATTGTTTTCACAGCAGAACTCTGTTTCTCCCCTTTTTTTTTTTCCCCCCAAAACCATTGCTCACTCTCTCCACTGGTCTATCTCCCTCATCCATTGAGCAGAGAGAACACACAAGGGAAATGTTGCCTTAATACTTCTGTCAACTTAAAACATTTCACATGGATTCAAGGCTATATTGACCTTTAAGTAGAGACTAAGAGTCCTATTTGTTCATTTAAAATCCTGCAAATAACAAATAATCTACATGAACCCATGTGTCCAGGCCATAATTTGTCCAACTTAAAAAGAAATGATGGAGGAACAGGAAGTCACTCCCCACTCTTTACCTCGATGTTAACCACTATCTATAATTAGTGAAAGCAGTGCACCAATTTAAATACTTCCTGTCTCCTCATTCCTTCTAAAATAAGATTAGGCTCTCCAACTCTGCTAAAGCTATGCCTAAAAATCTACATCTTCTAGGGTAATTTCAGGCTGATTTGCAGAGAAGGTGAAGAAACTCAAATATGTTTGACAAGCACTCTTCTCCACACAAGTTTAGGACAAATCACAAGGGTTTCCCCCCCCCCCTTCCAGCAAGTCATAAGGCTATCTGCAAATAGTTTTAGAGTTAGCCTTTGGGAATTCAACTGGAGACTGCTGTCAGCACTGTTCAGTAGTATTGGCATATTCGTCAGGCAGTCCCCCAATTTAGAAAGAAAAATCAGCATATCTGTAAGTGTTGTAGCTTGCAGTTCAATAGTAATTAAAACATCTCAATCTCAAAAGCATCAGAAAGTAATTATTATCCTCTTGTTAGGACCATGCACTAGAATACCCTCGTGTTATTTTTTTTGCCTCAAAATTCTTTGTTTTTCTGATCTCCACTGGCCATCTTTTTGAGATATAAGATAAGACGTACCTATATCCTGATCTGTCCAAGTACATGTTGCACTGGTGTGTGTGGTCTGTTGAAGCCAAATTATGTGAACTTTGGTTATTATTTTGGAGTTGTATGTGGTCACACATTACCTTCTTTGTTAAATACAGTATAATCAAATTTGACACCAATACATTAGAAAAAGAACACTGTGGCCAGATAAAAAACATGAGGGTGAGACAGTGGTTCATTAGAGCATATTTGTGACTTTCTAAATGGTGTAGTCATGTACATATCTGTGTCTCTGTGCATCATCGCACATGCATCTGTGTTCATGTTTGCAACACAGGTCTGCGCTTTCACGTGTACTAAGCTAGCCTCCATTTTGCAGTAACTACTCTACCAAGGTTGTCCTGCAGTAGCCCCTTTTGTTGTGGTAGAAGTACCGGTCTGTTACATAACATGCAGTCACTAAGAACAATGTCTGTTTTTCAGCACCTTGGTGCAGCTTACACAACATGTGTACATAATGTTAGCACCACATTCTGACAAGTGTTGGCTTGAGCTATAGCATAAAATCCTTTGTCCCAGTGGAGACGCAAGTGAGATTACATTGTTTATAGCCCTTGAATAAAGAAGGAAGACTTTGGATTTGTTTAGGTATTCATATAGAATTTTGTTTTGTGCCAAAAGGCAGGAGAGGGAAAAGCAGGAAAAACACAACTTAAACTGTTGGCTTTGCAGAGGTTGCAAAGCTATTGTTTGTGTGACTTTGTTTAACCAGAGCCATTTGTAGTAGAGTGTACTATAATTTACTGCTTCAGAGATAATGTTAAGGCTGTTACTTACTGTAGACGAGTCTCTACGTACCGTATGTACATGTTGCCACATTCATATTGGTGGTTATATAAGATTTTCTCTAACCTCAGACTGCTGATAGTTAGGGTGACACAGGAATTGATGGTGTGTTCCCTCCAAAGTGGTTCCACATCTTGTGGTTCACTGTGGTTTCTCCACCTCCTCTCTCTTTCCGCCTCTCACCCTCTTGGTGTCACTTTCCCTTGCGATCCCCCCTCTACTTGTACGATGCAAACAACACTTGACCTTTTGAAGATGTTAGTGGTTCTTTATTTGAGTACTGTGACTGTGAGAAGATGCATTCAGAGGTTTTCATTAGGGCTTCATCTTAATGACCCATAGACACTCAGGAGATTCCTTTGCCAACCAAAAGCTGCCTGAACCTATAATCTGGGTGTGAACTAGGGAGGGGTGGGACTGCTTTACCCAGAATCCACTGAGATTAGATTGTTGGGAGGGAATAAGGCAGATGTAATCCACAGGAATTTGGGACAGCTTTTTAGGATCCTTTCTCAATTAAAAGGAATGGGGTAAAAACGAAGATGCACCCTTTGTTGCTCTGTTGTTGTTTTTCTTCCCCCTCTGTCCTCCCCCTTGTCTGTCCTCATTTTCATAATTGTTCTTTTTCTACAAAGTAATTTCCGGTGTTTCCCTGGAGGCACATGGAAGGAAGGCATTACCAAACAGCATCTGAGAAACTGATACAAATCGACTGTCTGGTAACTCACTGTATACAGTGCTGCATATTGCTTATGAAGGGACTCCTCTTCAGAGCAGACTAATAATCTGAGGCACAATCTCTCACTCATAATCTCATGTCTGTCCGTCTGTCTGACAAAAGTTTAATATTACATTTCTGTAAAGAGGACTCACAAGAGAGAGACTGAGCAAAGAATGATCAAAAGCAACTTAGATATCCTGACTTAAGCTCCTGCACTGAGCCAAAAGCTTTGAATTGTGAATCGATTACACTGGACAGCATGTAAATTGTTAACCAGCAAGTGTGTCATATTTTTGAGTGAGATGAGATAAACCGAAATGTAATGAGTGCGGCTTACACATGGTGGAGTGAGTCCCCGGAGACTCTGAAGTGCTGTGAGTTAAGAGTTCCCAGACTATCTACTCGTTGCAGAGTGTTGAGGCAGTAGTGACCAATGTGGAGCTGAGAGTGTGATGAATGGGTTCAGCACACAGATACAACATGTGGGAAGAAAGGCAGGTTATTATTAATTGCAAACTGCTTCATCGTCACTTGTATTGGCACACTTAAAAGAAAGCAAATAGAAGAACATAACAGATGAAAAGGGTTTTAGAAGGGACAAATGGTAAAAAAAAAAAAAAAATTGCGATGAGAATGAGAAGTGATGAGATTTCACTGATACTAGTGCCATCATTGGTCATGCTTACTGATCTGATTTTGTATTGATTCCCTTACTTATTCCAGATCAGTTTTCTGTGTGGAAAAGAGCAGAGTTAGACAGAGTTTAAATAGTAAACATAAATACGTAGGTTATGGAGAGGTGAAGCCCCATTGGACCTTAAAAAAAAAGTTTTACAGTCCATGGAGAGAGACGGGTGGTTGTTAATATCATTTGAACTATGATATCATTATACTTATAAGTCAAGAAATTTGCAGTTGAGCAAACTGTTGAAATACCAAACAGTAAAAATACGTAAATATTAAAGACTACAGTTTCAGAAGTTGTGGCAGGGACATCATTGTAACATTGTCTTCCTCCGCGATCTGTTTAGAGTCGGTGAAGATGTCTCTGCAGCTTCAACATGACCAGACTTGTAGTGATTTGCACGCCTTTCAGTACTTTGTCGCATCGCTTTTAAAGAATGACATTAAAAAAACATACCAAGGATGACATAGTTGATAGCACAGTTCATTCAGAATCCAAAAATTGTTTGTCTCTTGCCATTGACAGCCTTTCAGCCGCACATGCACCAAGCACTTTTCTTTTCTAAACTGGATTTTATAAACCAGAAATGCAATAAATAGTTGTCTTCACTCTTGTTTGTTCAAGACACAAAGTCGCAGAATATGGTCCTGAAAATGTCTGGCAAACAAGCAAGACATATGAAGGGACGCACAACAGAGAGGACGAGTACAGTAGAACATCAGCTTAAAGTTACAATTATTTGCTGACATCAGATTTGGAAAAGAGAGAACACAAGGAGGACTGTTCCGGGAATCCATTTTTATGGTATTTTTTTGTAACCAGAAGGATAGTTCCACTTTATTGACTCTTCAAGGTTACAATGTTGTACATATCAATACCCAGTTAGACACAATGGTTGGACGTCATAAAATGAATCAGAGGCAACATTTATTATGGATTGGATAGTTTGAAACTAGTTTTTGATTCTTACTCCTTTTGAAAGGGTTTTAAACACTCTATTCTGTCATTATATGTGGTATATAAATGGTATATTTATAATATTTTGAATTGAATCAGATGATCCCTCTGTTATATAAGAGTTTAAGGGATGAAATCAAGTCCATTTACCTGATTGGTATAGTGGTTGTCAGAAAGGAGATTTGGCATTGAGACGTACATTAGAAAGCCCAGTGGGGCGTTTTCCAGGATTATCTACTAACACACACTGGTACTCACACACTCTATCATACTTTATGGACTGTGGATATACAGCTGCATTGGGGATCATAAAGGAAAGGTTCACTGGATGTAATTTTGATCAAGAGCAGTGTCCATAGCATAACTTTTACCTTTACTCTTGTAAAATAGGTTCTTAATTTTACCTTTTTCTACCCATAAAGTCTTATTTTTACCATCTACACATTTAAGGTGAGCAAATAACCTTCACACTGCTTTCATTGTAATTGAACATAGACAGTCACTTTAGACTCGAGCCTACATTGGGATAAATTTGTGGATATACAGTTCTACTCACGGTGGTGATGTGATTCCATTTGTCAATACAAACACAGAGAATGCAGAGGGATATAGTGATCAGCACGTTCACAAGTCTGTCATCATGTTTTTGAGGTATAACTGGAAATCCATTTGATATTTTTTCACCACACTGTTTATTATTCCATATTTGACTGCTGACTGTTTTGTCTGTCCATCATCCTGTTTGTCATCATCTCATTTATGGAGCAGAACTGCACAACCATTCAATATTTTTCCAGTAAACTACACGACTCATCTGCTTCCAATGAGCAAATTCAAATCAAATAAGCTAACATCACTAACAAAACTAACAGCTGCTTGACCTTTCTGTTTGTGTTTGGTTTATATGTTGATTTTTTTTTTTTTTTTTTCTCACCACAAACCTCTATCATTCCCTTCTCCTCTACCACCTCCTTCTCCCCATCTTAGTACAAACACAGATCTCCCAGTCTAGGAAAAAAAAATTATCCTCTCTTCTGTGAATCACACTTTATTGTACACCCACACTGTCTTTAGCCTCATGGCTCAACCACTTTGAATCCTTGCATTTCATTTAAAATAGCGAGAACTCTGGACAGTTGAGTCAGTAACGTAACGCATTTATCATATTTGCTGCTTCCACAAGCTTAGAGAGCAGTCTGAGTCATAACACCCCTCCTCTTTGATTGCATGATGAGAATAATTGCATGCAAGTGACAGCAGGAGCCTAGAAATACTTCTTTTTTTAATCATAGCATCATATTGGTTAACAGCAAGGCCAACCCAGCTGAGTCTTTATTTGCCATTGTAGCAGCAGTTTAAGGTTGGGCAATATTTGTCCATTTCTGAGGAAAATATCACAGTTTTCCTGAATATTCAAGGTTTTTCCTTAGCTCTATCTCATTTAATGTTGGCACTTACCTATTTTTCCATGGGCAGGTAGTGTTCAGGTGTGTTCTGTAAGTGCTTGGCCTGAAGTCAAGCTAAAATCATGTTTCTGAATTCAGCTGAATATTCAATTTGTGAAATCAGTAATGCCAATAATCCTTTAACACAACAGTGGGTGATTTTCCCTGGAAAAAATCAAAGTCTTACCAAGTGTATTTTTCACATTTCTAGTCAAAATATCTCACCACACTTAAAATAAGACATAATTACCTAAAGAGTAACTTTTCAGTGAGATATATGGCCTTATTCTTAGACAATAGATCTTGAAAATCTTATTTCAAGAAATCTTACTAAGATAATTTTTACTTGTTGCATTGGCAGATTTTTTGCTTGAAATGAGCAAAAAAATCTTGAATCAAGCAAAAAAAAAAAAAATTAGATTTTTGCAGTGTTAATATGTAGTGTAAAATGTTTGATATGTCTTGAAATACATAAATTCCAGTTTTGCACAGTTTTTTACACAGTAGTCTGTGGCGCTGCAGATGACCTTCATAAACAAGCTCATGAGATTGATACATTGATCAGTAAACACAGATCACTTGTCAATAAACACACTTAGAATTATGTTAATCGATGGGTCAGCTCTGCTTTTTTCCACATTAAAGTAGGGCCTAAAAGGCAGCAAAACCAAACGCTAGCCACAAGTAGATAGCATGGAAAATATTGCTATTCCTATATCATATAGTCTACACTTGTCTAGTTTTAAACAAATTCATTTCTTTCTAATACCAAGCTGAAAAAAAATTAATCTCTGTAAATACTATTAAGGAATGTATTCCATCAAATATTAAAGTAGTCACCAGTTTGTAGTTGCATATATATAGGACCAGTGTGCCATTCAGCCAAGTCAATCATCTCCCTTCAGTATAAATTTATATAATGCTCTTCACCTTAGAAAACTGCATTCAGGAGACCCGTGATCAATATGTGACTGTAACTGTGCCAGACTAGAGCACTAAAAATTCACATCACACAAAACTTGAGTGAGTGGAACAATGTTATTTTTGTCCTGAGTCAAAAACAAAAAGCCTACAGGAAACTGTAATTGAATTTGCTGTAGTGTTGTTGGTGAACAGACAAACTTGGAAAACATTTTTTTTAACCCACCGAGAGTTGGAATTTGTTTCTCTTGTTTGAATTAATACAGATATTTGTAGAGTTTATTTTCTTATGAGTCATTTTTGAGTCAATGTAACATAATAGAGATGGTATCATGTTTTTAAAAAAGACAGGACTACTGTAGCTTTTGCAGAAATTGAGCAGAAAGATGCATTTGGTGCATCATTCACCAGGCTCACATGTTCAACCATTTGGTCCTGAACTGATTAGAGTGATGTGATGATTAAAAAGGATTTAAAAAAAGAGGAAGACATCATGAGGCCGGTAGGATGATGAATATTGTGGATCCACTGAACTGTGTAGGTGTTTTACATTCATTTTTTCTGTAACTGAAACACTTGTAAACCAGACAAGGTTTGAGGCTCGGAATGAGGCAGAATTTTTTTTCTTTTTTACTGAATTTGGAGTCGGCACCAACAAATTCAGTCTCACACCTTCTTATAAACATTATTTTTTCTAATTATCTCAATCATGGTAGAAGAAACTAGTGTTAGTTGCAGGTATTTTGAGCTCAACTAAGATGTATATTTGTTCAACAAAATGCACGAATCGGGTCTCTTCTAACTTTTTAAATAATGTTATACTCTGTAATTTCCCTAAGAAAACTTACATAAGAAAAGGATCATTACCTTGAGGAATGAGTGTCCCCAGGGCCATTTACCAAGCAGATAGCGGTGCTTTTGCTTTTTTCACATCACTTTGCAGCTATGTCACCATGCCATGTCACTATGACAATGAAATACAGCTTCCATAAAAAGGAAAAGGAGGTATTTTTGTTCCTTGCTGTTTTGTCGTCCCTTGGGAGCTGGGCGGCTCTAGATGGCATTTCTGGGTACTGTCAGATTAATGTGGGTGAAGCCAGAAGAAGGGAGGATTTCGACTTTTTGTTCTTTTCCTCAGTGGCAGCTGTGGTGATCTGTTTTGATAGCAGGACATGACTGAAATAGCTGGGGACTCGTCTCCTGGGAAAAGCCAGAGGCCTCACCAGGGTTTTAACAACTGTATAGGCAACATACATACATATACATTTTTTCCTGGACATTTTTCCTAAAGCTTGTTTGGAAAGGTTTAAGCTAGTGAAAACATTACTCTGAAGTAAAACTTAAAGTCCCATTTGTTTTTGTTGCTGCTTTAAGATTTATATTTAAACTTTTGTAGAATGGAACATCAGTTGAAACTTTCAAAGCATAAACTGGCAAATGACAAACATTCTTTTGTAGTTTGATACCAGAGATGCTTCAATCTTAACTTTACAAGTCTGACCTTCCATTTCCTTCTTGGACAGATTTTCTTTCATTCTAAGAACTATAATTGATGTACAAACATTTATGTCATGTTTCTTTGTGGGGAAATTCAACTGTAGGTTCATATTGACACATAAATTAATAAATAGCTATGTCAACACTGTAGATGGAGCAGATAAGCAATTAATCACAGCTTAATTTGCAGCACCAGAGACAAATGATGTTCATTTCACTTGGCTAGTCATGTCTAAGCTAATTATTCTGTTCTTTGTGTTGACATGTTTATGTGTGTGTATTGTGTGTATTGTGTGTGTGTTTCTGTGTCTTCACAGTTTGTGTCATCATGCACATGGCATCAACCATCATCCAGCTCATTTGTGTAAATTTTACTGATACAGTATCAGATATATTTGCAGTCAGCAATAAGCTAGTCACGGGCAATCGAACTTCAAAAAGAACTCTCAATTCCAGTTAACTGATCTGTGCAACGCTGTTTTTTTTTACACTGGTTGGAAGTGGCGGAGGCAGAGTTTAATTTCTGCATCTTCCACTTTGATTCATTGCTACAGATAGACAGACCGGTGTGTAAAAATCCATCTTCTCTCTGTGCCTCTGTACTGCGTATTGACAGTAAAAGCCATCTTGTTGGCTCGGTAGTAGGGTCATTTGCAACACAGTCCTTGGTGGATGCTATTTGCGGCCTGGGGATGGGAACCATAAGTGCAGGTTGTTTACTGGGAGAAGAGTGGGGGGGTGAAGAGACAACACAGAACAATAGAGAAGGAAGAAGAGATGAACAAGTGTTGTAAAGAGTCTTTTGCCAAATATTGATTGATAAATTAGTGTATAAAAAGAAACAAAAATGTTTATGATATCCACTCGAAACACAAGTGTGGAATATTTACTGCTCAGGCCATTCATTTGTGGTTTTCTGCCTTTACTCTGTTTGCCATCATGACCACTCTGTTTATCTGGTAATGTTATAAATGAATAAATGAATTGCTTTGTGGATGAAGCGGTGTTTATAACTGCATCACCACTGTCCTGCCATTCTTTAACATCTTTTGTTCATCTGTGCACCAACTGTCGTCGTGCTGCATTATGATTTCTGGCCCTGACCCAGTTTTCGTGGAGGTGGCTGACGTCACTCGGTGAAACATGCCTTTTTTCAAAGGGTGCATCCGTGCAAAAAACAGACACGCACCCGATTCCTATTGTGCGTGCGTATGTGTATGTTTGTGTATGAGCTGAGTACATGGTTGCTGTGAGTGTTACAGCTGATAGCTCACAGTGCAGCCACCTGGACAGTACAGTCAAGTTCTAATTTTAGCATCCACAAGGCACAAACGCAAACTGACACCGCCTCTTTGTCTTTTCTCTGCCACACTGACACAGGCTCTGTCTCTGAAACACACACAGATGCATGGCTGCAGGTGATGGCTGTCAGCGGTCAGCTCTGGAGGTTTTCTTGCCCATTCCAATGCCATGGCCTGTTGGCTTTCTGTTTGTGCTGCCAATAGATGAATGAGAGGACATTTTTACAGACAGCTCCTCTGCTCTATGCTGTATTTTGTCAGGTTTCCAGCTCGATGTTTAGTAAGAGGAAGTGAGGTTGCAGAAGTGGTGGCTGTGAACGCACTTCCCTGGTAGTTAGCTGCCAAATGTGGGAGATTCTGAATAAATGTTATCAGAATATGGACACCAAATTATTCAGTTCCGGCGTGTCTGCATAGATTATGTGCCTCTAATAAATTAGATCTGAATACATGATACTTCATACTGTATTTAACGAATGCGTCTCATTGTGCATCATTGCTAAACAGGAACATATGGGTTTTGTAAGCACTTCCTGAGTAAATAATCACATCTATCTCCAGTGTGCTCTGCTCTGTGTATTAACAGCACAGCTCAGTGGTAAGATGAAACACAAGGACTGAGATGCAGGAAGCATTTCTGTTATGTGAATTTGGCTGCACATTAGGATGTCTGTCCTCATCATATTAGAGCATTTTTCTGCCTCAGCATCATTGCAGCATCGCAAGGTCACTGTTGGTTTATCTGCCTATCTTCAACAGCCTGTCTTTCCTCACCTCCTCCTCTTGGATGAATGAGTCATTCCAACAAAACAAAGACTCTTTCAAACCCCTTATTTGCAACATGCCTGTCTTACTTTCTCTATCTGTCAGTGCTATTTGCCTGTCTCACCTCTTGTTCTTTATCCCTTATCTACTTACTGTTTCTTGAAGCCTGTCTGCCTGGAGGTTTTTTTTTTTTCCGGTCTGCTTGTTTTTTTTTTTTTCTGTTCATGTCCTGCACCCCTCATTAGCTGTTTTTTGCTAACCTGCCTGCCAGCCACTAGATCCACATGATTTTCCCATGCTTAGTCAACAGCTTGACTCAAAACCAACAACAATCTGACACACAGAGTTAAGACTTTTAGTTATAAGTTGTATCCCATGCTTTACCAGAGCATGATCATGTACATAGACTTAAAAATATTATTTTATGTGGTTATACATGAAAAGAAAACAATATATGCTTAAATGAAAGAAAAAAAATCTGATTCTGAAAAGCTCCCCCACAAATTAGAAGGAGGTAATTTAACTTAAGAAAAACATTTGCTTTGAAAAGACAAGGATGTCAACATTTTTTTTCTACCAAGAAAATCCAACACTATGTCTTAATCTCAGTTGTGTTTTATCACACTCTCTACTTACTATGCACGGCGGCACAGGTCCTCCATTCAGGGGCTGGAGTGGCCCAGTCTGGCCTGCTCTGCCTTGGCTGGCAGAAAAACCTGTGTGTGTTTTGTTAGCTTGTGGATGAAGCCTCTTCTCTTTCCCCTTTGGAACAGCTTGTTGAACAGCCTCTGCTCCCCCTGCCCAGAGGATCACTGTGTTTGGGTGGGCATGCTGTAGAATACGTGCAAGTTTACATGCTGTACATTTCTTTTCACAAACGACAGCTAAACGAGTCTAAAGCACCGGAAACAGGCATACATTATATGCATGCACAGGAAATCCCGAAAGAGTGTAGTGCACAGACTTAAACACTTAAGTTTAAGACTACACTTTGTCTTTGTTTAATACACATCCGTGGCTCTTTAAAGCATAGTTCTTCTAATAGAAAAAGAGACAGATTTCTTGGAAAGATGCTGCAGGAAATTTAACTGGATAAGAACTGAGATATGAAAATAGTTTACCATCAAAGTCATTTCTACTATTTTCATGATGAAAGCCATGCTAATCTAAATTAAGTTTAGATGTCGATTTTATAAAAAAAAAAAAAAAAAAAGGTGTTTTAACCCAGACACTGTATTTCTCCGAAAAACACAGTAAAACCCCAAACTTTGTAAGAGGCTCATGATTTGCAGCACAAGCATGTTTTTACTCCCAGGCTGTGATGAGGGCGAGAGCTTGTAGGAAACACATGCATTCAATTTAATAATAGGAATCTATAATTGTAGTCTTTCAAGGAGGTTGTTTTTATTGAAGCAAAGTTAGTGTTAACCCCCTCCCTTAGATTGAAGGGTGGACCTCACAGCGCTGTAATCATAACACACTCTCAGCAGCTCTGAGTGCTTATTTTCCTGTTGTGAGTTTGTATTCACTTCTTGGGTCCCATATAAGGTTAAGTTCCCACTTCTCCAAATTCACTTTTAGCCTCAATTCAAAAGTCTTTTCAGAGATTAAAAAAAAACACTGAGAAATAGACCAACCAGAAGTCTAATATAGTATGAAAATATAACACAAACATCTGTGAGTCACACCCTATGTTTTTTTATAGGTATTTTCCAGAGCGGACTTTGAATGACACTGGACATTGCACTGTGGCTTTCACATCCTCTTGTAGTTATTTAGGTTTGGCATTGTCCTGCTCTGGTTGGCTTCATGCCCTTTGGTTTTTCTTAGAATTACATTACTGTGTCTTGAGACAAAACCACTAATTACGTTAGCACTTGTGTTAGCATCCCTCTGAGCGGAAGCCATTAAGTCATTTAACAGCATGTACTATCCACTCTGTTATTTCTCTCTCTGTTAATGAACCGCTTCCTTATACGTTTATATGGTCTTTCAGTTCTGTCACCAAATTTTTGGTCGCTGCTTGCACTGCTTACACTACTACTTAGAAATTGTTTGTGAATACACTTTGTAAGTGTGATTAATATGTAGTTTATACGGGTCTTGCACAGAGATGTACTCTTGGAATGATCTGAGGAATGGCACTACATTTATCATTTTTGTAGAGTGCCACAATTTCCTGTATTTTCTAAATCTGAGAAACGCATAATATCATAGATTGCTGATAATAGATGGCAAATTGCTGCTTTAATTTATGCTGCTATCTGCCTTAAACATACCTTTTCCACCAATAACCTACATTTATCAATACATTTTGCAGTCATCCAAACACTGAACAACAATCACAAAGAAAATCAGAAGAAATTTATGACATGACATGGTAAACAGGAAGAAATTAATTTAAATAATGTGCAGACTTGTCTCTCATGAACAGCTGACTCTGCTGTCTTTCTTTAGCCTGAACGCAGCTGCCATGTGTACTCCAACATGGCCAAACATTCACACATACACAAAATCCTCTTTCATTAGCACAGTTGTAAACCTGTCAGCTCTAACTTCGGGCCAAAACTTGATTTACAGTAAAGAGGAAACAGGGAAGACACGAAGCGACACCACGAGGGAGGAAAGAAATACAAAAAAGTGTTTGTTGACAATATTAGCATCAGCTTCACTAACAATTTAGCTAAGTTAGTTGAGTCACTGATAACTGTACACCATGTAAAAGAAAAAATCCAGGAAGAATCTCAAGTTTAACTTTAATAGTGCTTAAAATACTTAATGTAGTGTACTTTAAGATGATATAATTAATAGATTAATAGAGAAACCAGGCCAGTTAACAGTATCATGGAGGGCACAGGTACACTGATACTAACATATTTTGGCACCAAAGTAAGAGATAGTGAACACTTGGGTGAGATACTTGTAACTTACTTGTCACTGCTTAAAGAACTGAAACACCTTTCAACTCAACTGAATCAAAAATAAACGTAACCAATGTTTTACTGAATCTAAGCTAGATGCCAAACCAGCAGACTTTTAGCAGTTTCATAAAGAGGAAATATACAACAGAGCATTTGTCTCCTTCTCTAAACGCTGTCTGTGAAAATTCATCAGTGTCTGTTTCTTATGTGCATGTCTCTGCACTGTGTGCAGTGTTTGTGTGTTTAAGAAAAGGCATCTATTTGTGTTTGTGCAGGTGTTTTTCTTCTGTTCCAGGACATTTATTTGAGCTGTGACAGTGACTGTTCATTAGGTGCAAGGCCAAATGCATTTGCTGAATCAGTGAACGGGTGCCATTTTTCTTGGTCGGTTTAGTAAATGACCATCCTATGTCAAGACCTAAGGAAAAAAAATAGTGTAGAGGCAGACATGGAGCCAGACATGACATAGTTTTTAATATATCTGCTATGATGATGACATTTGTCTTTAATTCATGAATGGAGTCAGTGGTGTTGAATTTGAGTAGCGGGCACAGATCAAGAGCAGGATCGTGATACCTTGTGTCTGTTTCATGTGTGTTTTCGTGTGTGTGTGTTAGAGGGAAGTAGCATCAGGTTCCTCCTCTCAGGCTTGGTGTGAGCCTGCATGAGGGATGAGGAAGAAATAGTTTAGTCATGGGATGATGTGGTGAGTTCACAAACAGACGGAGAGAAAGAATGAGAGTCAAAGAATTATCAGAAAAGCAATGGATGGGGACAACTGGGCTTTCATAGTGGGTAAGACTTTGTTCTGCATAACTGTACTTTTGAGTTGTTAAAATGATTGATCTAGCTGTAATGAATTTCAGATTATTGAGTTTCTTTCAGGGTACAGGGACAGGATATGATTAAATGGTTTTTGTTTGCCTGGTAGGCAAAAATGCACTCTGCTCAGCATCTGTATGAAAAGGAATCAAATAGGGAAATGAACAATCTGATCAGAAAATGCTGCAAGTAAAATGTAGTTGCACATGCAGAACTGTGCTGTTTCACTTTATCTGAAACTTGATCTTAAGATGTTCCAGTGTTTGATTGTTTTAACAGGAGACAATGTAAGGATAATTAATCTTATGTAATAGTTTATATTATAGATGTAACAGCACAGTGAAGTCCTGATATAGTACAAATTTATCACAACGGCTAAAAAAAACCCCATTCAAATGCCTAAGGGTAGATTGTTATCATTTAATTTTGACCAGACAGTAGTGCAGGGCAGCTTGTTCTACTTTGTGTTTCATAGTCCCTTGAGATAGTTGGTGCAGCCTGTAAACAAAAAAAAAAAAAAAAGTAAACAAATATTCTCACAAACTGTTTTTATGTTGGGCTGATTAGAACCAAAAGGCAATAGGTCACAATTATCTCCAAGACTGAAAAGCATCTCTTATGTTAGAAAAGTACAAAAATGACAAAATAGAATACTTTTCTGTTGCTGTCATTCGTCATTGAATCTCAGGTTTTCTTGCTCGGTTGATTTGGAAGAAACAGGTTGTCTTGTAGCTCCTGTGCTTGTTTTTTCCACTCGTCATAATGGGACCGACCCAGTTAAACATCAGTCAGTTAAGCTCATTGTGACATGTTGCTAAGTTGGTAACGGCTAACAGTTTAATGCTTCTACATAGGCAAGGCAGGTTTATTTATATAGCACATTTCTTGTACAAGACAATTCAAAGTGCTTTACATAAAACATTAAAAACATTACAGTAGGGAAGCAATAAAAAGTATAGGCGTGAGAAAAAAAACAGAGAAATAGATAAAACAGATAACCAGACAAAGCAGATAAAAACTTTAAGCTTAAAAGAAACAGTGCAGATCTGAACTGTTGAATAAAAACTCTGTTCAAATGCAGCTGAGAACAGGTGGGTTTTTAACCTGGATTTAAATAAACTGAGTGTTTCAGCTGATCTGAGGCTTTCTGGAAGTTTGTTCCAGACGTGTGGAGCATAGAAGTTGAGAAGCATAGAAGCATAGGCCTTCTCTGCTTCTGAAATGTAGTTCTACATTATGTTCATCAACCTTAGAACATGGCTATCTCTTATTCTTCGATGTGGATGTACATTTACGCTGCTAGTTTGTATTCAACATAAGCTTACAGGAAGTTTCTGTAAACCCAGTATTTGATTCACACATTGCTTGATTTGTACTAGTGTACTGATATTTTCTTTTGTTAACAAGAAACGTCATCATAGCAGTTGGATTAATTAATATCAGTCAGTTAATACCTTGCTCATAGTCTTTGTGACATGTAGATATTCACGGAAAGATGAGTAGCCTTAATTGAATTTCTCACTCACATATTTAATGAGCATAATATGTGTGACCATTCTGTATCCCCACAGTAGATTTCTCCATGCTCCATAGCGGTCTCTGGTTATTTTTATTTAATGCTTCCCGCATTGATTTTTAACAGTGCTAATCGGTCTTCCGATCAAAAAGGTGTCTTGGGGATTAGAAGGCCGTCAGCCTTGACCATGAGCACGGTTTTAGTCGAGCAGGAGAGTTTTTGCCCAACATCACTGCGACTGGATTTTCAATAATGCATAAAAACGCTGCCTTTCATCTCCGGGATGATAGATGCCAAACAGTTGATCCCATATACCCTTTAAAACACCCACAAACACAACACCTTTTACTTGTGTCTTTGGTGTTGCTCAAGCAATAACCTTTTTTTTTTCTTTTTTCTTTTTCCCTCAGGATTGAAAAAACGTACCAGGAAGGCCTTTGGGATACGGAAGAAAGAAAAGGACAATGACTCGACGTAAGTCCTGTTTCTCCCTCATGGTGTATGATTAAACTGCAAAGGGTATTACTCGTCCTACTGCCGAAGGTTTTACCACAATGCTGCGCAGTGATATGGAGAGCTGGCTGAGTGAATAGAAAAGGTATTAGTCATTTTAAGAGGGAAAAACCGGTTTGCCAACAGGCTGTACATATGCAGTACAACAGAATAAAAGGATGATTAGAGAAAGAACAATTACAACTTCCGTATAAAAAGATTCCATTAAACAGGTTCGACAGCATTCTGGAGCACCGCATTGACTGTTCTACAGGAGTTTAGCAGCCAGTTACAATGCATTTATTAAACTGCCTTGTAATAATGGATTTTTAAAATAATATGGGTACTTGAATTGCAGCGTGAATGCAAGTGAAGTTTATGTCTGTCATTTGTGGGAAGTGAAATTATGCAAATATAACAGGGTGAAAAATAAATCTGGTATCCAAAATAGATTGGGTCAACTTGCTCTTTGGAAGCATTTAAGTTTTCTATGTTTATTAAACCAATTTGTAACTGACTGAGACATTTTAGGCCGTCTTGTTGCTTGTGCTGCGATGTCTGTGAGTGATTTGCGAGTGAATAAGTATGAGCGTACAGCAGCGTGAAAAGGTTTTCATTGAATACCCCTTTTAAATATTTCCCCTCGACTAATTAGCAAAGCACTTGATTTCAAAATGAAGAGCTCACATGTTAAGTAACATATCTTTTCCTCTCTTCTTTCTTCTTTAATTTCTCACAGGGGGTCCCCAGACAGAGACGGGGGAGTAAGTAACAGAAAATATTCTACATATTTCCGTCAATTAATTAATTTGTGAATTAGTCTTCAGTCTGTTTCATTAGTGGAGGAAATCAAGCATGATGGTTGTGAGTTATATTTTTTTTCTGTGTTCTTCTTACTCACCAGGAACCCCAAGAGGTTGAATCGGTACTAAACACAGTTCTAGTCCTTCTTTAGAGTAGATTAATCTCTAGAATAGTGTAGTTTGTAGCACCTAGACTGGTTATAGTCATCATAGTAGTTCCTGTAATTCTTCAGTGTTGTTGTTTCAGGTACTGATTTCAGTTAGCAGAATTGTTGAGGAGCCCTGGGAAGGAAAAACAAAAAGGACTACAGGACATTTTGCTTTTTCCACTAGGCTTCCTATACCAACTTAAACCTTCTAAATATTACACAGCCCTGTTTGAGTTTTTAGTAGAAGTTTTCATCATCATTAGCAGCCGATTATGAGTAATACAGAGCTTTATTTTTGTTTGCGTCAGACTTAATGGTCCAGATAAAGTGCTCAATTTGCCCACCATGAGGCCCCTGAGGAATATCTCAAATGGCATGCATAGTAACCAGTCAATACACAATTGATCTGCTCATTTATAGAACAGAATTAAGCAACAGTTTATTATTTTGATCTCATCTAGTTCAGTAAGCGGGGTTTTCCCTACCGCTATAAGGCTTAGGTGAGCACCCAAGAAATTTTTGGAAGCACGTGAGCCAAATTATTTTAAAATCAGTATGGAGAGCATCTAAACTAACTAAATGACTTTTCTCTGATCTTATGGTTGTAGTTGTAGCTGTAGTTTCTAGTGGACTACTTTTGGGTTATTTTTTCAAGCTTTTGTGCAAATTTTAGTACACAGACATACAGTCGTGGAAAAAACTATTAGACCAGCCTTGTTTTCTTTAATTTCTTGTTCATTTTCATGCCTGGTACAACTAAAGGTACATTTGTTCGGACAAATATAGTGATAACAACAAAAATAGCTCATTAAAGTTTGATTTCAGGGCTGATATCTAACCATTTTTCATGGTTTTCTTGATAATAACCAAAATCACTTCATTTCTTATATCAATAGTGATGACATTGTACTGACAAAAACAGTGCTTTTAGGCATTCCATGTTTTCTTCTCTGTCTGTTTTAGTCACATGATACACACAGGAGTTAGTACTTGATTGCATAACCATTGTTTTTGATGACTTTTGATGGTCTAATATTTTTTTCGCCGACTGTAAAATAATAATAATGGCCCAAAAAATGTTACGTTCCACACCCACTGACTCCTGAAGACCTCTGATAATCTAGGGAACACTCTGATTAGCTATATAGTGGTTACACATTAGGTGGTGTAAATCTGTAGAAACATCAATGTTACTAAACAGAGTAACCACCTTATGAGATGTGTCCACAGAGTAAACAATATTATGACAATAATGTAACAAAAGTAAATGTGTTAGAGTGTGTCATGTTTTTATTTTATTGTCATTCTCTTCTCAGTCTCAGAAAAAGACCAACGGGGCCCCTAATGGCTTCTACGGAGATATTGACTGGGACAGATATGTAAGTAAAACTATTTTTATTTTCATACCGCTTTGATCTGATATCTACCTCAGTAAGCACTGGTTCTCCAGGTCTTTCTTTTTATGTGACCTCAGTACTGCTGCTCTGCTTTCATCCACATGAAAAAGCATCCATAGTATTGATCTGTATCATTCTAAAATCAATATGGTGTGGACCAAGCATGTTAAGTGACACATAGGCTCTAGTAAATCAAGTGCATGGTCTTATCTGTTATAACTTGTGCCACTGAAATGCTTACATTTTAAATCCAGATTATGACTTAGTCAATAAGCATTTGGTGTGTTTTTATTAAGGAGGAACCTTGGCATTTATTTAAGATCATCAGTATTATTTATTTTTTCAATATGTGAGCCAACCTTGAACAGGAGGAATTGTGTTATGTAATATAAAATATTTAATTGTATTGAACATAATAACAGTATCTTCATGTTGGTGTATCAGTTTACATAAAATAATATTAAAAAGACTGATTGAAGCTGTGATAATCTTGATAGCAACCACAGTTATTTTTTTTTTAGTAATATGTTACTGATAAACTATTGACTCTGTGTTTCAGAACTCTCCTGAGGTGGATGATGAGGGCTACAGTATAAGACCCGAGGATGAGACAGAAGAGGCAGATATCCTTAACAATGCTAACTTTGTCATTTTGCCTTATTTTTTCATGCCAAGTTTCTTTGGCTGGCAGAAATAGCTTGTTTTATTGTTTGCACTGGTTTTGTTCAATTTGTTCAACTGATTGGAAACAAATTGCCGTTGTACATCTCGCTAAACAGATGGGCTTCAAATTAAAAATATCCTGGTTCACAGAAAACAGAACTTAAATCTTGATAACCATTTTTTTTTCCATCTGGGTAAACATATCCAATTAACATGGACAACATGAAAGTGAACAGGTTACAAGCTGTAACCAGGTACCCGGATAAACCAACATCCCTTCCAAAACATATCCTGTCATTTGGTGTTATAATGATAACAGATTCAGACAAAATCTCCTTTAAGTTTTGAGATGGGTTGAGATTTGGTGACTGTTAAGGCCATAGAATATAATCCACATTGTTTTCATACTCATCAAAGCATTTAGAGACCTCTTTTTACCCCGTAGATGAGGCATTTTCATTCAGAAGCAGACCACTCCCATTAGATTTTTCTTTTTTTTTTTTGTTACCCATCTGTACTTTTTCACTGTTTACTTTTACCAAAACTAGAACATTTTCTTTAACATTTGTGGTACTGCCTGGATCCAAGAAGACCCACTTCTTCTCCTCTGATGAGTCAGAAGAGGAAGAGGACCACAGGAAAAAATTTAAAATCAAGATTAAGCCTCTGCCGGCCGATTGCGTCGTGTCTGAACCCTCAGTGGACGAGCTGAAAGCCTCCATAGGCAACATAGCTCTGTCTCCATCTCCTATGGTTAGTAGCTCCGTCCTCATCCTTCTCTCATTGCATCTCACCTTCCCTCACTTAAACTGTTTTTTAACTTGTGAAACTATAACATTTATGTGCATTGGTGTGTCTGTGCATGTGTATTGTAAAAATATGATTTATCACCCTTAGTAGAAATCGTAATTAATTTTGCTTTTTGTAACTGCCTCACACTTTGCGATTTTTCTTAACAAAATACAACCAGTTTGCTTTGAAAGCCAGCAGTAATAATAATAATACACAATGCCTCTGTTTTGAATCCTACACTGAAATTGCAATCCATGTCCCTGTAATGGGTATGGTCAGCTGATTATGTGATATTGAATACCATATCATTAATCTGAGATGCTTGTGATACTTGGTCAGTGCTGTCAGTGGCCTCAGTGTTCTCCCGTTGAGTTCAGTGTTGTTAACACAAGGCAGATGTCCCACCACAATACAACCATCTGACAACACGCTCTGCCAAATAGCAGGGTGTGAAGCTCCTGTTTGAAGTGATGCAGCACTATCGATAAGTCCAAATTCAAGCACACTTTCCCCATTAGACAGCCTACGATTAGCAGCGGTGATACAAAGCTTTGGAGACTTTGGCTTCCCCTGCATTTTTAGCTCCCACCCCGAAGTCCTCTAGTCTCTAGTGAGGTTCATTAGCTTGGGTGTCCACCGTAAATAATTCAGGTAGGAAAGTGGGCACAATAACCTCGTGTCTCTCTGCCGTACTGTGAGATTGCTTGTGGTCATTTGAGCTTTCGGTCTTAATAATTCAGTCCAGCTGCAGTGTGTTCACCCACTGACTCTGTTAACCTGATCAGGTGTGAAGGTCTTTTCATGCTGCAAATGATGGACATGTGTGTAGGAGACACATGCACTGAGACGCTGAAAGATTCTGTCCTTTTGGTTTTGGGCTACTATAATGTCCTGTAGTCATCCCTATTTCCCCAGTATATGTTGGTTGCCCTGTCAAATTAATGAGTGCAGTGCATAGTATTAAATACTACAGAGTATATACTATATGTTGTCCTTCAGCAGTGACGTCTAAGCTATTGAAATACAAATTAACTTATGTCATTATTTACCATTATGCTCTCAAAGTCAGTGAATTACTTTACTAGTTATTTCATATTAAAAGTAATTGTTTACCAAGAAAAAACCCTAACAGTTGAGAATCTGACCATGGCAATAAATTATATTTTGTCTAAATTTGCTTTATGTATGATCACGATTTATGGATGTTTATCGTCTCTGAACAGGCCTCAATGGTCTTCTCCCAGGAGAAAAAAAGAGGTCAAGTTCCTTGTGTGCAAAACAAAATCATGACGGTGGAATTACTTGGCCTGTAGCTGTGATGAAACTGCTACTCTTACCTCTACCAGGCCAAATTAGCATCTTGTTTCCCTGGATCGTGGACAGCAGCTCCAGCGTTCCCTCACACATAAATTACACTATTCACAAAGTCACTCCCAGTCGACTGGCAATGCTAAGCAACCTTGGCTATGGACCCACGACAAAATGGTCTGAAAAAAAGAAGAGGGGCCAAATGTTAGCAGACCTCCAAAAGCAAACAGTATGCTTTTGTAGTTCTTCTTCTGGAACTGATCCAGTAAAACTTTATCCCCACACTAAAACATGTAGGACTTACTGATTTTTCAGAAACATCACTGCACTTTTCTTCAATCTCTGGGCTTTATGTTTCTATGCTCTTGCTGCTCAGGTGTTTTTTTTTGCCTGTAAATATGACAGTGGCTTTTGCAAATCTTGACAAGCTCATATCCTAACTATGAAAGACCTGAACTACACACAAGAATTATAAATACCTAAGATTTTGAGGCATGTCACTGGCAGACTGTGTGGCTGTAGTTGGCATATTTTTCATGAATTATTCATGTGTACACAAGCGTTTGAGAGGGACAGCTTATTTCACATAAAACCTCGGCCAGAATACACCTCCTGCTAGGAGGAGTAGTGATGTGTGGGTGGAGGGATGAGCTATAGTACTATACCAGCTTTATCTGTCTATTAATGACTGCTGGTGACGCATTTTACTGCCTACCTTGAACATAAATGCTTTGCTTTGCTTTGCCAATATTAATACTACTGCCCTCCTCTAATTGTTCCACTCTCTGCTTTTTCCTCTCTTGTCTTTAAATCCTTTGCTGCTCTAATGATGCTAACCTGTAGAGGAGTCCGGTAAGCCTTTGCTTTGCATGCTATTGGGTTTTTATATGTCAAATATAGTGTAATCCTTCCTTATACTGTTACTAATATATATGCATTTTCCCCAAAGACACGCTTGATAACATGCACTAATAGCTGCAGAGTTTGTATTTGCTCAGCATGTAAGGACAAAGGTCTAGTATCATGTTAATACATTTCTGGCGAATGGGTTTAGTTGTCTCATTTCAGAACAGGCACATATGACTGACTGCTTTTAATAGCACACACTGATTTGTGGCCCACATACTTAGAGTTAAAAAGTACAGTATTTGAAGTTGTTTCCGCTGACTAAGTAGTCCTAAATCTGATTTTAATTGGTTTTGGAGTTTTGACCCTAGAGTTCTCAGGCCAAATAACAAGGCTATAAGCAGAATAGAAGGTGAGGAGAAGGTCAAGGAGGGTGTTGAAATGTTAAAAAAAATTATATTATTAAAAAAGCATTACTTGCACATTTCATATGATTTCATTGTTGTCTTTTTCTCTGATCACCAATGATTTTTCTGATAAATTTCATCATATTTTATATTATGAGTTGTGTTGACTGTTAAACTATTAATTAATCAAAATTCACTAAATGTTTCAGAAAAAAATCAATAATGGCATATTCAGTTTCCAAATTGGAAGAAAAAGCTGTTCTTTGGACCTATTCACACATCCATTCTTCATATCACAAAATTGTTACCTAGCTTATCCAGTTCAAATATAGAGGAAAATATCAGCGTGCATGTAAAGGGCTTTTTCATGTAGAGGCTAATGCTAGTTGCTAGTAGAGGCTAAAAGGTCACCGTGTCAGTTGAAATACTTCCTGTTTACAGATAGATGGGAGACAGTGACACTGCATCCTGCTAAACTGTATCCAATGAAAGGAATTCTTTCCACCAGCATGTCCCACCCCGTGTTGCATCACTTTAATCAGTCATGGCTCACTGCACAACTGGAACGGGCGTAAGAGCGAGGGGTGGAGGGAGAGATGGTTGATGCGAGGTGGACGTGACGCAGGCAGATGGCGAGATTTCAGCGAAAATTACGAGACCAGTGGGCAGATGGGACACTACAAGGCAGAATGAAAGAACACCCAGAGGGATTAGATGGCCGACAGTCCACCTTTTAACACAGAAAGTTGAAATAATTTGATGCCGATGGAAACAGTGGTACATGACGATGAGAGGGAAGAAAGATGGGGAGTGTCTGATGCAGCTCCACAGGACATTTTGGAAGCAGTCCAGTCATAGTGGATTCACAGGCAATATTGTAGACAGATATCTCATTTATCTTCTGTTGATATATCACAACCAGAAGATAGAAATAAACAGGACACGCAGATCAGTGAGAATAAATCATTATCTGTTTCCAATGGGTTTGCACACACAAAACTTGAAAAGACATTTGTGTTTAAACTTAAAATTAAGTTAAAGGCCAACATGGGTCGTGGAGGATATTTCCATATCTATCAACCACATAAACTTTATTTGTATAGCCTGTTGATACAGGTTGTACAGTTCAAAGTGCACTCATGACTAATCAGTCAATATTTAGGCAGCAAGTGTAAGGTGTAATAGTTAAAAAAAAACAATAGATTTAATGTTGTTAATCAATTGTAGAAGCCCTTTTCTGTCCCAACATTAGTTCTGTAAGGTTTACATCTAAAATGTGGTCTCGCTGGCGAATGAGCCTTTATGAATAAGTAACAAATGGATCTATGCTATTTTTTTTTTTTTTATTGTGTATGTTTTGTTTTTTTTATTATCCTATGGACTTAGTTTCTGTGTTGTTAATACAGCTTGAATGAATGAATCAGTAAATCAGTCAATCAAATTTTATTTATATAGCACCAAATCATAACAAAAGTTATCTCATGACACTTTACATATAGAGCAGGTCGAAACCAGACTCTCAAGTCAATTTACAGAAACCAGCAGAATCCTCCAGGAGTAAACACTTATGACTAGTGATGGAATGGTGAGGAAAAACTTCCTTTTAACAACAGAAACCTGGAGCAGACCCTGCCTTCTGGAGGATGGACATCTGCCTTGACCAGTTGGGGTTAAAGAGAGAGGGTAAAGGAAGAGAAAAAGAGACAGAGATTGGGGGAGAGGGGGAGAAGTCGGGGGAGACACATGGATCCACAACAAACTGAGCTTGAACTGTTAAAAGTAGAACAGCTGGTGCTAGTATAATTACCAATAGCTAGAACAAATGTCCATAACTGTTAATACGACTACTACAAATACAAGTATTAACAGGGGATGTACTACTACTGTAACTGTTAGTACAAATAATAGAAACCTCTACCATCTATCTAACTATATAATAAACACAATCCCAAAAAGAAAAGTAAAAGAAAATGCATCTTCCAACATAAATAAAATAAATAAAGTAATGTCTATACACTATACATGATAAATAAACTGCACACAATACTGAAGGGAATACCATCTCTAAAGTCGTATTATAATCGTTGTCCCCAGATCACATCCTCTTTATGAGTATGATGTCGGCTTTACTGATTTGTCACTCTCTGACCAGGTGTCTCTTCTCTCTTCCTTTTTGCTGGTCACAGAGACGTAGCCCGGTAAGTGTCCTTTTCTTCTGCCTCCCTGGAGTCGCTCTAAATTTGTCACATGCTTCTCGTACCCTTTTGCTTCCCACATTGTCCTTTGAGTTGCTCGAGTAAGACACTAAACATATATCGGGGTTCAGCAGCTGAAAATGAGGTCAATGCTGCCGCAAATTTGTGCTGATGTTCACTTTTAAATATAGGAGAATAAATATTTGCATAAATGAAAATATGCTTTCGGTTTTTCAAGATCAGTAATGTATTTGTGTCGTTTTTGATCTTGAGCAGCTTCATTCTCAGTCTCTGCAGTGGTGGAAAATTTGCACTTTTGACAGCTGGACCCTTTGATGTCTTACTTCAGTCACTCCCCTTCGTGTCTTCTCATCTGCTTCTGTCTTCTCCCCTCCCTGCCTCCTTCCTTATTTGCCTTCTGCCTTTCCTGGCCACTTCTGTCCTGCTCATTGTGAACTCATGCATATGCTCACAGGGTGTATATATACAAGCACAGCTGGAGAGGCAACATTATAACGCTGCCTCTCCAAAGTAGCTTATGCCCCAATGAAATCAGTCTGTCCTCTTCTCTACAACCAAAGGTTACTTTTCCAGATTTCAAGCATGAACTTAGAGCTTTTCTTTTAACCACTGCTCACAGCACAGTTCTCTAAATGTCCTTTTTCTGTGTATTAAATTGTGCAGTTATTCATCTGAAGATCTTTTCCCCTATAGCACAGGTTGTAGCCAATGTGGGTTTTTTAACACTTTCAGTGCCATGGGCCGATTAAATCGGCTTTACGAAAACAACCTGTAAAGTGCCACGGGCCGATCAGATCGGCTTTGGAGAACACGCCACATTTGTGTACAAACAAACCATCCACCCCCATTTCTTTCTCACATTTCGATGACGTTCTTTCTGTGTCCCCCTTTTGAGACCAAGCAGACGGGAATTTGAGGTTACGCGACCGAATAATATTTTTATATCTTTTTAATGTTTCTTATTCTCCGGTGTTTCATCAGAGGGAGCCCTCCATGCCGGGGGGCGGCTGTGGACTCCGGGGCTGTGGCGCCTTCTCTCACTGGGGTCCGCTCCTTTCTGGTGGGTGGGGGTCCCAGTTGGCCGTCTCCCACTAGTTGGGATGCGGGGCTGTGTTGCTGGTGCCTGGTCGCCGGGGTCGGCGGCTGCCTCCTGGTGCGGATGGCTCCCTGAGACAGCGCCTCCTAAATTGATGTTCTACTTTTACTTGTACATTTTTGTTCTGGTCTACCCGTGCTCAGTCAGTCTTCTTAAGTATGTGTGAGCTTGTGGGTTTGCATGTATATGTGTGTGAGTGTGTGTGTGTGTGTGTGTGTGTGTGTGTGTGTGTGTGTGTGTGTGTGTGTGTGTGTGTGTGTGTGTGTGTGTGCGGGTGAGTGGGTGTGGGGGGTGGTACTGATTTTTAAACTGATATGTAAAGCACTTTGTGCTACAGTTTTTAATGTATGAAAAGCGCTATATAAATAAAGATTATTATTATTATTATGAATTATGCAAATTACGATCAATAATGAATCGGCTGCGTCCGGTGCGTTTTGAATCTAATTAGCAATCGGTCGGATGTTACCGAGCGGTTTCCTGCAGGATTCTTCAAATATTATAAAAACGACGCGAAATACTGAAAAACGGCCAAATTCTGTGGCACTTTTAAGGCTTATTAGCCCCTTAACTGTCTGGCACTTAAAGAGTTAAGCGTCTTTTTCTGTAGCTTTTAGCTGCAAGGAACAAAATCTAAAATCATTGAGGTGTAAAATTACCCGCTTTACTACTGCAAAATACTCTATACGGACAGAAGTATTAGGAGATACTGAATTCAGGTGTTTGTTTTCTAACAGGGGTCTGAGCTACAAAACAATAATGACAAATATAATATAGTTTAATATTGTGATAAATATCGTTTCATTGCATTGGTTAGTTTTGTTTAGGCAATTCGGAATTCTGACTTTTTTCCCTCCTCACTTAGGAAGAAAAATCTCCCATTAAACTTTAAGGAAATATTGATGTTTATAAACTATATGGACAAAAATATTGGGACACATCCTGGCTACAGCTGTAAGATGTCATGTTCATCCTGATTTAAGATACAAACATCAGTTTACCCTTTTTAGATGAAATGTAGGATAGATAACTGAGCGGATTCGACTGCAGTCTTGGGTATTCCTATAATAACCTCAGGGACTGGTATTCTGATACCACAGTGTATTATGGTAAATGTTTTAATGTCCTGGCCTAGGCCTTATCTCAGTGGAAAAATTAATAGTGTAACAACATATCCTGTATAACAAAAATGATAGTACTCTATTGCTTTTGTATTTTTGTAATTTTTATGTGTGTGGGTTTTTTGTTTTTTAGGGTTCTTTATTTATTTATTTTTTTCTTGATTTTCATATTTTTATTGATTTATTTTCCTCTAATTTCAGCCTGGTATGTCACTGTAAAATATTTAATGGGTGAAAAGACAGAAAACCCAATAAAAAGTGAGTTACAGTAAACATCAATTAAAAACAGAACAAAATCAATACTAAGAGAAATTAAGTAAAAACCATCTCTGAGGCATTTTGGAAGCAAAGATAATTTAAAAAAAAAACAAAAAAAAACTAGCCAATGCAATGATATTTATCACAATACAAACTATACTGAAACATTTGTCATTATAGTTTTGTATCCCAGACCCCAATGTGCCCAATGCTTTTGTCCATATAGGTTATCTTTTCATCTTTAGAAAAGAGTGCAACCACTGTGTGTGTTGGTGTGGTTGTGTGTGTTAGTCATGTGTGGCTTGTATCTGGTCATGAAGTTCTACTGGTCTCATCACATTAAATCAACCTCAGGCTGCAGCCTATCTTCTGACCTTCATGACTGCACAGCCTAGCCTACATTATTTTTCCTCTGTAAACTACAGAGCAGTTTTATTATTTGCAGGAAAGTTTAAACCTTGACTGCCTGACACTGACCATCAATAATTTTATTGTATTTCACATTGATGAGTGTCAATTTTAGTTGCATCATAGATGAATAACACTTGGTGCAGCATTGTTCTTTTATGACTCTAAAATGTTTCTTTTGTTTTTCATTTTTATAGGGTTTGAAAAGGAACACCTCCAGTAAGTATCAGTCCTGTTGAGCCTTATTCACCAAGCTTACCTGTGTTATGCATCTATTGTGTTATTATGGTGAATATGAGAAGGCTGACAGGTGATTTATTGTGTGTTTTCAGGAGAAGAGATTGCCAGACCGAGACGTGTTGTCCCCGTTGCACCTACTGTGGCCCCAACACCAGCTCCAGCACCTCAGCCTCCCAGGTTAGCATCCACTTTGTATATTTATTGATCTATAAAGTGTAACCTTGCCTACTTTTATACCATAAATCCATTCGCTTTTGTATGATTACACAACCCTTTTCTCGTTTTACGAAAATAGCTCTGCGCAAATATACAGCATGTTGTACATTCACACTTTCATTCAGCAAAGGCCTTGATTGTGGAGTTACTTAGAAAAGTGGTGATAAAAGCAGTAACTGTTAAAACATGACCTCAAGGAAAGAAGGGAAAGGAATGAGCACTCATCAACATTATGTAGCAATGTCATCTTACAAAATGTGTTTATTTTGCCTCAGAGCACAGTGATTTCAGTGAATCTGTAGTTGATATTTATAAAGTAATGTGTGCTATAATTAATTCATTTTTTAAACTAGTATGAATACATAAACTTTTTGACAATGTTCAGACAGCAGGCAAATGTGGCCCAAGTCCGATTTTTTTTTTTTTTTTTTTTTTTTTGCCCATATGTGACCTGTATCCGATCTGTGAAAGACCGTTTGAACAGCACAAATCTGATTTTTTTCAAATCCGACCCAGGCAACTTTCATATGTGGTCCTAAATCTGATACGTATCCGATATTTACCTCCGCCAAGGAGGTTATGTTTTTGCCAGGGTTTGTTTGTTTGTCTGTCTGTCTGTCTGTCTGTCTGTCCGTTAGTGTGCAACATAACTCAAAAAGTTATGGACAGATTTTGATGAAATTTTCAGGGTTTGTTGGAAATGGGATAAGGAAGAAATGATTAAATTTTGGTGGTGATCGGGGGTGGGGGGGCCCACGGAGGGGCCCATTTCCAACAAACCCTGAAAATTTCATCAAAATCTGTCCATAACTTTTTGAGTTATGTTGCACACTAACGGACAGACAAACAGACAGACAAACAAACAAACCCTGGCAAAAACATAACCTCCTTGGCGTGGGGGGGGCCCACGAGGGGGGCCACTGATCAGCCTTGGCGGAGGTCTGCGCTCTCCGAGTGCTTCTAGTTTGCAATGTGACTTCAGTCAGAACAGCCATAAAGGTCGCATTTATCCGACCTTTATGTCATTGAAATGCGATAAACGTCTCAATTCTGCATCCTAGGAGGAGAAGTGGCAGGAAAAACATACTTACTTCCGTAATTACATTGCGTGCCTGCATGGTCATGTATTACGTCAGGACCTCTTTTGCGCAGGGTCGCATTCAGTTCATACTCAAAACTGATAGAAGTCGCATTTAATGTGTAATATGAACGAGCACACAAAAAAAATCGGACTTCACCAAAAAAACCTGAATTGTGCATTAAGACCTTCTGTCTCAACATAGCCTCAGTCTCACAATTCTTAATTAGTTCTATAGGTGTGACTTTTGTTGTTTATTGGTGCGTACTAGTTTTTGTGTTGTGTCGCTGTGCATCTTTTTTGCACTCCAGATATACCCCGATCAGGTCTGGATTCCCCCCTCCCCACAGCTGCAGACTGCTAGTCACTCCTTGCATATAATGCTAATGCTACACATCTCTAGGTTTATTAATTTTGTGTGTGTCTTTGCTCTCTCAGGGCCCCATGTTTTTGTCTCGATAAATTCCAAAAATGAAAGAAAATGTATCAGCTACTACTTGCAGTCTGTCCTAGAAAATGGTGCAATAATGTGTTGTAGTTATTGTTGTAGCTGCTGTTTTATGCAGCTGTTTCTCCTAACATTGTCCTTTGTTGCTGCAGTCAACAAACAACAGTCCCTGAAGACACCACAGCCTTATTTGGGCCTCCTTTGGAAACAGCCTTTGGAGAACAGAAAACTGAAGGTAACTTTTCCTTGTATCTTTTTTGCTCTATGTTTTTGTCCATTTGTGTGTGTCTGTGTTTTCCTTTATATGAGTAATGGTTCTTAAAAAAATAATAGTGTTGTCAGTTTGCTCCTCACATTGTTTTTATTGTGTCGTATGGTAATCTAATTGAAAAAGGACTTGTGAAAACAGTCTTAAAAATGCCAGCAGAGCCCTGGGTGGCAACATCTCTCTTTTTTCTCCTCTTTCAGTCTGCTGTTTCTCTTCTTTCCCCCTTTCACTTCTTAAGTGTCATGGTTTTTCCCTTAGACACTATAAAGCTGTGGATGGGCATCTGTCTTTACTGAGGTCAAAGTTGGAAATGGGCACTCACAGGTCGTGCTCATTTGCACAGCAAGTTCGTTATTATGCAGATTCCTCTGTCACACACTCTCATTCCAGTCCTGTAGGATTTAGAGATGCAGACTGCAGGAGAGCTCTTAGCTGTTACGCAACTGCTATGTCGAGCATAGCTAACATCAACTTGACACAAATTCACTTTATATATTCATTCAGAAGCTGCTCTGTGTGCGGTGCTGGGAAATTGTAGACTTGATTTAATCCTTTATTTAAACTGGTTGTTTAGGGGGGTTTGTTTCTGATCTTTTTCAAGATAATTAACACTGTATAAAATAAAGACACACAGATTGCTTTCATGTACAATATGTAATAAAAAGATATAGTACAGCCTTTAAAATGTGAAATAAGAGACTGAGAATGAAGAGATGAATGTTTCCAGATACGAGATGATACCTAGTGTTTGCGATGCACTTAATCCTTTCTCAGTATAGTAATTGTAATATCACAGTGTTGATATATGTCAAGAATTCTAGAAGTAAAAAACAATTACTAGAGGATACCTTCTGACGTTGCAGCACATTTTGATAGTGTGCAGATTTATCTTTGTCTTATTAATGTCTATCTTTTTTTCACGTATTCATGTAAGAATAAGAAAACATTAATAGTGTTCTGGTGGCATTTCTCTTGACATGGCCTATTCTGTCCCTTCCTGAACCCAGTGGTTCTGTCTGAGTGCGATGTGTGGGGGGCTCCTCTGACAAACCCCGAATCCCCTTTGACAAGATCCTTCCCCACAGGAAGTAAGTTTTGTGATGCCCCGTTCATTGTGCCGCCCTCCCTCATCTCCCTGGACTGACTGCACAGATCCATCAGCTCACCTCATGAATCCACTCATCATGTGACTAACAGAGACGCCAACTGACACAACCACTGTGTCACAATAACACCCGACAGACAGCTGTTTCATTTCATGAGCCATTTCACAACCAAATGATCCAGTTTTGGTTGTCCTCTATAACATGGGAGGGGTTCAGTCCTTGGCTCCCATACACCACCACACCCTCCCCTTGCTGCCTCCCCCTTGCATTTGGCATGGTGGTGATCAACTGTAATGTTCTGCATGACTGGCACTTTGTTATGCTCTGTTCAGGCCAAAGAGTCGCAACAAGACAAGTCTAAAACTTTTACTTAGAATGCATTACACTGAAACATTCTGAAAATCTGTCAGCTTACACCAACAGATCGAGATGTGATGGTGTATTGTTTCCATAGCAACAATGCTCTGTACTTGTGTTGAAACCTGCCAGCTTTTTAGGCTATTTTGTTGTTAACCTTCCTCTTGTGTTTGGGTCGGCACCAACCCATTTTAGGTTTTAAATGTATAAAAGAACCACATAAGCTTTGTTTATTGCATCAAGGCTTTTTGACTTTCTCAGGAACCTCTATTTCAACAGAAGAATACAAAAATAAAATTTCACTAAATTATGAAACGCTCTGGTTGAAATTATGACCTTTGTGTTGTTAGGGTTGGTTTCGACCGAGTTATAAAAATAAGATTATAAAACAGTAATTAAAGCCAAAACTGAAATCATAAGTGCGCTGTCAGCCAACACACTGACAGCCAGCTCCTCTCCCAGTCGTATGAGCTTTTGAGGATTCTCATTTTGCCTTGTTATCCAGTATACCTGCACCAAAACAAAACAAGCAAAGACGGGCATGTCTAGACGTGAGGTCAATTCAGTGTAGAGTTGGTGACTTGCAGAGTTCACATCGAGGGTATACTGACAAAAAAAGGCCCAGAGGCTCGTACCAAACAACAGATTAACAAGGTAACCAAGAGATGAGAAACAAATTAATGATAGATAATTGTTTTTAGTGTATTTTAGAGCTGATTTAGGACATGGGTCAAAGCCGACCCGATAACATAAGAGATGGTAACAGAAAACTAACACAAGAGGAAGGTTAAATTCATATATATTAGACTCTTAGACTATGAATGAGGATAGGGAATTCTGTTATTGATTAAACAACACAAACCTAAAAAACAAAATTGAATTCTGTTTATCCATTGTTTTGAGGATTTGGTATCGCTTCATAACCATTCTGGGAACCAGATGCAGACAAGACTAATCACAACTGTTCCTCTACTACGGGGCGGGTCAGGTTGTAGTTTGATACGATGACAGGCTGCCACCTGTTCTTCAAGTACAGCATTGGCTTTTGTCCATGTGAGAAAGCCTACTATTCCTACCTTAGGAAAGCAACATGAACTGTTCCATCTGCTCTGTAACAGACTGCACTAACCGCAGTACAAGATGAGTTGTTTTTTTTTTTTTTTTATTCATGCACTGTTTATACTCACCTCAGATTCTAGTTCATTTTAATGTTCGGCAATTGATTGCATGTTCCCTGGATTTTGTTATATTTAATGTTGTCAAAATTATCACGGATTTCTTAGAATGATATTATGATTTCCAGAAAGGGGGAAAAAAGGAGTGAATATGTGCTCAAACCTTGGTTAATAACACATCTTTAACATCAAAAATAAACTGAGAGGTCCCCCATTACTTAATCAGTGCCTGGCTGTCTCATAACCACTCAACCACAGAAAACACTAGCATTAACTATGAAGCCATATTTGACCAGGGGAATGGCTGATAATAACACTCCACTTCCTGACAACAGGCGACTCGACAAGCTGAGTCATGTGGTGCCATCATCCCTCCCAAATCGAGATGAGATAGGCCAGTTCACAATGCTGCAGCCTTTTCCGATTGCATCCCGAAATAGTTTTGTCTCATCATGAAACTTTGGTCTGAACTGGGCTTGAAATGAATCCCTATCCTCAATGTGTTGTGACTGTGTTTTGCCAACTGAAAACAATATCATTATGGATTCAAGCTTTTAAAATCATTGTCACTAGCTAATCTACACACACACATATAGGCCTAAGTTTCATAAATAACACTTGACGTTAATGCAGACAACACCCTATCGACAGTCTCTGGTCTCTAATCTCTGATACGATTGATTGAACCATTCATTGTCTCATTGGTTTTATTGCAGCTCCGCCTCCACTTCCACCCAAGAATGTCCCAACTTCTCCCCCAGCGACCAGTCCTCTCTCTGCAGAACACGCTGGTAATGAATCTTATCTGTTTCTGCTTCCCATTGTGTCACCTCAGGATAAAACATTTTCCATTTGAGCTGAATTTACTCTTTATTACTGGCATTCCAACTTCCTGTCTATTTTTTTTTTTTTCATTTGCTTGTGTAAATTTATTGATCTTCTTTCCAAACATGGTCTTTGATCGGTCAATTATTAATATCTGTTTCAGAAGCGCCACCAGAAGCAGATGGCACCAGGAAGACATCGATAGCAGACTTGGACAACATTTTTGGACCAGAGCAGCCTCCCTCAGCTCCAGAGGAAACAAATGATGCCTGGGTCTGCTTCAGTGAGGAATCCTCCGTCCGGCCTCCTCTACCAACGGACCCCGCGCCTCCTCTCCCCTCCTCCCCACCTCCTCCAGAGGAACCAGCACCTCCACTACCAGCCTCTCCGCCTCCACCTGAATCTCCTGCCCCGCCCTTACCTACATCGCCACCTCCTCCAGAAGACCCTGCACCACCCCTCCCTACCTCCCCTCCTCCAAAAGAAGACTCTGTGCCCCCTCTACCAACCTCCCCACCTCCTTCAGAGGAGCCTTCTGCACCTCCTGTCCCTTCAGGTCCTTCTACACCTGAAGACAGAAGTTCTCTTGCACTTTCCACATCTCCACCCCCTGCGTCAAAGGATCTTGAATCTCCTCCTCCTTCTTCTTCGCCCCCAACCTCAGTCCCTGCAGTCACCTCACCGACCGGTGCTCCCTCTCCTCCGAAAGCAACCACTCCTCCTGCGGTGAATTCGCCTACAGAAGAACCCGTATCTCGCTCTCTCCCACCACCCCTCACCCTGTCTCAAGAGGAGCAGCCCAAAAATACAGAGGCCACCCAACCCAAAGAGGACGGAAATGAGACTGTCACTTCACCCAAAGAAGCTAACCAGGGGAGTAGGAGTACGCCTCCCCCGCCTCCTCCCCCCACATACCGGGCAGTGGTGTCATCACCAGGTCCCACATCTGGAGCCAGTGGCACAAATAGCGGTGGGTAGACTGGCTCACTATTAGTAGGATATTGTCATCAGTATTTATGCAGTAAAAAATGAGGTTAAATTTAGAGTTTGTTTTGATGTGAGTTGAAAGGGAATATTATTCTTGGAGTGGATTTTTTGTCTTGGCCCAGTTGGATGCACAGTACTATTTTGCTGAACAATAATGTCCTATTAGCTGCGGTATTGTTCTGAATGACTCATAGTTAAAGGTTGGGTTTTCATAAAACATTTGTATTTATTTATACACACAAATAGTTTGTGGAGTTGTTGAAGATCTTCAGTTGTAAACCAGTTTTATCTAAGAAGCATAATCCTTTAAGGTTAAAGTAATTAACCAGGGATCCAAACACAGAATAACTATGCATATCTTAATACACTGTGAGAATGTTAATCAACTTGTCTCAGTCTTTTGCTCAACATTGTGTGGCTAATGTGAAATTTCAGTCAGACATTAATTTAATCGCAGAGATATTTTTAAGACGCTGCCTGCTAAAGGTGTTAGTGTGTGATTCCATCTGCTCTCTGTGCTGTGAAAGTAACTCTCATTCTCCGCACTATTATTGTTCTGACATTGTTTTTTGTTTGTTTTGTTTTTTCTTTACAGGCTCCTCCTCTCCAGTGCGACCAGCCACACCCTCATCAGTCAATCCCACCCCACCTCCACCTCCACCCCGCCCCCCTTCACGACCCAAACTTCCTCCAGGGAAACCCACTGTAGGGGATGCGGTAAGATCACCAGTTGATTATATTCAGTCATATTGTTGTTCTTTTAAACGTAAGTGTTGGCCAATCTTTTTTGAAGTATAATGTCAAAATCAGCATGTTTTGGCTACTAGGAATAAGCATTTTATTAAAAAAAAACAGACACTACTGCGCAGCTTTCGCATGTTAAAACAGACTTATACAATGGTTTCATAATAGAAGCCTTCACTTTTACAGTTTAAGTGTACAATTTAAAGTTTCAATGTGCAATACTTTCGTAAAATTTTATAATTAACTTTCACAAATGACACTTCTGCACCTCACATCTACTGTGTTTGTGGGCTGTTGAAAATCTACCCTATGTCGGGAAGGTTTTTGTCAAAATTTAGGCTAAACTCTGGTGTTGAGGGTTAAATATGTGATTGACAGCTAATCATTAAGATTCTGTCAAATTTGATCTATTGCTTGACTCTGTGGCTCTTCAGAGAATTAACACCACGCCTCCACGGCTCCTATAACCATGTTATTTTGACTTCAAAGCAACATGAAACGATGTCAAGTCGCCTACCTTTGCATTTAGTGTTTTTGAGGAGAGAGCAACAAAATAAAACTGTTTTTCTTCTGATTTGTGGCTCCTGTAGCTTTACAGCAACTTTCCACCAGCCAAAAACTCAGCTAGGGTCCCTACGCAGTGTGGAAAAATATGGAAGATGAGGGGAGTAATTTCTAGGTCTTTAAGTACAGAAAAAATATAGCATGAAAAATATTTGTTTCTCCATATGATTGCCCCTGTTCTGTTTTCCAAAATAAAAAATCATCATTTATTGATATAAACAGGCAGCCATTAGAGACAAAATGTTTACTCCTGTGGGAGAGCGCTGACTAGAATAAGTACAGTGTTATTATAAGCAAATTAAAGAAAAACACCGTGCAACTGTTGCTTGAAATCTTTAGTGTTAATTCAGGCAGTATTCACAATTAACACAGGCTTATGGCAATGTAACATGCCTTTAAAAGTAATTATTTTCATAGTAAACATCTAGCTATTCACGTTTACAAGCCTACTGTGTGGAATTCGATGCAATGCAGAGGTGTACCGAACAAATACATGTAGCCGATGTGAGGAACACAAACACTCTGAAAGCAGCTTGGCTGCAAACAGAACCCATGTGCAGGGTTTCATCTATATACATTCAGCAACGGTGAATTCTCAGCACCGCTGCAGAAAAACCGAAAACATGACGACAGAGAGTATAACAGAGGCACAGAAGCCGGGTTAGACGTTGGAAGCATGTTGTTTCACTTTCGGTTTCCACAGGTTCCTTAATAACAAAAAGGTTTTTATTTTTTTAACTCAAGTTGGCAAAATCATGTGAACTTGCTCCTCCTCTCCTTCACCATGCCTCTGCTGTGGTGTTACTGTGAGGTCATGTTCACAGCACTTCAGGGAATACTGTGAGGCATTCAAAAACACTCAGTAAATTACAGGGTTTGCCATAAACGAACATTGAACATTCACTGAAAATGTATCGAACCAAAGACCCCTGTACCAAAAACGTACCAAACCAAAATTTTTCTGTTCCGTTGCACACCCTAGTGTTGAACCATTAAATGTCTAATTCTTTCACTGTTTCACCTTTCTATTTCTCTCGTCTCTCCTTTTCAGAATCGCCCCTTCAGCCCCCCAATCCACTCAGCCAGCCCCCCTCCAATTGCCCCGTTGGCACGAGCCGAGAGCACCTCCTCCATCTCCTCCACCAACTCCCTGAGCGCTGCCACCACCCCCACCGTCAATAAAGAGCTCGCCGTGTCTGTGTCAGGTGTGTGCATCATTGACGTTCACTGAGTCATGCAGCTGTTTTCTGTCCGACGCGTTTACAGACAGACAAGCAGTGGAGGCTCAACTGAGCTGCTCAGGGATTGTTGCAAAACAGCCACTAACGCTAAAAGTTTTAATATTGGTTTTATGCACTGACCTCATCCTTGTTGAAATTTTGTGCGTGCAGAAGGAGTCGTGCTGTTGTGTATTCATTTATTCATTTTTAATTTTTTTGTCGACATGATGGCAGTGTGTCCATGTGATTTATTTTTGGGCCTTTTGTGCCAGGGTCACTTTGTGCATTTCATTGCTGGTCTATTCCAAGACTATGCATGAAGCTGTTAACATCAGCATATGTTATTCAGCAGTATGTAATGTCAGACACAGTGAAAAAGTTAGAATATTTTAACATCATCTTTTTATTTTATTAAAAATGAATGAGTCTATAAATTGCCTTTTGATACAGTGTGGATGAAACTTCTCGTAAATATTGTCCCTGGTTTTGATACACACACAGACAGACAAATTGATATTTATTCTTTCACAGCATGCAAGGTGTGAGTGGGAAGTGAGAATATGACACAAGGTGTTAATTTTTAAACTGTCTTGGAAACCCGTCCTGTAATGACTTAATGACATAACAACTCTTTACTCACAGATTTAACTTTAGAAAAGTCAGTTTTAAGGTCCCTGCAGTGCAGAGTTGTGTGTGGATAATAGCAAATCTCAATGGATTGAACCATGAGCCATAGTAGATTTAAGAACATAAATATCCGAGAACAGCATTTGCATAAAAACGGCCTAGTCTGACACATTACCGAAACTGCTTCACTATGTTCAGATTTTAACATTAGACCAGCTCTAAATTTGCATCTTAATATACTGCAGATTAAAACTGCCAGTTCCGCTGCTGTTTTGATTTAGAATTTGTTCGTCACATGTCTCATTTATTTTTTCTTTGAATTGCATTTTAACTCATGCAATTTAAAAAAAAAAACAAAAACGTTTTCCTTTGTTTGATTTGTTCTCTGTTTCTTTGTTTTGCCATTTGTTTGTCTCTTTACTTGTCTTGCGGCTTGTCAGAAGATGATGCTTATGTAGACAAACTGCCCACCTTTGAGAGACACTTTGATTCGTTTGCAGGTATAGTATAGATTCCCTCAGAGAGCGAAGGGTTTGGGGTTTGAAACCGTTTGGGAGAGTGCATCTGTGATCTGTAAACCCACGGTCTTTACCTACAGTGTGCATGATACTGGAAGGTAAAGGCAGAGTGTTGCTGTGTTTTCTTGATTGTTGTCAAATAGGAAGGTAATAGGACAGTGATTTCAGATTTTTAGACGGTTGCAAAAAGCTGCTGGGTTTTTTTTTTCAGTCTAAATGGTTTAAATAATGAGATATCTGTGTCACTGTCCTAATACGTATCTATTTGACTGATCTATTTAAGATGTAGGGACATACTACACATTCACCTTTTCTTTTCAAATACAGCAGCATATTTCACTTTAATATACCATTTTATTCATTTTTTGCTCCTCACACATCTGTACACTTGTAATAGACATGATAGCCTTTCTTTCGCCTCCTTTTTTCACTCAAGTTGCATCTTCTCGCTCATTTTCTCTCTTTCACTCATTTTGTGGTTTCTCACTTGTTTTACCACAGACACAATCTGAGAAAAAATTAAAGCTGTGGTGACACAAAAATCCACACTTATTTCATAATTGTTCCCCCCTCTTAAAAAAAAAAAAAAAAAAAAAGTCGCCCCGTTTGCCCACCTGCCCACACTTGAGACTTTTCTCTCTGTTTTATGACTGTGCACCAGTGAGTGTCTCGCCATGTCACCATGGCAACCCCCTGTCTCTTCTCTTTGCAACACATTGTGTGTGCGCAGAGTGCAGTGCAATCACTCCTAGATACCTTTACTCTGCAGCACAGGAGTATTTGAGTGTTTGTGTGCCGTGTGTTCAATGAGCATGTCTGAAGAGCTCTTTATCTGTGGGCCTTCGAGATCCATATTGTCTTTCTGTCTCTTACTCACACACACATACGTACTTCCATGCATCCTGTCAGATCAGAGCCGCCACTTACGTTTGAGGCGTTTGAAGTCTGGCATGAGAATTAGGTCGTACTTAGGCAGGCGGCAGCTTTTTGGTATTCATGCCACCGTCTCCGCGCTGCTGGAGTAGCAGAGCACAAACCCGAGTTCAGCCGGTCTCCACTGAACGTAAAGCTTCAGTCTGCTCCCACACTCAACCCCTGACACCCACCTGTCACACCTGTCACTCACCCCCTCTCCAGCCATAGAAAAATACAAACGCTAAGCCGCCCTTCCCATCTGACCACCTGCCCTTTTGTTCTCTTCATGAGGCGCTGCTCTGCTCTCATTCGCTCCATCACCCGCTGCTCTACCACTCACCCAACAGCGCACCTTCTCTGGTGGGACCCACATCGTGCAACTGTACGGACTAGAGCAACAATAACTTACACTCAGGATGACTTACACATCTCGTTAAAATGGAGACATTTCAGCATCATGTTCTACATACTCTTCTTGTTTCTTCATACTAAAGCTGCATACTTGTTCAGAGTTATGCAGATCTTTGACCAAATACATGGAGCCACATCATCCAGTACAGCTTTAACCATAATTAACTTATTCCCAACCTTTTTAGCCTGGGACGTTGTAACAGTGCATTATATAAAACTCTGCATTATATAAGAAATCAACAAAATAAAACCCATTTTGTCTTCATTATATCATAAAACCCATTTTTATATTAATCTGCATATCTTAAATTTAACATGTATAAAATTTGCTTGCATTTTGTTGTAAGTTATTATTATTATAGTATATTGCAATGATTCTCTAGTCTTTATCAGTACCTTTTTTCAAGCTATATTAAAGTTCCTATATGTTAGACCCATGTTTCAGCTGACTCTAACCTTATCATCAGATTTTATCATCAGTGACAATTCATTTCAAAAGTTTGTTTGTTTCATTTTGTCAAGTTTCTACATAATGCAGTGTTTTTACATAATGCCTCACTGCAGACCCAGTAAAAATGTAAATTCTTGTGTAGGTCTTTATCACACATTTAATATGGCCTCAGTATTGAGCCGTTCAACCATGGTCACTTCCTACAGCTGTTATGAGTTTCGGTTATTACTCAGTGAATCCATCAAGGCAAAACTGTTTCATTTCCCTTGATACCTTACCATTTTTGATATGTAGAGATAGTTTTCATACTGTTACATCTGAAAAAAAGTAATTATAATACTCTAAGCAAGTGCATACAGTTAATAAATCACAGCAACTATGAAAAATAATTTTAACCTGTTCAGCTTTTGCCATTTGAGGGTGATTCTCTGCAACAATAACAAAATCTCTCTAAATACACCAGTTTTTGGTCTCAGCTAAATAGTTCAGCTTGTCCCTCAGGTCCTGTACACGACCTTCCTTTATAGGTTTGCTCAAAGGTCGAGGCCTCTGAATGTGGGATTCATCATTTCTTTGTGCACCACGGCCACCTCTTCCTTCTGCTGTCTGGTTCTAGCCTCACCGTTGCCCCCTGCAGGGTTTTTTTATACATAGCAGCCGGACTCCATCTGTTTGTGAAGGCAACTGTGCAATATTACAGGCTCAGGGCGCTACAGCAAAGGACTGGAAAGATCTGCATTATGTGATCAGCCAGCTGCCGTCCAGTCACAGAGGAAGATGGGTTTTTGGTGGTAGACATTGTGGTGCTTAAATTGCCACAACTGGGTCACTGATTACTAGCAATAATAATAATGGTAATAATGAATTCCTTTATCTTGGGAATATACTAAGAGAAGCATATAATATGATGGATTTAAAGTAATGATTTGATTTTAGTCCTGCAATGTCAGTCAGATCATCTTGAAATTGATCGTTTGAGAAGATGCTGGTATACCAGTGTTTTTCAACCTTGGATTCAGGACCCCACGTGTCGCCTGGAATTCAAATGGGGTTGCCTAAAATTTCTAGTAATTGCAGCCTTGTAAATCCAAGCTGGACTGGCTGTACATATCCTGACCAAGGAAAACAAAATTCTCACTTGGTGCAGTAATCTCAACCTGACTTTTCTGCCTCCATCCGTAATAATATACATTATATAGCCTAAATGTTGTCTAAAATTAATGTTTATTTGCAACATAGTATAGCAAACTATTACATGATCAAAAAAAATGTATTTTAGCAAAAAAAAAAAAAAGAAATGTCTTCGTTTTGAATGTCTGGGGTCGCCAGAAATTTGTGATGTTAAAATGGGGTCACAAGCCAAAAAAGGTTGAGAACCACTGTGTTTTACAGTATTTTTTTTTTCCCTCAGACCATTAGCATTTCCAAGAAAATGACAAAAATGACGAAGTTGGTCTAATCCAGATCTGGATCTTTTAACCCCTTTAGCCCTATCAGCCCACGGGCGGGCCGATAGGGCTAAAAAATTATATTAATATTCATCAACTATAAAATATAATAAATCAGGACGATGGATGTTTTTTTTCAACTTTTGCTCAAAGTCGAGACGCTAATGTTAATAAAAGTACATCAAAAGTGTATTTTAGTGCAAACTTTAATGTTCAAACATGATTTTTAATCTTTATGGGGTGAAATATACACTATTAAAAATCTCCCGACACAAACAATTAATTTATGCATATCATCGTCAATCCAGCCGGAAAAAAAAAACGGCGAGGATAAAAAAATTCTAATTTCTCTTTTAGTTTGTTACAGTTTACTCAGGCATAGAAATAGATACAATATTTTAGACAATGGGAATATATTCTGTGAGGTCTCTAAATGTCCATAGACACCAAGAACATCCATATGAACCTTATTATTGTGAAGTAATTCTTCATTTACTTTGGGTATGTCTTTTTAGGCGTTTTTCCCCTGAAAATATGGTCAGGGTTAAACAGGTTAAGGAAGTCGAAGAAACCTGCCATATAAAATGTTCAAGTTCAAAAGTGCTTTTGAGTTTGAATCAGACATAGCTGCAGTACCCTGGCTGGTGTAAGGAAATGAAAGAAGTAAAAATCAGGAATGACTCTCAGGTAAAACAGTGTTTATGCAGGGAGAAAAAAATGGCTGCCATCCCTCAAATCTACAGCCTCAGTATCCCCTGTAGTGAAACCCCTGCCCCCACCTGCCTCAACACTGTCCACACCCACGCAAGCACCCTCAAAAAGCATCCTTTCACATCCATGCTGTCACGTCCTGTCCTGGCGGTGTGTCGTCCTGCCGTGGCCCTCTGTTCCACTCCACCTCACTGTGATGTCTGATAGACCTGCCATGTGAGACTCACGCTACTGTCCTTCTCTCCTTCCCCCCTCTCACCCTCTCCTCACCCACTTTCCTCAACTCCTTCCCTCCCTGACATCCCTCTTCTGCCTCCCTCCTCCTCCTCCTCTCCTGCCCCCACCTCCCTCCACCCCCCCCCCTTGACCCCACACAGAGAATGACCAGCCATCCCTTGTATGGTTTGACAGAGGGAAGTTTTATTTAACCTTTGAAGGTAAGTTGTCTCTGCACCAGGGCTAACTGTAGCGTGCACACACACTCTTTGGAGGCTCATTTGTGCAAGCTTCGCCCCCCCTTCCCTGCCCTTCCCCCTCTTTCCTCTCTCTCCTTTTCCTCTTCCTCCTTTTCAATCCCTCCATCGCCTTAACCCATGCCATGCTAACTCCTGGCTGAGCCCCTTCGTATGCCGTCAACTTCGCAGTGGCGTACCTTCTCTTCCTGACATTGTTCGTCTCATTTCTTCAGCCTTTCATTCCCTGAAGAATCATCGTTCTTCGTGTACTCCACTAATATCTCTGTGGTCACTTTTTTTCGTTTTTTGGTTTGATCTTTGGATTCTCTGATCTTCTTTGATCTTGTCAGAATAATTCAGCTTTAACAGCATGTCTGGAAGAAGCATGCACATATCGCTGTCTTTCTCAACGTCTGCTTCCTTTCTTTCCTTTCCCATAGCTTATTCATTTCTACGCAACATATATCACAAATGTAAGGGATATATTTGAAACGATTGCCGTAGTTTTTGGAGTCAAAGAGCAGAGAGAAAAGGGTATCTTTCCACACAAACAACTTGCTGTTGTCACGTGATGTTACTAACACTTTTGTTTCTACTCATTAGAAAATAGTATTTTCATTTCATTCAGCCATAGTTTGCACACCATGTTTTGTTCATTTCATCCAAACATTACTGGTTAGGAAGAAAGAGTCCTGGATTAGATGCTGGAGTGTCTTTCTTCTTCTGTTGATCTTGAGTGTCTTTATGTTGTGTTAACCTTACTATTGTTGATGTGAAACAGAGTGTGTGGCCAGAAAAGCTAAAATGGGAGTTCAGCTCAGTGTGTTGTTACAATGTGCACACTTGCTACGTGTCTTGTCCAACACACTGAAATGCACTCACACTGGTTTAATGTTTGTGTCTTCATGCACACATGTCTCCTATTTCCAGGCTGCTCCAGAGGCCCCAGTCCTCTAACCATGGGGGCCCAGGACACACTTCCTGTGGCCGCTGCATTTACAGAGACAGTCAACGCCTTCTTTAAAGGAGCTGACCCTAACAAGTATGTTGACACATAGCTCACTCACATCTGTGCTTCAGCTTTAGAAACTGAGTTACAGCAACTGGATAGGTTTAGTTAATTGTCTTAAAGAGGTCATATTTTGCTAAACCCACTTTTATTAGTCTTTGGTACATTTATTTGTGTATTTGGACCCTAATAGTTCATCAAGTTTGAATTTGAACCCTCCAGGTGCTGCAAAGCTATCTTGATATTAATTCTAGCAAAAATCGAGTGGATTTCTACACCCTGTTTTAATTCCTGCTTAATTTGTTTCGTTTTATAACTAGTTACGTCCCGACATTTGCACATATAAGGTCAAGACTTCCGACAAACATTTCTCAGAGTACCACATAAGCAGCAGTGGTTGTAGGAAAAACTGAAAATATGTCCAAACTTCAAACAAAAATACCTAAAGTTTCAGTTCTTAGTTGTATTAATGAACACAAGTGGCTGAACAGGACAGAGCAGCAAAGTCACGAACCTGGAGGGGGTGGGGGGTGAAGTGGCTCATGTGCATTTAAAGGGCCAGCGCTCAAAATGACCTTTCTCATGTCATTACTCAGAAATAGGGTTGAAGATGGACCTGTGGAGTTGAATTAATGAAGAACTCAGACCCAAGCATTGCATTTACAGTTTATGTAGACCACAGGGGAATGTTTGAAAATGCATAATTCCATTTAAAAAAGCAAAATATCACTCCTTTAAGTGTCAGAAGCCCAAATCAGCATTTTCCCTACTTATTTCCCTTACCTGTGTTTGTTGAAGTGAGGCAAGAAATGGTACATTAAAAAAAAACCCTATAATTTCACCTCATTTTCATCCATTCTGTTACCAGATGTGTGTGCATAAATCTGGAAGAACTGCAAGAGATGAAAATACTGAACAAAACCTTTTAATCATTAGATCTGAGAAAATTAACTTGGCTTAGGTGGTGCTCGAAAGGCCCTGGGTTCTGCACCTAAGCCTTTTAATTATAGGGAATACCCTGCATATATACACGGATAGTCTTCATCACTGTAGTCATTCCCTCCGTCTGTTGGCTCTGGTCTATTTCTACCACAACTTCATTGTGCTGCAAGATAAAATCTACAGTCCCCATTCTGTGCAAAAATACTAAATTATTCATGTATTCAAATGATGAAAGTTGAGCTGAAGTAATAATAGTGCTTGTGATGTTTCAAGGAACACTTGTGAAAATAGAAATATTCTTCAAAGAATAATGGTGGAATAATGGTTTCTTTATTTTTGCTCGATGAGCCTCCTCAAAAAACAATGATTTCAAACAGTTCTCTGTACAGCGAAAGAATCACACTTTAATCTTTTATTTTTTTTGTGCTAGATGTACACTGAAAAACATAAGAATCATCCTGTAAAACATCATCATCATTGTGGTAATGTCTGGTTGGTGACTGCATTTTCTCTCTGCGGAGTTGCTTCATGCCAGACCAATATCACGGAGCATGCTCAGTTTCTATATTTATACTGCTTTGGATTATGCTGCTAAGAGGAATAATATATTTGATGTAAATTATTAATCTATTTATGGAAATATACTGCACATGGCAGTGCTTCTCACATTTTAATTTGTAACCTTTATTTTTCCTGGCAACACAGTAAGAATAGTTTCTCATTTACAGTGTCAGCCTTGAAGTGCAAGAAAACAAATAGAAACAATAAATAATCAAACGGACAGAACCCCGGGCAATTAATGAAAGACAAATAAATGATCTGTCATTTAGAAACAACCACAAGTTGGACTTTAAGATCAGTTGATGAGAAGGAAAACATATATAATTAAAAATGCTGTAAACGCTGAGAATTATGAAACTGACATAAATACTTGAGAGGTACTTGGTGGTGAATATGTTTTTATATAAGCATCACTTTATGAAACAAATTAGAGGTGACACGAACAATGAAAAACAACTAGTTGATAACCCTTAGTTTAACCCTGTCTTTCTGCTGCTCTTTCTCTCCCAGGTGTGTTGTAAAGATCATAGGTGAGATGGTTTTGTCGTTTCCAGCGGGAATCACGCGGCACTTTGCCAATAACCCGTCCCCTGCTGTGCTAACCTTCAGCATAACCAACTACAGCCGACTGGAGCATGTGCTGCCTAACCCTCAGCTCCTCTGCTGGTAAACACACCGCTGTGAACCCACCACCACTCAGGACTATCTTACAATGACCACAGTTTTTTTTTGTTTGTTTTTTTCAGTGAAGAAGTAATGTGGGTTTTGTGTTTTTTTACTCAGATTACACCATAACTCTCACTTCATTATCCTCTCAAAACTAGTTCCAGTGTCTGTGCTGTGTTGTCTTTTTAAAATATCCCCTGAATGTTGTTATTCCACCAGATTCAAATTTAACTTTAACATTAAAACTAATACATATATACTTACTTTTCATTATATTTTGTATTGATATTAACTCCACGTCCAGAGCTTGTAAGACAAACTTGAGTCTTTTTTTCATCACAAAATCAAAGATTATTACCATCTCATGATTTCTGTAGGCTGATTAAACTGAGAATTCGACAGTTTTATCCAAGGTCTGTATGTATGTATTTTTTAATCAGGAATACATTTCTAAAACTATATGTGAAAAAACTGAAAACATTTATCTCATTCAGCTCAGACGGATTATTTCCTACCGACTCACTCCAGGTATTAGAACTTTCATAAAATTCATGTCATGAATTTTCTGAAGGGGAAAATAAAATATGTAAAAGCTTCTGTTAAGTTCAGGGGCTCTTTCAGAATCTTTCTACTCTACTCTTTTATGATCTTTTTTTTTTTTTGTTATAATAATCCACTTTATTTGACCAATGGAACTGTATTTTCTCATCAGTATGGGTTTTCTTAACCACCAGTGGCTCATTTTTTCACTGGATTGGGCTGAAATTTGTACAAGACGTCCAAGAACCTCTAAAGATAATTATCAACATGCATCATTTAAATGGTTAGTGCTCAAATAAAATTATCAATAGGAATATTTTTTTTAATACCTGAACAGATCTCTAATCTTTAATTTTCAGCAACTAACAATTAGGTTTCGCTTCATAATTACCAGGTATTATAAATATGAATCTTTGTTCATTAATTCAGCACACATGCATTATTTTGCAGTTTCACACTTGTTTTTGTCAAATCTGACTTTTCAGGACTCGTTTCTCATCAGCAGTCGCATCAGAAAATTGTTAAAAGCTATAACTTGCTTTTTCAATCCATTATGAAAAAAATGCCCAACAGACAGAACATGGTACACTTACCTGCATATGAATATAGTTTTACAGCCTGTAAAAACAAAAGTGTTTGTATTAAATACCGAAGTAATATAGTTTACTTATCTGTATTAACACTAGTAAATACAGAGTAATAAAGTAATACATTAGTACATTTTAACTGGGAAAATGCAGTCAGGGTGTAGGTTTTTCAACTGTGAACCGTTGGTTGCAACAAAGTGAACTCGTCTAGAAGTTAAATTTTTTGAGAATTAAAGATTCTGTTTTTAGGTCAAACTAATTTAAATACATGCAGTAGATGAATATATACATTTGTTGAAATTCTCCTTAGGGTTTCTTGGATGTTGAGTAGACAGAGTAGTCATTAGAGAGGCTTACGAAACTCACACTAATGATGAATTTTAGCTCCGAGGTCCAGGTGAGTGGGTTTAGAATGACCTATTTGGCTGAGCGATGACTTCCACTAGTGTCTATGAGTCACTATCACTGAGATCATTTCAGACTCTGAGTCATCCAAAGCTCATTCTGGGTCTTAGATAAACGCTGTGTCATTTTGGTTCTACTTTGCTGAGTCATGTTTGCATATTTTAAAAGTACCTAATAATCCACCCACTTGTGACCCTTAAAATAATATTAAACACTAAGTAAAATACTTATTCTTAATTCTGAATTACTGAATCATGATTAATTATTCAGTCACTGTTGAATAGAAGTGTGTACATGTATTGTTGAAGAAAGGATTTCTGAACTAATTTTCTTCACAGCTGTTTTTAAGCATGTGAAGCATGACGTCTTTTGGCTGGTTTTTAAATTTTTTTTATGTTTTTTTAAATTAAAACTGTCCAGTGAATGTGAATCTCAACTTGTGGACTTCAGTATGATTTTCTCAAATCCTGAGATGCTGTTATCAAACCTAGATCTGTATCCTACAGTTTTACATTAAACTCAGCCAGTTAGATTTTCATTAAAATCCTCCTCATCACTGAAAGTCCTTTTCCTTGTTTCTCCGTCAGCGACACCACCACACAAGCCAAGGCCGATGCCAAGGACTTCTGGGTGAACATGCCAAACCTGATCTCACATTTAAAGAAGGTGGCAGAGCAGAAGCCACAGGCAACATACTACAACGTGGACATGCTCAAGTACCAGGTGAGGTCGACATAACTGGACGAGATAAAACCCCGTGCTCAGGTCATTCAGGGTTAGAGGTCACCAGCATCACTGAACATCAGACAAAAAATTAGTCTGCAGCTTAACCCTATAAGGACTCCCATTATAACAGGCCACCTGGATTTCTTTGTTTTTTTTTTGTTTTTTGCAATAAATGTGTCAGAAAATGTCTTTTTTGCCAATTCTTTTGCATCTTTTTTCAGGAAGAACTTTTCAGTATGTGGCCGTTAATTATCATTATTTTATGTAATAAATGCTTAAAACAGTGTGTTATAGCAAAAAATAAATTAAAAAAAACGGAGGGGATATTTATTATGACAGACAACTGTAATTGCTCATAATGAAATTGTATGAGATGACAGAAATAAATTAATAATAATAATAATGGATTGGATTTATATAGCGCCTTTCTAGACACCCAAAGCGCTTTACATTATTAACCCATTATTCATTCGCTCTCACATTCACACTCTGGTGTTTTTCAACTATTTTACATTTGCTCAAGCATTTTAGTTTGTCTAGAGCATTCTGTTTGTTTATTATTTGTCATTTTTAGCCTGTGTGATAGTCTCTGTTCACTTTCTGTCTAGCTGACCCCAATTCCACTGAGAAAAACATTAATGATCTGCTTCGTTTGCAGACACTGTATCTCTTTCTGTCCTGACTAGCTCTGCATGTGCATTTACATAAATATACATACATTTATGTAATATTTAACAGCTAAAATACAACTATCAATGAACTACACAACTGGAAAAAACAGAGAAAAACAGTGAAAAAAAAATGGTTAAACGCCACAAAAACACACTGGTAGAACACTCCAAAACACCACCATCGCTATTATATACTATTATTTACAAGAATTCACTACAAAAACACTGCTAAAATGCCGCTAATGGCAACAAGTGCTCCAGTCTACTACTTTCTGCTCTGCGTGATTTCACCCCTCCCTGTTGCCATTTGAATTTTCTCAATAGCGCCAACAGTTAAGGAGTTACAGTAATTTAAATGACGGTGAATGCGAAATATGGTGTTGGAGCAACAACCTTCCTTAAAGGGTTAACTTTGTGTGTCCCTTCCTGTGTGTGTAGGTGTCTGTGCAGGGCCTCCAGTCCACTCCTCTGAATCTGGCAGTGAGTTGGAGGTGTGAACCCACCAGCACTGACCTGAGGATAGACTACAAATACAACGGGGAGGCCATGTCGACGCCGATGGCCCTGAACAACGTCCAGTTCCTCGTCCCCGTGGACGGTGGGGTTTCAAAGCTGCAGGCCGTGTTACCTCCTGCTGCATGGTACGGATTAAACCCAGTGGTAACTTTTCGACTGAAGTATTTAATTATTCCTGAAGGCTGCACTTTTGGGGGCAGGGGGCAGCTCTAAACAACCCCCTCACTGACAAACCAAGTATCCAAACTGAAACTCGAGATGCTTTTCCTTTGTCGTGTAATAAAACATTCATCAGTCTGCTTCATCCCCTCTCTGTCCTGTTTTCCTTCTGACAGGAATACAGAGCAGCAACGAATCCTTTGGAAGATTCCTGATATCTCACAGAAATCTGAAAACGGCGGTATGTATAGATAGATAGATGTACTTTTTCATTCCAATCTCGGAAATTGCAGTGCAGGAACAGCATGTGACACAGTAAAAATAGAATATCAGAATAAAAAAATAGAAACACAAGAGCAAACACACTATTCATGATAAATTGGAAGTAAAGACAGAACTGGGTAAGAAATGTGGGTAATTTCAGCAGTAAGGCAGAGTAATAAACTGTAATGTGCAAAATAAATGTAATTTTCCAGTAGGATGGAGGTGCTTAAATGTATGTGTCGCAGGCTTGGTAATGTGCAGTGTTGTTTATTATTTTAAGGATTGTAATGGTCCTGCTTTCAGTTTTAAAACCAGAAATGATCCAAGTTGTTTATTAAAAGACAGCATCAGGGTCAGCCTCGACATCTTTTATGTCTCTGGTTGCATCAGCTCAAAGGAGAATATGAGAATAAGGATAATGAGATGAGCTTCAGAGACTTGGAGCTCCAGAACAGAATCCAGAGCTGTTACTGTCCTGGTGGTTTTAGGGTCGAACAACGACATGACAGACTCAAATCTGGCCTAGAACTATGGAATTATATTTGTGCCAGTTTCTTGAACGAGCAATGATAGATTCTGAGCACACAATTAGAGATTTTGAGCACATAAAAATATATTTTGCAAGCACATCAATTATATTTCAAAAAGAAATTATGCTTGAGCAAACAAAAATCGATATTGTGCTCCATAAATGCGTTTGCATGTTAGTTTTACTCATAATGTTCTCTCACAAATTCTTTCCATGGCGCACAAACAGACCGCTGCGCTCGCTCACTTTCCCCTTCCCTCTCTCGCTCAACCTCCCTCTCCCTGCACGCTCAGGTTGTTGTGTCCGCACGCTCAACTTGACACACGCTACAATTGTGCCACAAAACCAACCAATCGGAGAGCTTGCGGAAGTACACTCTGATTGGCTGTTCACTCTCCAATTAGCTTGCTAGTTACGTTTACCCGGAAAAAAAAGCGCTCGATGAGACAGACACGGATCGGAAGAGGAGGAATTGATTCTACACAAACTTCGATCAGTATTTATTATTATTATGATTATATGGAGCACAATATCGATTTTTGTTTGCTCAAGCATAATTTCTTGTTGAAATATAATTGATGTGCTTGCAAAATATATTTTCATGTGCTCAAAATCTCTAATTGTGTGCTCAGAATCTATCATTGCTCGCTCAAGAAACTGGCACAAATATAATTCCATATAGAACCTCTGATGCACATCTAAACCACATTTCTCTTGTTTGGCGTGTCTAACAGAGATTTAAATGAAATATCTAACACTGATTCCTTTCCCAAATGATCTACTATTGAATATAAACTGTTATGTAGATAGCACTCTTATCTTTTACTCAAGTGAACGGAACCATGCTGTACTGGAATCGATTTGTTGATCTTTAATATTATATCTGATAAAGGAGAGGCTTATTTTACATCCTGACAGGCAATGGACTTTTGCATCTGTCATTGTCACCTACTGCAGATTTGTTAATTTTTTTTTTTTATTTTTTTTTTTGTCATTTTTAGTCACTTTAACAAATTTTTATATTTTTTATTTTTTTTACTTTTCTATTGTATTTCATACATATTGTCTTGTGCTGCTGCACATTTAAATTTTCCCTTTGGGGGATCAATAAAGTATATCTTTTTGATTACAGGATGAAAATCTATTATAGTACATGAAGTTGACTTTTATATTATATGTGTCTAATAATGTGCCAGTAGTATGTAATTGAAGTCACTTGTAATGAATAAAGAGTGTAATATTTGCCTCAATAGTGCAGTGGAGTATAAGTATAAAGTTGCATTAAATGGAAATACTGGAGTAAAGTACTAGTGTCTAGACCCATTCCACCACTGATTTGATTGTAAACAGGACATAAAGTAAAAATATGTCCAACTGCATTAATAAAGAACAAGTGGTGGCAGGCACAACAAACTCTGCCCCTCACACATATTGTAGCTTATTGTGGTATTGATCCAGCTGATGTCATCATGTCTGTGCATGTGCTGATGTCCACATAGACATAGACAGCATAGACAAATTTCTGCCATTATAAGTAAACCAGCATGTTGACCCATGGGGAACACAGGTCATATTATTACTGATATTTAGGGACTGAAGTTAGTAAATGCGTTGTTCCTGTTTTTAACTTCATTTCCCCTCATGCACCGTGGTACTGCACTTCCCGTCAACCGTCATGGGCATAGGAACATGATTGTAAGGCTATTGTATTCCAAAATTACTAGTATGTCCCAAAATATTGGTTGTATCAACTTGCCGAGATATTTAATGTGGAAATGGGACTATTCTTCAACCGTAAGTACCAAATTGGCCAGTTAAAAATGCCTCAATTTCTCAGAACTGTACAGATACACACAGACACTCTGACACCTTCTAGTATTATGATATACAGTCACAGAAAGTATTATTAGACCATCAAAAGTCATCAAAAACAATGGTTATACAATCCCATACTAACTTTGGTGCATATAATGTGACTAAAACAGACAGAAAAGAAAACATGGAATGCCTAAAAGCACTGTTTTTGTCAGTACAGTGCCATAGATATTGATGAAAGAACTGAAGTGATTTTGGTTATTATCAAGAAAACATGGAAAATGGGTAGATATCAGCTCTGAAATTAAACTCTTATGAGCTAGTTTTGTTCTTATCATTCTATTTGTCCAAACAAATGTACCTTTAGTTGGACCAGGCATTAAAATTAACAAGAAATTGAAGAAAACAAGGGGTGGTCTAATCATTTTTTTTCCGTGACTGTAGATGGGGGGAAAAAAGATATTTTAAAAAGTCATAAAAATTTTTGAACTTTGACCTACTTTTCCCAAAATGTAATCACATCTATTCTGGGTCACTGGCAAACTATAAACCCAATTTGGTATGAATTCAACCAATAGTTTTGCTGCTAAAATATTAACAAAGAAACAAACCGAACCAAAAACAATACCCCTTGCCTCCCTCTCCTTCGGGGGGCGGGGTAGCTAGTAACATCCTGAACAGTTAAAACTGCACCAGGAGTCTGGGATGCAGCTAAGCAGGTTATGGGAATAAATGAAATGTGTGTGAGGTCTCTAAGGAAAAGAAGCCTGAGATGGTTGTTCATATCTACTTAAAGCCACAACAATGCCCCCCTCTGTTTGTATGAGGTGTTACACTTACCTCTGTACACCTTCAAAATAGGTCATTTATACCATTCTGTTCACCCTGTTTTGTTTCCAGAGCTTCCATTTTTTTAAGAGGATTAAAAATACTGATATATTTCATGGAAGTTTCAGCTCATAAACTTATTTCACATAACACAAGACAGAACTGCTGAGGGCTCTACCTGACGTCCAGGAGAAGAGCGCACAAGTAGATTATTTAATTCTTTTAAGATGGAAAATGGAATCAGGCTCAAACATGATCAGTTTAACCCTCCTGCTCTTTGGACATGCATTACATATACAGTCTGTTGTAGTCTTTCTTTTTTTTTTTTTTTCTTCAGTGTCCTTCTACACTGCGCCTGATGGATGCATGTAATTGTTTGTTCCTGTATTTACGTGCTATAGATTTTAGATTAAATTAGACTTTATTGATCCTACAGCAGGAAAATTCAGTGGTCAAAGCAGCAACAGAATAAAGTGAGAAAAAATGTGTATGCATAAAAATCATGTAAAAGACAAATATAAAATATTATGTATTATTGTGTTTATTCTGTTGTTGTTTTTTTTCCAACTATATTTATTGAACATTTTCAATGAACACGACAGACATATCAATTCGTAACAGTCAATGCACAATCAAGAATGACATATCTGACTGTCAACACCCATCCTTTCCCACCCACCCAACCCACAGGCCAAAAAAAAAAATCAATCAATCAGTAAATAAAAAATAAGGAAAGGCATAAAAGAAAATCAAAAACGGAAACCATAAATAATGATAAAGGAACTCAAATCGTAAAAGTAAAAAGTTAGTATAGTACACAAATAAGAGAAGAAAGGAAAAGACCACACATAATTTCTCATTCCCTCTTTTCCTCTCCTTTCCCCTCTTTCTCAATGATGTTTAATCATCTATATTCTGAGGCAAATTTAAAGAATTGAAATACCATGAACATGTATTCTGTTGTTTTAATTGGTATTTTTATGTCACTGTTTTTAGTTGTGCAGCTGTTTTTATGTCTTTTTAATCTATTTTTGTATTATTTTAGTCTATCATTTTGCTTTTTTATTCTTCTGTACAACACTGTTTTTAATTGTACAGCTGCTTTATGTCTTTAAGCTATTGTATTTTATTCTTTTATTTTGGTTTTTCCCCTGTAAGTCACTTTGGAAAAAAGCATCTGCCAAATGCATGAATGTAAATGTAAAATAATAATAATAGTAATAAGTAGTAAAACTCTACTGACTATATTCATATTTACTACAGAGTGGAACTGCAGTGTCAGACATTATAGTAAAACCAGTTTGAACCAAGGTTATAATAGTTTTGGATTTTTCATTATAGTTTAGTTTTATTTAGTTTTGACTTTTTTTTCTCTAATTCCGTTAGTTTTAATTAGTTTTTAGAGCAGGTTTGCTAGTTTTTATTAGTTTTCATTTTTTTCTAAATGCTTAGTTTTAGTTTAATTTTAGTATTAATTTTAGTTTTGTCGTATTTTTTATCTTCTTTGCCATCATATTCAAATAAATCCAAACAGGGCTCTGCTGCTTTCTCCCAACTTTACTCTCCATGTTTCTGGTAGAGTGGGGACCAAAAGACAACTCTAGACGACAAATGACGGACTGTGAAGTACCATATGGTGCCACTAGCTAAAATTGCTAGAGCAAAATAAATCGATTTCGTATCAGTTAACAAAGATGAAAACGAAGGGAATTTTAGCCATAATTTATATCCGTTTTAGTTAGTTTTGTAAGCACACAATACAGTTTCAGGTAGTTATCATTTTTCTCTAATTATAGTTTTTATTTATTTCAGCTACCGAAAATGTTTTTTCAATTCTATTTTTCATCATTTCGTTAGTTTTCGTTAACGGTAATAACCTTGGTTTGAACATTACTAGATTTGTCTTTATTAAAAATGGTATCTGTCTCTGCTCAGTCTCCTGTACATCTATGGTTAATCCTGGTGTCTGTCCTCAGAGGATGTTTCTCTAAACCCACTCTCTTTCCTCAGGTGTGGGCTCATTGTTGGCCCGGTTCCAGTTAACGGAGGGTCCCAGTAAACCGGCTCCATTGGCCGTTCAGTTCACCAGTGAAGGCACCACGCTGTCAGGGTGCGACATCGAACTGGCCGGACCAGGATACCGCTTCTCTCTGGTTAAGAAGAGGTTTGCTGCAGGTCAGTTCAGCTGTTCATTATATAAAAGAGAGTTTACAAACATGTTCCTAATGTTTGGGATCAGTTTAGTCATGTTTAGGTTCTGATAAGTGATACTAACATTTGTGTTTATTTTAACTTCATTATGACTTTTTGTGTTCAGTTTCAGTCTAGTTTTAATTAGCTTTTAACAGTCTCTTTTGGCTCGTTTGGTTTAAGTTTTAATTTTTTAGTTTAGTTATGGGTTTAGATACTTAGTATTTCCCCCCCAAAAAATATGAATTTGCTTAAATGGCAGAGTTAAAAATTAGAGAATAGATTTGATATTCATCCCCAAAAATATACTAGGCTCAGATTAAAGTCCAAACAAGGGACATTTTCTCTGCAATTTTATTTAATTTTAGTTAGTTTTGTAAAGGTAACACATTTAGATTTTTTTTTTTTCTCGAATTAATACTTCATTTTTGCCATTTAAGTTAAAGTAAATAGTTTTTTTTTAAATTATAATAATGTACACTTATCAGACATTTGTCGTCCAACTACTTTAACATTAGAAGTTATTGGATTTTTCATTATAACTCTAACATATGTACTTTATTTTCTATTATTGTCACATAACATATTATTGTACAATGTCAATACACGTAAACATAATACATTTGTTTTAGTCAGTTAAACCTTTCAGAAACTTTATACTTATTATTTTTCTTTATTGATTGTCAATCTTTTTTTTTTAAACATGACTTAACAAAGTTATTCTCTAGTTCTCTCTCACTGTTATCTTGGTTTTGCTCCCGGAAGATTTGTTGGTTTCCTCTCATATAGTCTATTTAAGGCCCTGAGATAATAATTTATTATAAATAACAATAGACAAATAAAAGTGAATTCGTTTCAGTTATTCTCTAGTACATAAACTGCAGATTTGCAGTGTCATAGTCTCACACTTCGGCACATTTTGTCGTCACTGTGTCAGTACTGGAGGTAGATCTGGTTCAGTCCACGATTATTCTGGATTCATGGGAAGGAAAAAAGAAAAAAAAACAAAAAACAGTCCATATTTTTTGGTTTGTTTATATCACTTTAAGTGATGATGTAAATATGTAAATAATATTTCATTTTTAATTAAAAGTCTTTAATCTTTATTTATAAATAAATATTCATTATAAATACCAAATGTCTTATTTTTCTCTTTATATTTTTCTTTTTCACTCATGTAGCTTTTTCTACCTGTCTTTCTCTTTGCAGTTGCTTGTTGTATGTTGCAGCTGTTAACTGTGAAATCTCTCCATAGTGGGATAAAGAAAGTCTTATCTTATCTTATCTTATCTTATCTTATCTTATCTTATCTTATCTTATCTTATCTTATCTTATCTTATCTTATCTTATCTTATCTTATCTTATCTTATCTTATCTAACCTTACCTTACCTTACCTTACCTTACCTTACTTTACCTAATCTAATCTAATCTGTTTATATCACTTTAAATGATGATGTAAATATGTAAATAATATTTCATTTTTTAATTAAAAATCTTTAATCTTTATTTATAAATAAATACTCATTATAAATACCAAATGTCTTATTTTTCTCTTCATATTTTTCTTTTCACTCATGTAGCTTTTTCTACCTGTCTTTCTTTTTGCAGTTGCTTATTGTATGTTGTAGCTGTTAACTGTGAAATCTCTCCATAGTGGGATAAAGAAAATCTAACCTTACCTTACCTTACCTTACCTTACCTAACCTAACCTAACCTAACCTTACCTTACCTTACCTTACCTTACCTTACCTTACCTTACCTTACCTTACCTTACCTTACCTTACCTAACCTTACCTTACCTTACCTTACCTTACCTTACCTTACCTTACCTTACCTTACCTTACCTTACCTTACCTTACCTTACCTTACCTTTCCTTTCCTTTCCTTAAATGAATCACACTCTTCTCCGATGACCCTTACCCCAGGATACAGTGACTTTCCAAAAACATGTCACGGGAAACCATATTTTAATACAAAGTCTCGTCCCCCGTTTGTAAACGTTCCACCAAAACAACAGTCTTCACTTGAGGTTCATGTGGGTCTGTAAAGGAGCAAAACGTCACACCTTTTGTTGATGTTTTACAGGCAAATACCTGGCAGACAACTAACCCGTGCTACTGAGAACATCACTGTTGAGCAGTGGAACCGGGGTCGACACAGAGGACAGAGGACAGACCAACACCACACAGATTCTCCATGAACCTTTTCTGAACCCACACCACAGGTCCTACCCAGCAGTATTGTAAAACTTGCGTATAGCATCGTGGAACTGTTTTTGGTCATGTAACTATTGTATTTGTATTCATTTCATAACATCTGTACCGCTGCAGTCAGACACCCGGGTTCTTCCTCCCTCTGAAGTCTGTGCCTCTGTCTCCATCCTCCTCTGGTTAAAAATGTGGTGGTGTTTTTTTTTTTTTTTTTAAAGGTCTCACTGCAGCTGCCTGACCGAAGCCGTTGGACAGGAAGAGTTCAGACAGATTTGCGCTCTGGATCACACGCTCTTTATGTCCTGAAAACGTAAATCTTGCTGGTCAGACACACACTTTAACCTCTGACGCATCCCAATTTGGATTAACTACAGCCAAAACCAGGACCCGGGATGAGAAACTACCAGCCTTCATTAGCACATAAAAACCCCTGAATCCTTCATACCAGAGCTCGTCCGGGTCTCTCTGTCCATTTCTGTGGCCTTTGCCAGCAAGTAAATGCATTAACAGATGCAGATATGACACCCAACGGTGCAAGACGGCGTTTCTTGTTGGCGCTTATAGGAGAAATGCATCACCTACTGGTATTACAGGGTCACTGACTTTGGATCACACATGTTCCTTTTTTGTTTTTGTTTTTTTTGTTTTTTTTTTTTTTTATGCAAACACGTTAAAACTCTTCTTTTATTTCTCTCGATCGCACAGACACGGAGAGGTTTTTAGCAGTTAGGCAGCTGCAATGACAAATCTGCTCACAGAGTAACAAAATCTGTTTTCCCTCAAGAACAAAAGATATGTACAAAGTGTCATTTTAAATCAGTAATATATATCTTAAAGGGCGTTTGGTGTTTCCTCGTATTGTCGGATAGCCTTTCTGTTGTTCCCAGGACAGCAGTGTTAGACTCCAGAGTACATGACAGCATTCTATTTTTATTTATTGATGATGATGATTTGTTGTATAAAACATGTGATTCTGTATATGATAGAATTTGAATGGTATCACGACTCAGAACCCTTAAAGGTATAAATATTTGAGCTCTTCTTTTTTTTTGTTATCTGTGTAGTTGGGTAACCTGTGTACAGTATAAGGTATAATTTTTGAATTTATTTCAGATATAATTTTTTAACTCAAGTGCAACAGAAGATTTGAGCTATATATGGGTGGGGTGGGGTAATTTAAAGAAAAAGATAAATATCTTTCTGGATGCTGTGTTAATGCTTTGTGAAAGCAGTGTTAAATGTAGAGTTAGCTATATCATGGGCAATGTCCACACTTTAAACACATAAGATCCATTTTTCTCAACAGCTGTGATGAAGTTTGGTGACCGTGGTATCACTGGAAGAGAATCTGTTCACTCGGACCAGCTTTTCTTTTCTTTTTTTTTTTTTTTTTTTTTTTAAATTCAAGCCTCATTGTGAGTAAAACAAATAGATGATGCTCTTTTACCGATCTTATCAATCACACCCACGTCTTAGGTCATGTGTCACCTTAAGCTTCTGAGCATCTTCAGTCCTGTTTCACCTCAGCGCGGTCGGCGGTAACGGAAACCGCCGACCGCAAACAAGTTCAGATCAGTATCGCAAACGCTCCCCCGATCATCCAACCAGCGCATGAATCCATAGCTTTGTTTTGCATAATGGTCTCTGTGAGATGACATGAGTTGAATGAGGTTGTGCTGCGAGGTTAAATTGACCAAATTTTGCTTTTCTTTGTTTTGTTTTTTTTTTTTAAATTCCATGTGCGTGTACCCCGGACAGTCTGTCCTCTGTTGTTAAGGAGAATAAGCTGAATATTTTTAAAACGGATAAAAATGAAAAAATATATTGTTTAATGTGAAAAAACACTGTGCAGATAATTTTCAACATCCTGAATGCTCTGACACTCAACATGAAGAACAAAACGTGTGTGTGAAGTGTAACCGAAGATCTCTGTACTGTACTGTATGTAAGCCTGTGTCAGCCCTCCGCTAAATGCAACCAATCACAAAACCTGGAAAATCAGCCTCCTCGCTAGTTTTTAACCGGTTATAGTATTTATTCTGCAAAGTAGAATCGGACCTGAGCTACTGGGGTAAAATCTAAAATCTTGTTCTCGACGCGATGTATTTTCCGCGAGCGCTGGCTGGCGTCCATTTGTCGACATCAGGCGGCGGTGATTGGTCCCATTTAGTTCCCGCATTAGTAAACCGGTAAAACTTTCTCTCAGTCATGTCCGTCCCGCATTTAGACGACTAAACGGATCAACATGTCCGACAGGAAGTTGTTACCTCCTGGATGAATCGACCGGTGCAACAGTCACTACAGCATTATCTGCATTGCCCACCACCACCACCACCACCAGGGTTTACAAGGCCTTTAAATATACAGACACTCTCAGTCTTTTCTTTGTCATTTTCATCCAAAAAAAAAAAAAAAGGAACAAAACTTAATTAATTTCATCTCTGTGGTGATTTCATCCTGCAGTAATTCATCATTGCATGCGAGGCGTGCAGTAACCGGTGGGGCATCTCTGACGGTAGATAGTCCTGAAATGACATGTTGTGCTGTGTGTTAGTTCTGTGTATTAATGCTGAGAAGAGCAGGGAGTGTGTTTCTGTGTGCTATAAGCCAGAATGCTTTTGGTTCTGTACCGTTAACCTCAAACACATGTGCAAGCTGTTTGTACAGTACATAACAATGCTAAGATGAACTGAGAAACTTAGTTTGCTTCTTTCCAAAACCAATAAAAGTTATAACTGTATGTCTTTGTTCTTAATTCTCTTTCTGTTCTGATTTATGACCCGGACCTCTGAAGAGGAGGCAAGGGGTATTGTTTTTGGTTCGGTTTGTTTAACACTCTAGCAGCAAAACTGTTGGTTGAATTTATACCATATTTGGTTTATAGATTGCCAGTAACCCAGAATAGATCCGTTTACAGGGTGGGGAAGCAAAATTTACAATGAACATTTAGTTGTTTTTTCTCAGCAGGCACTACATCAATTGTTTTGAAACCAAACATATATTGATGTCATAATCATACCTAACACTATTATCCATACCTTTTCAGAAACTTTTGCCCATATGAGTAATCAGGAAAGCAAACGTCAAAGAGTGTGTGATTTGCTGAATGCACTCGTCACACCAAAGGAGATTTCAAAAAGAGTTGGAGTGTCCATAAAGACTGTTTATAATGGAAAGAAGAGAATGACTATGAGCAAAACTATTACCAGAAAGTCTGGAAGATACTATTAAAGAAGAATGGGAGAAGTTGTCACCCGAATATTTGAGGAACACTTGCACAAGTTTCAGGAAGCGTGTGAAGGCAGTTATTGAGAAAGAAGGAGGACACATAGAATAAAAACATTTTCTATTATGTACATTTTCTTGTGGCAAATAAATTCTCATGACTTTCAATAAACTAATTGGTCATACACTGTCTTTCAATCCCTGCCTCAAAATATTGTAAATTTTGCTTCCCCATCCTGTACATTTTGGGAGAAGTAGGTAAAAGCTAAAAACGTTATTAATTTTTATTTAATTTTTTTTCTCCATTTACCTATTTAACCCTCCGGTATTCCATCCACCAAGGCCCTTACTAAACACCAACTGTGTGTTTTTGGCACACTTGTGGAATAATGTCAAAAAAATTTTCATACAGTTTGTTTTTAATTCTTTTACACTTTTTTCTATTTCATCAACTTGAGCCGTAAATAAAAAATACCAAATACTCAATAATTGTCACATTTTTTAACCCTTTAAATGCCGTGTTTGTAATGTAAACAAACCATTTTTTTGGATGCAAAAAACACAAAAAATTATTTTTGTTCAATATACTACATAAAAAGTGGATCACATTATTTGATTTTTGCAGCCTGGCATATGTCAATGATTAACTCCAACATTGGTTAATTTGCATTATTATTTTTGGCACTAGGTCAAATGTTCAAAAATACTAGCATCTGTCACCAAGTGTGCGTAAAATGCACACCTATAAATCAAACTATTAAATATTATATATTCATTTATTTTTCAGCTCTGATTTTATTTTTGTAAATCAAGGTCAGCCCTAGTCATACATATCAAATAATCATGCATTTTACATTTTTTAACCCTTTAAACGATTTCTTTTCATCATGATGTCACGACATTTTTTTGATGCAAAAGAACACAAAATATGTTTTTGTTTTGTTTTTTTTTTTAAAATACTACATAAAAATTGGATTACATATTATTTGATTTTTGCAGCCTGACATATGTCAATGATTAACGCCAACATTAACAACGCTAATAAATTAATTTAGACCCTCCCCTCTCAAATGAAGCCCAGATATCAGTAAAAGCAGGATTTATGCTTTAATGGCTTATGGATCAAAAACAGTGGTTATAATGGAAGAAATAGTGCGTTTTAGGCACACTTGGGAGACAGATGCTGGTCTCGTAAATTTCTTTTGTTTAAATTGTGCAAATTTTAGTTGGTGGCCAGAATTTTAAAGATCATGCACAAATGAACAACTTTTGAATTCTAACCTTATTTAAATTGTGAAAAATAAGGTGAAGTTTTTTAACACGAAGTGCAAAGTGTGCCTAAAAAGCGCACCCGGATACCAGAGGGTTAATGAGCAAAATTTCAAATGTCTGTAGCAGCAAAACTATTGGTTGAATTCATACCAAATTGGGTTTACACATTACCAGTGACCCAGAATGTATTGGATTACATTTTAGGAAAAGTAGGTCCAAGTTCAAATTTTCTATGAATTTTTTAAATCTTTTTTTTTTCCCCATTTACTTATAATGGATGAAATTTCACATGTCTATAAAAACATCAATTTTGTTTCAATTTACTTCAAACTTGGCACGTACATAGAGGCGGAAGGCAAATAAACTGGAGGTCCACTTTTTTTAATTTTTTTTTTTTTTTATATTTTCATTTCTGCCATGACTGAGGAGGTAGAGCAGGTCATCCAATAACCAGAGGGTTAGCGGTTCAAATCCCACCCTATGAGTCATGTGACCCACTCTACCTTCACAGCTGGTGTAAATACAGTGTCCATACTATCAGTGGAAAAGACACTTATCAGGGACATGACTTTAACAATAGAGTCATAGAAAAATGTGCATGTTTGGAGGATAGATGGATGAAATTTACATATAAAATACACGACTGAAAACGTACTGTGTATTTGTATTTTAATTTAAATGAGTATTTTAAAATAGTAGTGCAGGTACTTTGGTGTATCCTACTTATAATGGATGAAATTTCACGTCTGTTAAAACATCAATTTTGTTTCAATTTACTTCAAACTTGGCACGTATATAGAGGCGGAAGGCCAAAGAAACTGGAGGTCCACATTCTTTTTTTTTTTTTTTTTATATATTTTCATTTCTGCCATGACTGAGGAGGTAGAGCAGGTCATCCAATAACCAGAGGGTTAGCGGTTCAAATCCCACCCTATGAGTCATGTGACCCACTCTACCTTCACAGATGGTGTAAATACAGTGTCCATACTATCAGTGGAAAAGACACTTATCAGGGACATGACTTTAACAATAGAGTCATAGAAAAATGTGCATGTTTGGAGGATAGATGGATGAAATTTACATATAAAATACACGACTGAAAACATGTACTGTGTATTTGTGTATAACTGAGTATTTTAAAATAGTAGTGCAGGTACTTTGGTGCATCCTACTTATAATGGATGAAATTTCACGTCTGTTAAAACATCAATTTTGTTTCAATTTACTTCAAACTTGGCACGTATATAGAGGCGGAAGGCCAAAGAAACTGGAGGTCCACATTCTTTTTTTTTTTTTTTTTTTTATATTTTCATTTATGCCATGACTGAGGAGGTCATGGCACCTTCTTACTTCTATGACTTTAACAATAGAGTCATAGAAAAATGTGCATGTTTGGTGGATAGACGGATGAAATTTACATATAAAATACATGACTGAAAACGTACTGTGTATTTGTATTTTAATTTAAATGAGTATTTTAAAATAGTAGTGCAGGTACTTTGGCGTATCCTAGTGGTGATATGTCATGTATATTGTGCAGCTGAACACTGACTTGGATACTGCACCCCACCAAAAAATGACTGAACCTGTTGTCCAAATCAGAGGAACACATTTTCTGTCATTTGTTGTGGTATTTGTTACTCGAAGTAGCATACGCAGACAGTAGATAATACAACAGTAACAAAAAAATCTGATGAATTTCACATCCTGTTACAGATCAGTATTTTCCCTCAGATCCACAGACAATGACTGAGACCACCTGTTTGTGTTCTGCAGGGTCTGGACTCACATTCAGTGAGTCTGGTGTAAAGGAGGAATGGTATAAAAAGAGCTCACACTCCAGAGAATAATTTTGCAAGAATATTTATTTGACCAAAAACAAGCTGAACTAAAGAACACAGCACATGTTTCCTTTAAACACATGAAAACTGAGATGGACCTGCACCCGCTACATTCAGGACTCAACGCCAAGCTTAGATATTCTGTTTATAGTCCTAAATATTATTATTAAAAACACACATTTGGCCACAGTTTCCATCTCTGGTTTAAAAACATGTTCACAGACACTCAGGTGGTCAATATTCACAACTCCAAACTAACAAAAATATCAAAAGCAATTAGAAAAATAGCAGTGATGTGCATAAACTACAGAGATGCTACTGTTTTAGCTTTGTGATTTCAGGTTTTGGGGTCTATTAAGGCGACAGGGTGGAGGATGGGGGGGGGGGGGGGCTCAGCAGAGGAAGGTCAGGTCGCTCTTCCTGCAGCCCACCTGGCAGCACACGGCGGTCAGCATGTTATTCAGGTCTCGTCTGGTCAGTCTGGACTCGGGGCTGAGGCCGCTCAGGGTCTCCAAACTGTTGAACTCCCCCGTGGGCAGATCTGGAACAACAGGTCCACAGTAAATGCACCGTTTTTCACTGTGTACAAGGGATTTGTCAGCATTTATCAGCCCATCATTTGTTGTTGGGTTTTTTTTCAACTACAGGGTGGGGAAGCAAAATTTACAATGAACATTTAGTTGTTTTTTCTCAGCAGGCACTACATCAATTGTTTTGAAACCAAACATATATTGATGTCATAATCATACCTAACACTATTATCCATACCTTTTCACAAACTTTTGCCCATATGAGTAATCAGGAAAGGAAACGTCAAAGAGTGTGTGATTTGCTGAATGCACTCGTCACACCAACGGAGATTTCAGAAAGAGTTGGAGTGTCCATAAAGACTGTTTATAATGTAAAGAACAGAATGACTATGAGCAAAACTATTACGAGAAAGTCTGGAAGATACTATTAAAGAAGAATGGGAGAAGTTGTCACCCGAATATTTGAGGAACACTTGCGCAAGTTTCAGGAAGCGTGTGAAGGCAGTTATTGAGAAAGAAGGAGGACACATAGAATAAAAACATTTTCTATTATGTACATTTTCTTGTGGCAAATAAATTCTCATGACTTTCAATAAACTAATTGGTCATACACTGTCTTTCAATCCCTGCCTCAAAATATTGTAAATTTTGCTTCCCCACCCTGTATACTTATTGAACATTTTCAATGAACACAACAGACATTATATCAATTCGTAACAGTCAATGCACAATCAAGAATGACATATCTGACCGTCAACACCCATCCCTTCCCACCCACCCAACCCACAGGCCCAAAATAAATAAATAAATAAATAATAAGGAAAAACATAAAAGAAAATCAAAAACAGAAACCATAAATAACACTGGGTTACAAAAAATGTTTTTTGCAAGTTGTCTAGGTTTTTTCAACTGAATTAGGACCATTTTGCACCGCTAAATCCAAAAATGACATCTGTTTTTCTCAATCAGGTCAGGGTTTTTTTTTGCTAATTTGATTTTGAAAAATTTGATCTTCTCACAAAATATAATAATGAATACCAAAATAAGATTGGTAAGCACACTTTATGAAACGTGTGACTTGATTCCTGTTAGGTACAATGGTGTATTCACCGCAGATGTAACAGAATACGTCAGGCTTATTTTTGCAACATCTTCTAGTCCAGGGGTGTCAAACTCATTTTAGTTCAGGGGCCAGATTCAGCTAAATTTGATCTGCAGGGGCCGGACCAGTAAAATAATAACATAATAATATATAAATAATGTCAACTCCAAACTTTCCTCTATGTTTTAGAGCGAAAAAAGTGAATTGACATGATGAAAAGGTTTACATCTACAAACTATCCTTTCAAAAGATGCGAATAACATGAACAAACTGAAAAAATAATTGTAATTTTAACAATATTCTGCCTCAGTTTATCATTTACACATGTACATAGCAACTTACAGATCACAGTGGATCTACAAACACACAAAACATTTAATAACAGACAGAATATTGTTAATTGTTAAAATTGTACTTGCTTCACTTCAGACATTTCAGGTTATTTGCATTTTTTGCAAAATTATACTTCGTTTTGATGTAAATACATGAAAATATTTACATTTATAAAGAGAAACATTTGGAGTTGTCATTATTTATATGTTATTATGATAGTAGTTTACTGGTCTGATCCACTTGAGATTGAATTGGTCTGAATGTGGAACCTGAACTAAAAGAATTGTTAATATCTTCGGTGTAATTTTTGCATTTCATAAATTCATCCCAAGGGCCGGACTGGACCCTTTGGCGGGCCGGATTTGGCCCCCAGGCCGCATGTTTGACACCTGTGTTCTAGTCAAAGCCATTTCATTCACCTGTAATATTAAAAAAAACATTAATCATAAATTAGCAAAAGTAAAATCTTCAGAACTCGTTTATTGCAAGAAATATGAAAGAATTTTGTATCATATGATGTGAAAATGCCCATAAATGTAAGCAAAAATGTTAAAAAGCCAATATGTAGCAGAGTTCAGAAAGTTGACCTGATTGAGCAAAATTAATGTGATTTTTGGATTCAGCACACCAAAATGATCTTAAATCAGCTCAAAAAACTTAAACAATAAATTTGTTGTTGACCAGTGTAATGATAAAGGAACTCAAATCGTACAAGTAAAAAAAAAAAAAAGGCAGTATAGTACACAGAAATAAGAAAAGAAAGGAAAAGACTACACATAATTTCTCATTCCCTCCTTTCCTCTCCTTTCCCCTCCCATCATTTGTTTTGTTTTGTTTTTTGTGGAAATCTTTTTTTCCTGTATCTAATTTATTGATTATGTACATGTTCATGAAATTTCACAGTAAATTCAAAGGTCATTTTACAGAATCAGGAGAGAAAACTGAAGAAAAGGTGATTTAAAAAAAAAAAAAAAAATTTAACCTCCAAAGACCCACCTATAGGTTTTCTGTCCACATTTATGGACAAGAGTTTCACAACTTTATACAAAAAAAAAAAAAAAAAGAAAGAAAGAAAACAAAACTGTCCACCACAAAGGACATTCCATAAAAATTTTAAAAACTGCATCTGAAAAAACTGTTGCATCATGATGTTTCCAATATATCAGATTCAGATTCAAGTTTATTTGTCATTTCAGCATATAAAAATACACAGAAACAAAATATTGTACTCAGGTCCCTGACTGTCAGCAGCATTTAGTAAAATAGTATAAGTTACTGATAAAATAATAAAAAATAATAAAATACTGATATACAGGGTGGGGAAGCAAAATTTACAATATTTTGAGGCAGGGATTGAAAGACAGTGTATGACCAGTTAGTTTATTGAAAGTCATGAGAATTTATTTGCCACAAGAAAATTTATATAATAGAAAATGTTTTTATTCTATGTGTCCTCCTTCTTTCTCAGTAACTGCCTTCACACGCTTCCTGAAAATTGCGCAAATGTTCCTCAAATATTGGGGTGACAACTTCTCCCATTCTTCTTTAATAGTATCTTCCAGACTTTCTGGTAATAGTTTTGCTCATAGTCATTCTCTTCTTTCCATTATAAACAGTCTTTATGGACACTCCAACTCTTTTTGAAATCTCCTTTGGTGTGACGAGTGCATTCAGCAAATCACACACTCTTTGACGTTTGCTTTCCTGATTACTCATATGGGCAAAAGTTTGTGAAAAGGTATGGATAATAGTGTTAGGTATGATTATGACATCAATATATGTTTGGTTTCAAAACAATTGACGTAGTGCCTGCTGAGAAAAAACAACTAAATGTTCATTGTAAATTTTGCTTCCCCACCCTGTGTATATATATATATATATATATTAAAAAAAATAACAACACCCTCCCCTAAAAATTACTCATAAATAACTCAAAGAAAAAAGTATGATTTATTTATCTACAGACACTTATTTCATAAAAAACAAAAAAAGCTGGTACTTTGCTGACATTTCCTGGGTCTGATGAGGTTAAACAAACTATATCCGTAACTGAAAATAAAAACAAATGTTTCCATCCACTGTCATTGATCCAACTCCATGGGTTTTACTGTTGAATTAATGTTGTAGAAGATGATGGTGTTTCCATAATCAATACCTCTGAATGATCAAATGGGTCATATCTGATGACCGTGAAAAGATGACAAACTGCATTTTACCTCCATTATTCAACTGCATTAGTAGGATTAGTGGTTAAAAAGCTACTAGACATATTTATGATGCCATCACCTTCATAGAGAATTCAGAGGTTATCGTATCAAAACTAACTGAAGAAAAAGGGAATTTTTCAGTAGAAGTCAACCAATGCCAATTTTTAAAAATTTGGTCAACTAATGGCCGATTTTTTTTTTTTTTTTTTTTTTACGTAGTTTGACCATAAAATGCAATTGAAACACACAGATAATTACAATTTTTATGCAGCAATATAAATGAAATTATTAATAAATGTACACATAGTGCTCTTAATATTTATTGCACTTCAAGTGTTGCCCACATAGGCGCCTGATGATGATGATGATGATGAAATTCTTTATTCAGTCATCACACAATAACCAGTGTCAACAACAGCACTTCAAACATTACAAACGTTACCAACAGGTTATGACTGAAAAGCCACAGGCAGAAGCAAAATGCTTATATTAATGTCTGTCCTGCAGAACAAATTCAGCTACCCAGCATCCAATATAGGAAAAAGAAAAAGACAAAAAACAAAAAAACAGTGTATCCAAGCCAACAAACAAGCGAAACCTAAAAAGGTGAAAATATACCAGAGAAATAGAAAACTTAACCACCAAATTCATGGTAATTTAATGTAGACTCAAAAATAAATAATTTACCTATTACTTGTTAGAGCTTAACAATTGCATTATTTTTGGCGTGAGGTCAAATGTTCAAAAATACTAGCATCTGTCACCAATTGTGCGTAAAATGCACACCTATAAATCACACTGTTATATATTATATATTGATTTATTTTTCTGCTCTAATTTGATTTTATTTTTGTAAATCAAGGTCAGCCCTAATCATACATAACAAATAATCATTCATTTTACATTTTTTTAACCCTTTAAACGATCTCTTTTCATCATGATGTCACGAGATTTTTTTGATGCAAAAGAACACAAAATATGTTTGTTTTTTGTTTTTGTTTTTTTTTTCAAAATACTACATAAAAATTGGATTACATATTATTTGGTTTTTGCAGCCTGGCATATGTCAATGATTAACAGCAACATTAACAACGTTAATAAATTAATTTAGACCCTCCCCTCTCAAATGAAGCCCAGATATCAGTAAAAGCAGGATTTATGCTTTAATGGCTTATGGATCAAAAACAGTGGTTCTAATGGAAGAAATAGTGCATTTTAGGCACACTTGGGAGACAGATGCTAGTCTTGTAATTTTCTTTTGTTTACAATGTGCAAATTTTAGTTGGTCACCAGAATTGTAAAGATCATGCAAAAATGAACAACTTTTGAATTCTAACCTTATTTAAATTGTGAAAAATAATGTGAAGTTTTTTAAAATAATAATAATAATAATAATAATAATAATAATAATAATAATAATAATAATAATAATAATGTACACATAGTGCTCTTAACATTTATTGAACTTCAAGTGTTGCCCACATAGGCGCCTGATGATGATGATGATGATGATGATGATGAAATTCTTTATTCAGTCATCACACAATAACCAGTGTCAACAACAGCACTTCAAACATTACAAACGTTACCAACAGGTTATGACTGAAAAGCCACAGGCAGAAGCAAAATGCTTATATTAATGTCTGTCCTGCAGAACAAATTCAGCTACCCAGCATCCAATATAGGAAAAAGAAAAAGACAAAAAACAAAAAAACAGTGTATCCAAGCCAACAAACAAGCGAAACCTAAAAAGGTGAAAATAAACCAGAGAAATAGAAAACTTAACCACCAAATTCATGGTAATTTAATGTAGACTCAAAAATAAATAATTTACCTATTACTTGTTAGAGCTTAACAATTGCATCCTTCAAAAATTGCCATTTTTTAAAAAATATCAAAAATGGGCTAATGATCAAATATCTTATAACATTTTTACTATTGATCAAATATGGACTTTCCAAAGAAAATTAAGGCTGATGGCTGATGTTGAAAAAAATCAATATATCAGCCAGCCAATATATCTGTCTGCCTCTACTGTTCAGCACCATGGATCATTAACTGATCATAAAAACATGTGTCTACTAATGCTGGTGTTTGTCAAACTACACGGCAATGACCAAAGAGTAAAACCTCCTGTTTGAAAAATGCATTTGTTAGACAAAAAAAAAAAAAATCTGGCAGAATGCAACGTGTTGATGCCACCCAATAAATAATGCACCGTGTTTGTACTACAGTACTATTTACAAATAGCATTTTGCAAGAAATCAGAAAGACTACTTTAGTTTTCTCAAAAAAAAAAAAAAAAAACATTTTCCAAATAGGAAGTTTTGCTCTTCAGCTGTTTGTGAATCAATGTTGTAGAAGATGACAGTGTTTCCACGGTAACTACGGAGCCTCTGAATGTCCAAATGGGTCATGTCTGATAACCATGAAAAGATGACAAACTGTATTTTACATTAAATATTGGACTGTATTGACAGACTTAGAGGTTCAGATCTTATTAAACATATTCGGTCCGCAGATGCTTTTGGCCAATGGCAGTTGTTTGGGTCTTTGAGGGTCTGAAGAAGACAAAAATGTAATAACAACTGATAGTGTAATAACAGCCGGTAATGTAATAAATTTACTATTTTTAAAATGTAATAGGCCAATAACGTAATAAAAGTCCTGAGCCGATAATGTAATAGCTTTTGGCCAATAACGTTGTAATTTATTACGTTATTGGCTCAGTTATTACATTTGCAAATAATTTTTTTTTACCAGGCCAGTAGTATAATAAGTTATAATGTTAATGGCCAAAAGTTACTACATTATCAGTTCAGTACTTTTATTACATTATTGGCCAGATATTACATTATTGGCTTATTACATTTTAACCCTTTCATGCATAGTGGTCACTACAGTGGACACTTCTTCTCCAGCTGTTCTCTTGTATATTCATGGGTTTTGTTGTTTTAATTCCATATCAACCAACACAGTGGACACTTATGCATCATCTCATAAACTGCAATTCATACCATTATTGTAACTGTGCTGTTCTTGATTGGTTCTTGAGTGGAAATCAATTGTTAATATTTATTTTTTGCATATTATCTCCATGAAGTGAGTAATAACTAGTATTTGAATATGTTAAAATGTGAGAAAATATCAGATTAGCTGCATTAGACATGGTTTCATTTCACTGTTTTCATATCACTTGATGATATTGGGTTTTAAATACATGTTTCTTTGCTTCAAGAATAAAATTCATGGTGTAGCTGAGTGGACATTTTTGTAACTCCATGAAAAACAGGTTGATTAAAAAAAAAAAAAAAAAAAAAAAAAAATCAATCACATTGTTTTTTTTGTTTTTTTTTCATGCCTAAAGAGGAATAAAAACACTCAAGAAAAAAAAAATCTTGATTAAGGTTCTCATAATTCATGCATGAAAGGGTTAAAAATGGTAAATTTATAACGTTATCGGCTGTTACTACATTATTGGCTTCTACAGGATCTTAAAGAATTACTTTCAGTATCGACTTCCAGATAAATATTTCTATGTAACTATTGTTCAATTATAACTATTATTATTATAATTATTGTTGTATCTTTTGTATTTTTTCAGTGTAAATCAGGTGTTTTCTTGTTTTTAATTCACTGATCATGTGGTTTCATAAAACCTCATTGTAAATTCTAAGGTTATTATATCAGAACAGAAAAAAATAAAGATATTCTGTATATATAAAATTAACTGAACATAAAAATAAGTATCCACATCCACTGTCCTTTTTCAAACTCCATGGGTTTTACCGGTGAATCAGTCTTACAGAAGATGACAGTGTTTCTACGTTCACTCCGGAGCCTCTGATCATCTAAATCACAGGTGTCAAACATGCGGCCCAGGGGCCAAATCCGGCCCGCCAAAGGGTCCAGTCCGGCCCCTGGGATGAATTTGTTAAATGCAAAAATTACACCGAAGATATTAATCATTTTAGTTCAGGTTCCCAATTTAATTTCAAGTGAGTCGAATCTGTAAAATACCAACAGAATAACCTATAAATACTCACAACTCCAAATTTTTCTCTTTGTAAATGTAAAAATTTTCACGTCATTTTACTGCATTTACACTTAAACAAACTATCATTTCACTAAAACGCGAATAACCTGAACAAATATGAACATTTAGAAATGTCTGAAGTGCAAGTTTTCCAATATTCTGCCTGTTATTAAATGTTTTGTGTATTTTTTGATCCACTGTGATCTGTAAGTTGTAATTTACACGTGTAAATGATAAACTGAGGCATAATATCGTTAAAATTGCACTTAGTTTTCTTAAGAAATTTCAGTTTGTTCATGATATTCACATCATTTTAAAGGATAGTTGATAGATGTAAACATTTTGATCACATAATTTTACTTTTTTCACTCTAACACATAGAGAAAAGTTTGGAGTTGACATTATTTATATATTATTATGTTATTATTACAGTGGTCCGGCCCACTTCAGATCAAATTTGGCTTAATGTGGCCCCTGAACTAAAATGACTTTGACACCTCTGGTCTAAATGGATGATATGTGATGACACAGAAAAACTGCATTTTCCTGAATTATTTCACTGTTTTGATCGGATTAGTGGTTCTAGATGGATTAGTCATTGTACGATGCTGTCGTCTGCTGCTGTTTATGTCTGTGATGGTTAACCCTTTCATGCACGAATTATGAGAACCTTAATCAAAATTTTTTCCTGAGTGTTTTTATTCCTCTTTAGGCATGAAAAAAACAATGCGACTGAAAAAAACAATGCGACTGAACATTTTCTTCTGGAAAGAAAAAAAAAAAAAGATAAATAAATAAAACAAAAATAATTTTAAAAATGTAAAAAAAAAAATATGTAAAAAAAAATAATAATAATGAAAACAATTTCTTATGAACCTATTTTTCATAAAGTTGCAAAAATGTCCACTCAGCTGGACACCACATGTTTAATTTTTGATGCACAGAAACATGTATTTACTGATAAATTGTGTGAAAACTATGGGGAGGATTTGTGATTCTGGGGGTTTATGCTCAGGAGAGATCTACATAATGATACCAATTCATGTCAGAAAAGATATGGAGTGTCTTAAAACTTTAGTAAAGATATGTCTAAAAAAAAAAAACCAAAACAAACAAAAAAACAACAACAACGAAAAGAACAACAAAAATCCATGAATATACAAGAGAACAGCTGTAGAATAACTGTCCACTGGAGTGACCACTGCGCATGAAAGGGTTAAAGAATCCACACATTTTCCTCTTATGCTCATATCCGTCCCATTAATTTAACAGAAAAAGAAATGTGTGTTATTCTTTTTAACTTTAAATGACTGTTTTCTGATTCCTTCTGCTTTTTATTTTTCCATCTTATGTGACTGCAGTGCATCTTCCCATTAAATACGGACATTCTGAATGACTGCAAAGATTATTACGATGCCATTTGTCTTGTCCAGTGTCACTTTAGTCTTTCTAATCACCGCGGCTGATAGGGTAACTGGGTTTATTTGTACACAAAGGACAGAACAAGAGCGAGCACGTGCCCAGACGAACAGGCACATCCAGTATTTAATCATGATATGTGTTCTCCTCTGGTCTAATAGGACAGATGGACAGATGACATTTCCCCCCCATACAAGGGCACCTGTCTGCCTGCACACCCACCACCACTCCACACTGGACGCCAAAGGACACTCGCTGCAGATTTACATGATTTAAGAAACCTTCTGGACGTCCTGAAAACACACAGAGCTCCTTTTATTACCATGACTGACGTGTTAATGTTTAATTCTGAGAGAAATGAGATGGTGGATCGTAGAAAACGGGAGTACAAAGTGCAAAACAGTGGGATGTGTTTACATTTGGAGTCATGAGTCGTCAACGGTTTCCTAAAAATAGAAAGTGTATGAGAAATTACAGGGTGGGGAAGCAAAATGTACAATATTTTGAGGCAGGGATTGAAAGACAGTGTATGACCAATTAGTTTATTGTGAAAGTCATGAGAATTTATTTGCCACAAGAAAACTGACATAATAGAAAATGTTTTTATTCTGTGTGTCCTCCTTCTTTCTCAATAACTGCCTTCACACGCTTCCTGAAACTTGCGCAAGTGTTCCTCAAATATTGGGGTGACAACTTCTCCCATTCTTCTTTAATAGTACCTTCCAGACTTTCTCGTAATAGTTTTGCTCATAGTCATTCTCTTCTTTCCATTATAAACAGTCTTTATGGACACTCCAACTATTTTTGAAATCTCCTTTGGTGTGACGAGTGCATTCAGCAAATCACACACTCTTTGACGTTTGCTTTCCTGATTACTCATATGGGCAAAAGTTTGTGAAAAGGTATGGATAATAGTGTTAGGTATGATTATGACATCAATATATGTTTGGTTTCAAAACAATTGACGTAGTGCCTGCTGAGAAAAAACAACTAAATGTTCATTGTAAATTTTGCTTCCCCACCCTGTAGGTTTAATCAGACATAAAGAAAACGTTTTAGTGTGATCTGTTTAGGAGTAAAATATGGGCAGAATCTTTTTTTTCGTCATAATGTGTTAATAAGATAAGCTATCACACTTTTAAACTCTGACAGCAGCCATTTTAGTCATTTTATATGAGATTTTTGTTTGTTTGTTTGTTTGTTTGTTTGTTTGTTTGTTTGTTTGTTTTGTTAGCGGAACCAATAGGGCAGAGTTTTTCAACCTTGGAGTCGGGACCCCATGTGAGGTCGCCTGGAATTCAAATGGGGTCGTCTGAAATTTCTAGTAATTGATAAAAAACAAAACAAAAAAAACTTTACTAATACAGACTGAATCATTGGCGTATTTTAATTTATAAGTCTATTCTAGGTCTGCTCCCATCCTACCTTCAGACTTACATCAGTCGGAGAACCACAGATGCTTATAATCTGCGTTCTCAGGATCTTTTCTTGTTGTCTGTTCCTAAAGTTAGAACTGAACAGGAGAAAAAGGCCTTCAGGTATGCGGCCCCATTCACCTGGAATGAACTACAAAAAGACCTGAAACTGAAGGATCTGGTTTGGTTGGACACTTTTAAGAAGATGTTGTATGACTTAGAGAGGGAGACATCTGGCTACAGATGTTTTACCTGACGCACTTTTGTCTACATTTCATGAACACTTTTTGAGTTGACTTTGGAAGGTTTGACTTGTCTATGTGCTTTTTGTGTATTTGTTTTATGTATGGAAGTCTGTGTCTGTAACTATTTAATGTACTGCTGCCCGTCTTGGCCAGGACACTCTTGAAAAAGAGATTCTTAATCTCAATGAGGTTTTCCTGGTTAAATAAAGGTAAAATAAAAATAAAAATAAAAAAATATATATGTTGAGTTGACAGAGACAATCATAATACATAAAAACATGACAAACTGTGAGTGTGAAACTGCAGCACTGTGGTTCTGTTTATCTGTCAAATGTTCATTGTGGTCGGTTTCAGATGCTGCAGCTCTTTCATAATTCATAGTTTGAGTTCTTGTTTGTTCAGTATTAATTGTCAGCCTTGGAAATCCAAGCTGGACTGACTGTACATATCCTGACCATGGAAAACAAAATTCTCACTTTGTGCAGTAATCTACACCTGGATTTACTGCCTCCGTCCATAATAATATACATTATATAGACTAAATGTCGTCTAAAATTAACCTTTATTTGCAACATAGTATAGCAAAGTATTACATGATCAAAAACAAATTAATTTTAGCAAAAAAATGTTTCTGTTTTTAACCCTTTCATGCATGAATTATGAGAACTTCAGTCAATATTTTTTTCTTGAGTGTTTTTATTCCTCTTTAGGCATGAAAAAAAAAAACAATGCAAATGATTTTTTTTTTTTAACCTATTTTTCGTGGAGTCACAAATAAGTTCACTCAGCTGGACACCATGCATTTAATTTTTGAAGCAAAGAAACATGTATTTGTGATGAAATTTGTGATGTTAAAATGGGGTCACAAGCCAAAAAAGATTGGGAACCAACTGCAATAGGGTCTTTTAGTCTTTTAGCCTGCATCGATATTTATTGATTATTTGTCGTTGATTATTTAAATGCATTTATTTGTAGTTGCTTTCAACGATCTTGTATTTGTACACTGATTTATTTATGTTTGTCACATTGCACTTTGGATGTGGGCTGATGTCTGTGGTAAGCTGCAAATGAATCTCTTGTATGGGATAAATTAAGTTTTCTGAATCTGAATCTGAATCAGATAATATAAGATATACCTTTATTAGTTCCACCAGGGGAAATTCCAGGTTTAAGCATCAAAGTACAAAAGCGCACAAGACCAAAAAGAAGTGCAAAATCAAAATAAACACAAAATCAAAAAAGCTACATATATTATCTACAGCTGTGCACGTGCTGATCATATCACAGAATTTTTGGAGCAGTTTTTGTTGTGGAGGAAGGAAAGACCTGTGAAACCTCTCCTTCACACACTTACAGTGATAGTAGTTGCATAAGAGTTTGTATTTTATATATGTATGTGTGTAATTTTAATTGTGTTTTGTTTATTTTAACAACTTTGTACAGTGACCTTGAGTGTCCTGAAAGGCGCCTATGAATAAAATGTATTATCATTTTTTAATTATTATTATTATTATTATTATTATTATTATTATTATTATTATTACTGAGAGAAAAAAATGCTTGAATCAAGACATCTGTTGCATGAGAAACAAGAGAAAAAAACAAAACAAAACTATCAATTAAGGTTATATCTTGAGTTTGAAGCAAAATACCCACACTTAAAGACTTTTTTTTTTTTTACGTTCTATTCTGCATGTTTTCTTTTTCGTCTCTATGGAAAACTACATACTTACAGCAGATGAAAAACTGCAAAAATCAAATCATATCAAACTTTATTGTCATCTTGCAAAATCAGCAGAACAGTGCAGTTTAAGCTGTTAAAAATTCTGTGTAGATTTACCTTCGCATTTAACATTTCCTAAGGGATTTATCACCATTTATTTTAACATTATCCTCTGCATTTTGCATTTATTTAACCCTGTCATGCATAGTGGACAGTTATTCCACAGCTGTTCTCTTGTATATTCATTAATTTTGCTGTTTTAGTTCCATATCAGCCAACACAGTGGACGCTTATGCATCATCACATACACTGACATTCATACCATTATTGTAAATTTGCTGTCCTTGATAAACCTGATCTAACATGTTTGAGTGTAAATCAATTCCTTGTTATTGTTATTAGACTGTAATTAACAAAAAAAAAAGCTGTTTTTTTTGCATATTATCTCCATGAAGTGAGTAATGACTAGTATTAGAGTATGTTAAAATGTGAGAAAACATCAGAATAGCAGCACTGAAATGTTTTTATATCATAGTTTTCACACAGTATATCAGTAAATACATGTTTCTTTGCTTCAAAAATTAAATGCATGGTGTCCAGCTGAGTGGACATTTTTGCAACTCCATGAAAAATATCTTCAGAAAAAAAAAAGAAAAAATTAGAATTGCATTGTTTTGTTTTTTTTTAATGCCTGAAGAGGAATAAAATCACTCAAGAAAAAAAAATCTTGATTAAGGTTCTCATAATACATGCATGAAAGGGTTAATTTACTGATCATGTACATGCTCAAAGTAACTTAACCTCCTGAGACATAGCAATGCACTTTTGTCCTCTGTAGGGGACAAAAGTTGGACAGTTTTACTTAAAAAAATGCTGTCCACTGCAAAGGACACTCCATTAAAAAATCAGTAAATAAATAAAAATAAGTTTAACCCTTTCATGCATAGTGGTCACTACAGTGGACAGTTACTCCACAGTTTTACTCTTGTATATTCTCAAAAAAAAAAAAAAAAAAAAAGCATTTTCCAAATAGGAAGTTTTGCTCTTCAGCTATTTGTGAATCAATGTTGTAGAAGATGACAGTGTTTCCACGGTAACCACAGAGCCTCTGAATGTCCAAATGGGTCATATCTGATAACCATGAAAAGATGACAAACTGTATTTTACATTAAATATTGGACTGTATTGACAGACTTAGAGGTTAAGAACTTATTAAACATATTCGGTCCGCAGATGCTTTTGGCCAATGGCAGTTGTTTGGGTCTTTGAGGGTCTGAAGAAGACAAAAATGTAATAACAACTGATAGTGTAATAACAGCCGGTAATGTATTTACTATTTTTAAAATGTAATAAGCCAGTAACGTAATAAAAGTCCTGAGCCGATAATGTAATAGCTTTTGGCCAATAACGTTATAACTTATTACGTTATTGGCTCAGTTATTACATTTGCAAATAATTTTTTTTTACCAGGCCAATAATGTAATAAGTTATAATGTTAATGGCCAAAAGTTACTACGTTATCGGTTCAGTACTTTTATTACGTTATTGGCCAGATATTACATTATTGGCTTATTACATTTTAACCCTTTCATGCATAGTGGTCACTACAGTGGACAGTTACTCTACAGCTTTACTCTTGTATATTCATGGGTTTTGTTGTTTTAATTCCATATCAACCAACACAGTGGACACTTATGCATCATCTCCTAAACTGCAATTCATACCATTATTGTAACTTTGCTGTTCTTGATTGGTTCTTGAGTAGAAATCAATTGTTAATATTTATTTTTTGCATATTATCTCCATGAAGTGAGTAATAACTAGTATTAGAATATGTTAAAATGCGAGAAAACATCAGATTAGCTGCATTAGACATGGTTTCATTTCACTGTTTTCATATCACTTGATGATATTGGGTTTTAAATACATGTTTCTTTGCTTCAAGAATAAAATTCATGGTGTAGCTGAGTGGACATTTTTGTAACTCCATGAAAAACAGGTTGATTTAAAAAAAAAATTTTCAATCACATTGTTGTTGTTTTTTCATGCCTAAAGAGGAATAAAAACACTCAGGAAAAAAAATCTTGATTAAGGTTCTCATAATTCATGCATGAAAGGGTTAAAAATGTATCTGAAAAAACAGTTGCATTATGCAGTTTTTAATCAATTGTTTAATGCAAAAAAGCTAAAAATGTTCACTTTCTCAAGAGGTTATTATATCAGAACAAAAAACCCCCTGAAGAATAAGTGACTTTTTTCAGTAAAATATATGACTAACTGAACTTAAAAACATGCATCTGCATCCACTGTCTTTTATCAAACTATACGGGTTTTACTGGTGAATCACTGATGAAGATGAAGATGATGATGAAGGACCATGTCTTCCGGAGCATCCACACATGAATAATAAAAACAGTAGAAGTGGTAGAAAAGCCTTCTCACCGTCCCCGTCTGTCTCGGTCTGGAACCTCCTCCATCGTGAGCCTCCACAGGTGTAGACCACGGCTCTCAGAAACTCCCGACCGCACAGTTTCACCGCCTTGACCTCCGACCTCACCTGGTTGACGCACACGGCTGCGCACAACAGCAGAGGCAGAACGGCCAGAGGTCGCATCCTGAACCACCTGGACACTGGACAAACTGGACAAACTGGACAAACTGGACACTGGACGACCCTTGTGGTTCCTTCAACAGCTGCTTTCTGCTGTCGTCTCCTGCATCTGCCCTGCTTTTATATCATCCACCTTCTGGACCGTCACTGTTGACTATCTCCTCCTCCTCCTCTTCCTCCTCTTCCTCCTCTTCCTCCTCTTCCTCCTCTTCCTCCTCCTCCTTCAGCCCATCCCATCTGCACACAAACATCAACACACTCCCCAGTCGTCTGAAGTGATTTTATGTTTCCGGTCATCCTCCATCATTATCATTTTTAACCTTCTCAGAGAGTGTTGACTTCCACGAGATGTTTTTAACCCTTTCATGCATAAGTCACTCCAGTGGACAGTTCTTCTCCAGCTGTTCTCTTGTATATTCATGGGTTTTGTTGTTTTAGTTCCACACTCTAAAAAATGATTCATGGGGTTAGTAAGTTAAGCTTAAAATCAAGAGCTTTCTCTGCTTAAAAAAAATGAAGTTTGTTACATGTACACATTTAAATCAGATGATAAGTTATTTTATTAAGTTGGTCTAAATGAAAAACAAGGAAAACACTCTTAACTTAATAACATATTGATTTTGAACAGACATTTCTGCCTTTAACTTAACAAAGAAATATATTAAGTTAGTCCAGCTTAAAAATCTTGTAAGCTTCCTCTAAAAGCTGAGTACAAAGCTGACGAGCCTGGACATGTTTTGCTGACAGACCACGCCTACCACAAGAAAAGGAGGGAAGCACAGAAAAACAAGGGAGAAACATGATTTTGCACAGAACTTTACCAGACTTTAAGGCTTGATAGAATTTAGCTTTGTTTCTGCAACAGTAGTTTTAATTATTCAAGGACTGAATAATACACATTTTGCTCCTTTCTAATTTAAAATTGTAGTATATATTGTTGCGTATTTGCTGCATTGCATTGTGGGTATTGGGTATATTGTTGAAAACGTGTTCTTTTATGTGCAGGGGTTCAGCAGGGTTGTGATGTTGGTGTTAATTTTGAGTTAATGTGTGCATGCTAATGTTTATTGGCCTTTTTGTGTTTATTTTTTTTATTTTTATAGAACTGCACCATGAGTCAGAGCCATAGGCCAAACAGTGCCTTTCCTGTTTATTGTTAGTTTCAGTTATATTGCTTAAAGTAACTTCTCACTGCTTAACAAATATATATTAATATCTGCAAGAACATGAGAACAATAGTACTGTGTACATTTGAGATATTAACATATAGACAAATTTAGTAAGTTAGTTGTGCAGAGAATTAAACAGGTCAGTCATATAACTGGAATTTCCATGTGGAATTTCTTCTGATGTACAGACCAACTCAAAAAATTAAAGAAACTACTTGTATGAACATTTTTGAGTAGAATAAAAGTAAAACAATAAGTCAATATAACTAAATGGAGTAGTTTTTACACTATTAAAATTAAGTTGGTTCGACTTAATTAAGCTCGTAGAGTAAAAAGCAAATCATGTTGTTTGTACTAAAGTAATAGAGTTTACTTAACTAGAGAAGTCTTGTGGCATTTAAGCAGTTTGCCAAGTTGAAACAACTTAAAAAGATTAATGGAAATTGTTACCTCAATTTTTTTTACGTTGAGCCTATTAATCATTTTTTAGAGTGCATATCAGCCAACACAGTGGAACCTTACGCACCATCTCATACCCTGACATTCATCCCATTACTGTAACTGTGCTGTTCTTGATAAACCTGATCTGCAGTGACATGTTTTAGTGTAAATCAATTGTTATTTGTTAGACAAGAGGTTTTTTTTTTTTTGCATATTATCTCCATGAAGTGAGTAATTACTAGCATTAGAACAGGGGTGTCAAACTCATTTTAGTTCAGGGGGCACCTTCAGCCTAATATGATCTCCAGTAGGCCGAACCAGTAAAATAATAACAGTGAAAAAAGTTAAATTATATAATGATCAGGTTTACATCTACAAAGTTTCGTTGAAAATCTGATGACATGAACAACTTGAATTGTCTTAAGAAACACAAGTGCAATTTTACCAATATTCTGCCTGTTACTAAATGTTTTGTGCGATTGTAATGCGCATGTGTAAATGACAAACTGATAAACCGAGGCATAATATTGTTAAAATTGCACTTGTTTTTCTTAAGACAATTCAAGATGTTCAGTTTATCGTTTACACATGTGTATTACAATCGCACAGAGCATTCAGTAACAGGCAGAATATTGGTAAAATTGCACTTAAATCTCTTCAGACATTTCCGTTTGTTCATATTTGTTCAGGTTATTCACGTTTTTTGCGAAAGTACAGTTTGGTAATGTAAACATTTTCATGTAATATTACTTTTTTACAGCAAAAAAACAAAGAGAGAATTTGGGGTTTTCATTATTTATAGGTTATTATGATAATATTTTACTGGTCTGACCCATTTTAAATCTAATTGGACTGTATGTGTCTGTATGTGGAACCTGAACTAAAATGATTTGGACACCATCGATTGTTAATATCTTCAGTGAAATTTTTGCATTTCACAGATTCATCCTGCGGGCCAGATTGAACCCTTTGGTGGGCCAGATTTGGCCCCCGGGCCGCATGTTTGACACCTGTGCATTAGAATATGTTAAAATGTGAGAAGACATCCGATTAGCAGCACTAAAAATGTTTTTGTTTCATTGTTTTCATATCACTTTCTGATATTGGGTTTTAAACACATGTTTCTTTACTTCAACAATGAAATGCATGGATATTTTTGTAACTCTATAGAAAAAAAAAACTCGATCACATTGTTTTTTTTATGCCTAAGGAGGAATAAAAACACTCAGGAAAAAAATCTTGACTAAGGCTCTCATAATTCATGCATGAAAGGGTTAAAACCCTTGAAGACCTAAACAACCACTGATGAGCAAAAATGTCTACTGATCTAAAACGTTTCATGACCTTTCAACCACTAATCCTATCCATGCATGTCTTTTTCGTTTCTTTGTTGCAACTTTTATTCATTGTTCATCTATTTACGTCAAAAATATCATAGAAACCTTATGGATTTTAATACAGCAACACACACACACATATACATATACATATACATATACTTCTTGTTCATTTTAATGCCTGGTACAACTAAAGGTCCATTTGTTTGGACAAATATAATGATAGCAACAAAAATAGCTCATAGTAGTTTAATTTCAGAGCTGATATCTATCCATTTTCCATGTTTTCTTGATAAAAACCAAAATCACTTCAGTTCTTCCATCAATATCTATGGCATTGTACTGACAAAAACAGTGCTTTTAGGCATTCCATGTTTTCTTTTCTGTCTGTTTTAGTCACATGATACACACAGGAGTTAGTACTGGATTGCATAAACATTGTTTTTCATGACTTTTGATGGTCTAATATTTTTTTCAGCGACTGTATAAAATATGAAATACAAAAAGGACTGTAATAGATAACATATGTATGAATATTAACATTGAAAATATTTTGTCACCTTTTCCAACAAAACACAAAATGAAAAAAAAAAAAAAAAAGAAAATGCTGGTAAATCAGGCAAAGCTATCCATTAATAAAGTGATTACACTGGGTTACAAAAAAATGTTTTTTGCAAGTTGTCTAGGTTTTTTCAGCTGAATTAGGACCATTTTGCACCGCTAAATCCAAAAATGACATCTGTTTTTCTCAATCAGGTCAGGTTTTTTGGCTAATTTGATTTTGAAAAATTTGGTCTTCTCACAAAATATCATAATTAATACCAAAATAAGATTGGTAAGCACACTTTATGAAACTTGTGACTTGATTCCTGTTAGGTACAATGGTGTATTCACCGCAGATGTAGCAGAATACGTCAGGCTTATTTTTGCAAGATATTCTAGTCGAAGCCATTTCATTCACCTGTAATATTAAAAAAACCATTAATCATAAATTGGTAAAAGTAAAATCTTCAGAACTCGTTTATTGCAAGAAATAGGAAAGAATTTTGTATCATATGATGTGAAAATGCCCATAAATGTAAGCAAAAATGTTAAAAAGCCAATATGTAGCATAGTTCAGAAAGTTGACCTGATTGAGCAAAATGAATGTGATTTTTGGATTCAGCACACCAAAATTATCCTAAATCAGCTCAAAAAACTTAAACAATAAATTTGTTGTTGACCAGTGTTTTCAATTTTGTATCATATTTGATACATCGGGTCTCAGTGCTCAAATATTATTATTTTTGAACAAACAAAACAAACAAAATCTATCTATCTATCTATCTATCTATCTATCTATCTATCTATCTATCTATCTATCTATCTATCTATCTATCTATCTATCTATCTATCTATCTATCTATCTATCTATCTTAAACAATAAATTTGTTGTTGACCAGTGTTATTAATCAAAAGTGAAAGGACATTTGTTTGTTTAACAACAAAAATAGCTCATAGTTGTTTAATTTCAGAGCTGATATCGATCCATTTTCCATGATTTGTTTTCCGTCTGTTTTAGTCACATGATACACACAGGAGTTAGGACTTGATTGCATAACCATTTTTTTTTTGTTTTGTTTTTATCAATTTGTTATTTATTTTCATTGTGCATCTACATACATAAAAAAGGAAGAAATTCACATTTTGTGGTACAAGATTTTGTGACACACAAAGCATAAATTTGCTTAAAAAGTCACTTTTTCAAAAAAATTTTTCTCTGTTTTTTGATATAGTAACCCTCAACTTTAATCAGAGCTTTTATTATCTCATAAAGTCCCAGTGTTAATTTTATGGCAGTTCCTGAGTGTTTTCTCCATATACTGACCCTTTCTGAAATGACTTATCACAGTTTATTACATTATTATGCTCTGCATTTTTCGTTTCAGTGAAAATCAGCTATTTTTTTTATATTTAATTTATTGATCATGTAGATTTTTATAAAAGCTCAGAGTAAATTCAAACATTAGTATGTCAAAAGCAGAGAATACTAAAGAAAAAGTGACTTTTTCAGCAAATATATCATGAACTGAACATAAACATAAAGTGCGTCCATCCACTGCCATTGATCCAACTCCATTGGTTTTACTGGTGAATCCATGTTGTAGAAGATGACGGTGTTTCCATGGTAACTACGGAGTCTCTGAATGTCCAAATGGGTCATATCTGATGGCCATGAAAAGATGATAAACTGTATTTTACACCGATTATTTACATGTATTGATAGGATTAGTGGATGAACAGGTATGAAACAGTTTAGACCAGTAGATGGTTTTGGTCACCAGTGGATCTTTGGGTCTTTATGGGTTAACATCTACTTGATCAGTAAATTAAATATAGGAAAATACCTGATTTACAGTGAAAAAATGCAAAATAAGGAGGATAATATTACAATCAATAGTGATAAATCTCATAAGAAAGGTTAAATAGAGAGAAAAAAAAATTTGGGAACAACCACAAAAGTAGCTCTGGGTCTTTATGGGTTAATATTTCTGAAGTTCTTTAACATTTTAGATCAGTCGTTGCTTTTTGTTGCTGGTGGTTGTTTAGGTCTTGGAGGTTAAAGGCTTTGATTGACAATCACATTAGACGAGGACATCCTCCTCAACCCACCGTCATTACCTGATGTAAAGCTGTGATTGCGCTGACCTTCACTAAACTGAATGGATAATTAAGTCATTCAAAGTGATTCCCTGCAGTCGTCAAACAGCTGTTTTCCTCTGTTTACAGCTCTTGATGGCCTCGTTGCCGTTCACTTTACAGCGGTTTGGGACAAATGTCAATGTTGACAGTCCATCATGCCGGTCATTATGGAGCTGCTGATGGTGGGATGTGATCCTCTGCATTTCACTCGCTGTCATTAACGGTGAGGGTCCCACTTAGGATGTCTATGAAATTATATTATGTTTGGTTGGATGCGGTAAATGCTTGTTCCCATGGCAACAGGACACAGATAGGGGTTATTTTGATTTCTTCAGTCTGATGTAATCTGAGAGCACATACTTCCTGTTTCAGATGCAAAAATGAACAAAAGATATTGTGTGATTTAGAACAAATAAAGGCATTTTTCAATCAACATGTGACACAAAAACAATTATCTTTTGTTCAGCGATTACTTTCACTGCCAAAAATGGAGAAAAATTATAATCAAAGTGTTTGGTCGACAACCCAAACACACATTTGGTCTCATCAGATTTGGTCTTTTTCTCCTCCTGCTGCAGATGATAAAAAGAAAAAGACATTCACTAAGATTTTGATTTGATTTTGGTTTAATATTCATCTACTATAAAAATATAATAAATCAGGACAATGGATGTTTTTTTCAAATTTTGCTCAAAGTTTAGACCCTAATATTAATAAAAGTACATCAAAAATGTATTTTAGTGCAAACTTAAATGTTCAAACATGTTTTTTAATCTTTGTGGGGTGAAATATACGCCATAAAAAATCTCCGACACAAACAATGAATTTATGCATATCATCATCAATCCAGCCAAAAAAAAAAACAGGCGAGGATAAAAAATTCTAATTTCTCTTTTAGTTTGTTACAGTTCACTCAGGCATAGTAATAGATACAATGTTTTAGACAATGGGAATAGATTCTGTGAGGTCTGTAAATGTCCATAGACACCAAGAACATCCATATGAACCTTATTATTGTGAAGTAATTCTTCATTTACTTTGGGTATGTCTGTTTAGGCGTTTTTACCCTGAAAATATGGTCAGAGTTAAACAGGTTAACTAATCCTCAGAAAGACCACAGAAGAGGATTGGAGCCGCTGGAAAAAGAGATAAAAAAATTAAGGTCCAATATTTTTTTTTTTATCATTGTTATTATTCTGAGAAAAAAAGTCAGAATTCTGTGATTAAAGTCAGAATTCTGACTTTTTATCTCAGAATTCTGATTTTTTTTTCCCCCTGACATTTCAGGGAGAGTATCAGTTATGCTTTTACTTTTATCATGCAGGAGGATTGGCATTTTGTGGTTTCAATTCCTGTATCTCTGCTGTCTTTATTAAAGAATCAAATACAACGCCATACTAAATCCGTCATTATGTCAGGCTGCTGTACTCCTCCTGCATGCCATAAAGCAAAACTGATACACTCCCTGAAATGTCAGGAAAAAAAAAACTGAATTCTGAGGAAAAAAGTCAGAATTCTGACTTTTTTCTTATAATAATAATAATTTTTTTTTTTAATTATTGAAATGTGTTTCCCAGATTACATCTTGTCCGATACCTGTGTGTCCTAAATTATGTATACTGGGCATTTATCCTGTAAACTGCTCTTTATCTGCCAAAGAAAGAAAAATGGTTGATTTATGTTTATTATAAGCTAAGCGGTGTATCGCTTTGTGTTGGAAAAATATTGGTCGCCCCTCTTTTGACTTCTGCTTAAATAATTTAACCTCAAGTTTGGCTCTTGACAAACTGACATATACGGTTAAAAAGAGAACTTCGGAATTCTATAAAATTTGGAAGATGTTTTTGGATTTAATTAAGAGTGGCGATAATGAAGGGGTAGTGAGTAAGTGACAAATTGGGACATTTTGTTTGATATGGGAATGTACATGTATAGTATTATTTCAACTCTATACCTAAGTTTTATTTATGACATTATTTAATCAGCTGTTTCTATGTAATGCTGTCAGATTAATGTTTGTCACATCTTTTTGAGATTCATTTTATTTATTTTTATTTTATGTATTTATTTTGCGTTATTTATATATATTTATTTTCATTTATTCATTTATTTATTTATTTATTTATTTATTTCTCTGCCATGTTCATGATGTTTAAAGTTCTGTATAAATGAAAAACAATAAATAAATGTTTATTTAAAAAAATATATATATTGGACCTTAATTTGTATATTTTTTTTCCAGTAGCCCTAATCTTCTTTAGTTTTTCAGAGGATTAGTTAAACCAAAATTAAATCAAATCAAAATCTTAGTGAATGTCTTTTTCTTTTTATCATCTGCAGCAGGAGGCGAAAAAGACCAAGTCTAATGAGACCAAATGTGTGTTTGGGTTGTCGACCAAACACTTTGATTGTAATTTTTTATTATTTCTGGCGGTAATAATAATCACTGAACAAAAGATAATCATTTCTGCGTCTCATGTTGACTGAAAAATGCCTGTATCTGTTCTAAATCAGAATTCTGACTTTTTTCTCAAAATAATAATAAAATATATATGTTGGACCCTGATTTTTTGTCTTTTTTTCCAGTCGCCTTAATCCTCTTCTGTAGAAAGACTATGCACAATAAATAAAAAACTAAATTAATATAATCAAGAAAATTGATTCAGCAAAACTAAAAAAAAAAATGAACATAATATTCAATCAAATGGATACAGTAAATCAAGAACAATATTATTTTTGGTCATTTTTCAGTCTTTTACAGAAGGTGACAGCAGGTATTTTACTTGTAACTGAGTATTTGTATACATTAACCTCCTAAGACCCACTGTCCATATTTGTGGACAAGAGTTTCACAACTTTATACAAAAAGAAAAGAAAAGAAAAGAAAAGAAAAAGAAAAGAAAAGAAAAGAAAAGAAAAGAAAAGAAAAGAAAAGAAAAGAAAAGAAAAGAAAAGAAAACTGTCCACCACAAAGGACATTCCATAAACATTTTAAAAACTGCATCTGAAAAAACTGTTGCATCATGATGTTTCCGATATAGGTACTTATTTAATAAAAAACAAAAAAGCTTGTACTTTGCTGACATGTCCTGGGTCTTAGGAGGTTAAGACGTCTTTTCCTTCGTCCATTTCTTGTTTGATCTTCTGCAGGATGAGTCTGTTTATCGCTCCACATCAGCAGACACAGGTTGATTCATTTAGTCCAGATTCACTGTTCACTTACATTATCATCCTGACCGCAGGTTTCTACAGCCATCCATGAAAGAGTTCAACTCCAGCAGGTACTTGTGTTACTGAAGATGTATTTTTCTGAAGATAAAAGCTTGTTTTTTTTCTGACAAAAATGCTGCATCCACTGGACAGAAGCTGAAGCTACAGTCATGTCTGAACCGTGTGGTTTAGGTTTCCATCCTTATATTATTTTATCTTTCTAGGACTACATTTCCCATGATTCCCTTGCAAGGTTATTATCGTTAACAAAAACTAACGAAATGGCGAAAACTAGAATTGAAAAAACATTTTCGTTAACTGAAATAAATAAAAACTATAATTAAAAGAAAAAACGATAACTGAAACTGTGTTGTGTGTTTACAAAACTAACTAAAACGAATTAAAATCATGGATAAAATTCCCTTCGTTTTCGTCTTTGTCAATGTCAGATTGATACAAAATTGATACATTTCGCTCAAGCAATTTTAGCTAGCGGCACCATATGATATTTAACGGTCCGTCACTTCTCATCACTTGTGGTTTCCAGGCGTCTTCTGGTCCCCACTCTGCCTGGAAACATGGAGACTAAAGTTGGGAGAAAGCAGCAGAGTCCAGCAGAGTATTTTTAAAGCTGCTAATCGGATGTTTTTTCACATTTTAGCCTATTTTATAGGCCTGTAATGGTACATGTACCGAACCGAACCGTTTCGGTACACACCTGTTCGGTTCGGTACACAGCTGTTGACAAAAAGAAAAAGGAATGAAAGACGTCGTTTGATGCGAAACTTTAAATCCGCGCAAGTTTCACACGGACATATTGAAGGACACACATTGACCCGAAATATGAAATAGCAGCTGATATAAGGTTAAAAAAAAACAACAAATATGATGTGAACCTGGAAGGAAGAGACTGAAGACCCTCCACCATCAGTACAGTCCAGTTTGGGATCACTTTGGAGTGGACCCCCCCCCCCCCCCCCCCCCCGCTCCGACCAAAAAAAAAACAACAAACAAAAACACAACAAACAAACCATCCCCCAGACAAATCACACCTTGCGCGCACGCACACACACACACGCATACAGTGTCCTAAACAGTTTGTTCTCTGTCCTTTAAATAAATAATTTGGTTCAGTTTGTTGCCAATGTTGCTCTTCAGTTTGTTCAAACAGAATACCAGTTTACCTTCCTGTTAATGTTGCACTTCATGCAGAATTTTTTTGTTGATATTTTTCTGCAGAATGTGAACTGACAGAACTGTGATTAGATTTTTTTTGTTTGTTCGAAACTACCTTTCAGGGAAAAGTGCAATACTAATGTTTAAAATACATTTAGTAATATTAATAATTTATTTTATTCTCTATTTGATTTATAGCAGCAGAATTATATTATTCCTGTTTTTCTATATTCTATTGTCTCCAAAAATTGGGGAGAAAATGTTCAAAAATTCATAAATGTATTAAAGACATTTTGAGGGGTTTTCTTTCTTCCCGTACCGAACCGAGAAAAAAAAAAAAAAAAAAAAAAAAAAAAAACGTGGCTGTGAAAACCGAAAACGTACCGAACTGAAAATTTTGTGTACCGTTACAGGCCTGTTATTTTATAACTAGGTATTACTGACTTCATGGAGATAATATACAAAATGCTTTTGTTTAGAAAGCAAACAAACAAAAAAATTTTAATTACAGTCTAAAAATTAGCAATTGATTTACACTCAAACATGTTACTACAGATCAGGTTTATCAAGAACAGCAAAGTTACAGTAATGGTATGAATTACAGTGTATGTGATGATGCATAAGCGTCCACTGCGTTGGCTGATATGGAACTAAAACAACAAAATTCATGAATATATGAGAGAACAGCTGTAGAATAACTGTCCACTGGAGTGACCACTATGCATGAAAGGGTTAACTGCATTTTCCATACGCCTTGAAACCACATCTTTCTATCAGTAAAACTCCACCTGTTGATAAAATCAGACCGAAGGGAACTGTCGATATCTCAGGGAGACACTGAGTCGCCAAACCGAATTTAACGACAACAGTCACCGGATAAATGAATGAAAGAGACGCAAACCTATAGTTGACGTTTTAGTGTGACTTCAGTCGATGAGGAGTTGGACGTGTCCTCTACAGCGTCCCCTGAAAGAGACGCTTTGAGCTCAGCTGTGTTTACCATGTGATCTGACATCGACTGACTGAGACATTAATGGTTTAAACCCACTTCCATAAAACACTATAAAGCAGCTGCATCACGTCAATAAAAGGCAAAGAAGAGGATCATACATTCAATAAAAACTCATCAATAGTACTGAACCAGTATCTCTCATATTTTATCAAAGAAGAAACCATACTGAGCTTATTACTGCAATAATATGCTTAATTTTTCTCAATAAATGAAGGTATAGCGCTCTCAACAAAATTATTCATCCTTATGACATATTATTTTCATGGCAGACACACAATATGTCTGCGCAACACTTATATTTATATGTAAAAAATAATAATAATAATAAAAAAAAAATAACCAAACATTTGCATCCATATATATATATATATATATATGGATGCTTATGTTTGGTGCAGTGAACGCTTCCTAGTTCTATAAAAGACAGTTTTCCAATAATCTGATTACATAGTCAGTGGACATGAATATTCCTCTAATATCCAGATTGACACGCAGCCTGTTAGAAATAATACTTTTCCACTCATGGCAGGTCTGTATGAACTCAACCTCCATCTTCACTATATAAATCTAATCCATTATTAGATGTATGTACAGATACAAACAACCACTGAAAAAAAAATTATGAAAAGACAGAATGAGAATTATTTAAAAAAAATATTAACAACCATGTTTAAACAGCATTAATAAGTGCAGTATAAAAGAACAACATATCAAAAAAGACAACAGAAAAAAGAGCAGGTGACAAGAAAATAAATAATAATAATAACAATAATAATAATAATAATAATAATAATAATAATAATAATAATAATAATGATAATAATAATAATAAATACATTAAAATGTATTTATTACATGAAAAATAGGTTCATTAAAAAAAATTAATTGCATTGTTTTTCCATGCCTTAAGAGGAATAAAACCACTCAGGAAAAAAACCTTGACTAAGGTTGTCATAATTCGTGCATGAAAGGGTTAAGGTACTTTTAGTGGCTGCAAAACAACTATTACCAGGAACTGGGGAAAGACAGAACCACCAACAAAGGACAAATGGATCACAATTATTGAAGGAATATATACAATGGAAAAAATAACTCACAAAACTGTGGCTACAAGAAGCACAAATGGACAAAAAATGTAATAAATGGATTGATTACAGAACTCAGAATGGTGGAAGGACTGAATAATGCGAATGTGGTGTCGTTTGGTTTGTTTTGTTTTGTTTTGTTTTTGTTTTTGGTGACTTTGTGTTTATAAAATTTCAATAAAAACTTAAATGAAAAAAAAAAAAAAAAAGATTTAGTACATTTAACCCTTTCATGCATAGGCCACTCCAGTGGACAGTTCTTCTCCAGCTGTCCTCCTAAAACATCATAGGTTTTGATGTTTTAGTTCATATCAGCCAACACAGTGAACACTTACGCACTGTCCCATACACTTACATTCAGACCATTACTGTGACTTTGCTGTTCTTGATAAACCTGATATGCACTAACATGTTTGAGTGTAAATCAATTGTTATTTGTTAGACAAAAAGTTTTTTTGTTTTTTTGTTTTTTTTTTTGCATATTACCTCCATGAAGTGAGTAATAACTAGCAGTAGAATATGTTAAAATGTGAGAAAACATCAGATTAGAAGGACTAAAATCTTTTCATTTGTTTTTATCTCACTTTCTGATGTTGGGTTTTAAACACATTTCTTTACTTCAAAAATTAAACGCATGGACATTTTTGTAACTTCATAAAAAAAAAACTCAATTGCCTTTTTTTCATGCCTAAGGGGGGATAAAAACAAGAGGAAAGAAAAAAATCTTGACTATGGTTGTCATAATTTGTGCATGAAAGGGTTAAATATATGTTTCTTTACTTCAAAAATTAAATGCATGGATATTTTTGTAATTCATAGGAAAAAAAAAACTTGATCGCATTGTTTTTTTCATGCCTAAGGAGGAATAAAAACACAGAAGAAAAAAATCTTGACTAAGGTTCTCACAATTCATGCATGAAAGGGTTCATGTCTGAAGCAGATATTTTCTAATTGTACAGCAGTGTATAGCTCCACACCATTATATCATGCTGTAGTTACTCCTCCAAACCTGTAGGTGGCGATGTTAAGATACGCGCTACAAATATAACCGTGTGTCAGTCAGGCTGAAGAAGACAGTGTGGTTTAGCCGGTTTAGCATCTTCAGTGTTTTACAGTTTGTCAACTCTGTACAAATGATCATTTTTGCCTGTTTGCTGAAGTAGTCGACGAGAAGGAACCAAACACTGTCTCGGTTTTCTACTGTCGTTCCCGGGGTGAGTGTTTTTACCGGTTCTGCCGTTTAAACGTACGTTGTTGTGAGCTAATGTAGAAGCTAACGACAGCTAGCTAACGCGCCTGTCACTGCTGTGAAACACTGTGGTCAGTTTTCAGTAAAGTGAACAATTTAAGACTTAAACTGCAAACTACACAGCAAATGCATGAGTAGGACGTACATTATAAGGGCTAACCAGATGAATAAATGGAAAAAACTGAATTAACATGACCTTGAACTCACCTGCTTTTTCCATGTTAGTTATAATTTGATTATAATCCTTTAATTCAATAATAGAAGAGGTATTCAGCTATTCTACACATGTTAACAAAGCAACAACATATAATCCTGTATAATACAAAAACCATTCGTATAAAAATTATTTTAGTGTTACAAAAGTGTAATTATCTTTAAAATGTAGTGTAATAATATTACACTGGGTTACAAAAAAATGTTTCTTGCAAGTTGTCTAGGTTTTTTCAACTGAATTAGGACCTTTTTGCACCGCTAAATCCAAAAATGACATCTGTTTTTCTCAATCAGGTCAGGTTTTTTTTTTGCTAATTTGATTTTGAAAAATTTGATCTTCTCACAAAATTGATTACATTTTTGTGACTTCATCAGTTGATTTTTTATATAGTTCTCACCCAAAATAGGTTTTAAGGGAAAAAAACATCATTTTCTAACAGGATTCCTGTTAGGTACAATGGTGTATTCACCGCAGATGTAGCAGAATACGTCAGGCTTATTTTTGCAAGATCTTCTAGTCGAAGCCATTTCATTCACCTGTAATATTAAAAAAACCATGAAACATAAATTGGCAAAATTAGAGAACTTCAGAACTCGTTTATTGCAAGAAATATGAAAGAATTTTGTATCATATGATGTGAAAATGCCCATAAATGTAAGCAAAAATGTTAAAAAGCCAATATGTAGCATAGTTCAGAAAGTTGACCTGATTGAGCAAAATTAATGTGATTTTTGAATTCAACACACCAAAATTATCCTAAATCAGCTCAACAAACTTAAACAATAAATTTGTTGTTGACCAGTGTTATCATTCAAGACAAATGATCCAGTGTTGATGCATTAGTAGTGTCTGATTTTTAGTTTTGTTTACATTGTTTACATTGGCCAATATTGATTCCTATTATACCAGTGTGGTGAGTTTTAACCAATTCAGATTCTCTTTGTGTATTTTGTTATTATCATTTAGTCCACATTTTGTATCAGAAAAGTGAAGAAATCTGTTATATAAAAAATACTAATAACTGGATTATTTCCAACACTGTAAACTCATAAATTAACTATCTTCAAATGAGCATAAATTAACTGAAGTAATTCAAACACATTTATCAAGAAACAAAAGATAATATTGGCAACTGTTCTCAGTGAAATGTAATCTTATTTGCAGAAAAGCTGATATCAGTCATCAAGGCAGAAAATTGTAAAGGTTTAACTAATATGTTTACATCACTGTTGTGTTTTCTTTCTTTCTTTCTTTCCTTTTGCATAAATGCCCTCAATCTGACTTCTCCAAATTTTAACTTTTTACAGGTTTACATGTTTATATTTTGAACTAACTACTCCTGTTTGCTTTCTATTTCAGCAGTAGACCTGGATCTGCCATGGAGCCCATAATGCATCAGGTTTGGCAGAGGATCTTCCAGCGCTTTCACAGAACCCTGAATCCTCTCAGACGGAACCACTCAGGCTGTGCTGAACATGTGGCTGCTCCTCCGTCTGCTCACTCCAGACCCTACAAACCAACTCTCCTTGTGTCGCGCCTCTACCAGCCCTCACATCTGCGTGATGTTGGACAGGACACTCGGTTACAGGGAGAGATGACCTGTAAAAGTCAGAGGCTCATGCTGCAGGCTGGACTCATCCATCCCTCCAACCCTGGGTGTTACTACTACCTCCCTGCCACCGTCCGCTCCATGGAAAAGCTGGTGAGACTGTTTCTCATACCAAAGGAACAGTACATGTCACTAAAATATGTGTCTGTGACAATCAGAAACCACACTGTGGCAGGTTATTACTACACTTCAAGGAATCCTTTTTTTATATGATGGCAAGTGCAGGAGAAACTGTCAAGTAGTTTTTTTTATTAGTTTTTATAGAAGTAGTAAAGTTTCTGCAGTGATAAAAGTCTGTCCAATAATTTGATAATTTTTAAGTCATAATATTGTTCATTCACATACTTTTCTTGAAATATATTACTAATTCATAAGCATATTCACTAATGGATTGGCTTTCTATAGCGCTTTTCAATGCAGTCAAAGTACTTTACATTATTCATTCACTCACACATTGTAGCTGCATCTGTAGCCACAGCTGCCCAGGGGCAGACTGATGGTAACGTGGCTACCAGTCTGCACCAAACAGTCTCTCTAACCACCACCAAACATTCATATGCATTCATACACCAGTGTGAGTGGTGGGTAAAGTGTCTTGCCCAAGGATTCGAACCACCAACCCTCCAGTTATTAGACAACCTGCTCTACCTCCTGAGCCACAGCTGCCCCTACTTCCATATTTTGGCACTCACATCCTAGAGGTTATTTTCCTGAAATCATAAATGAATCTACAGTAAGACAAGGAAAATAATAAAAAACATAGCTCTGTTTCCATCATATCACGACTGTTTTAATCAGATTGAATCATTATTATTTGATAATTTTCCTTTTCCTTTCCTTCATTTTAAATATACTTTCACCATTTTATTCTACAAATGTACCTTTTTATTACTTTGTTCTCACCTCTTCCATGCATATAAACATACTTGTTCCAATCTTACAATGTAATAATTATATTAAATCAACAGGTGAGAGTGATTGACCAGGAGATGCAGGCGATTGGTGGACAGAAACTGGACATGCCCAGTTTGTGTTCAGCTGAACTGTGGAAAACCAGTGAGCGCTGGGACTTGATGGGGAAGGAGTTGTTCCGTCTTAAGGACCGTCACGACGTCGACTTCTGCTTGAGCCCCACACATGAGGAGGCGGTTACAACACTGGTCGCCCACCAGGCCACGCTCTCCTACAGACAACTCCCTCTACTTCTTTACCAGGTACATTAAAGACTGACCCTGTAATGAGTGAATTTGTTGTGAAACCGTAAGCACCACTTCAGATTTTTCTTGTCTTGTTGAAACAGATTACCCGTAAATTCAGAGATGAGCCAAAGCCGAAGTTCGGGCTGCTTCGAGGGAGGGAGTTCTACATGAAAGACATGTACTCATTTGATGTGAGTGAAGAAGCGGCTTATCAGACTTATGAATCAGTGTGCCAGGCTTACAGCAGGCTCTTTGCCCGTCTGGGCCTGCATTATGTTCAGGTACAAGCAGATACAGGCAACATTGGCGGCAAACTGTCCCATGAGTTCCAGCTGCCAGCACAGATCGGTGAAGACAGGCTCCTGGTTTGTGGGACCTGTTCCTTCTCTGCGAATGTAGAGACCATGACATCAGACAGAATGGACTGCCCCCAGTGCAAAACTGGCACACTGATGGAGTCAAAGGGAATAGAGGTTGGCCACACATTTTATCTGGGTAAAAAGTACTCTCAGGTATTCCAGGCAACATTCAGCAATGCCCAAAACAAGCTAAGCGTCGCAGAGATGGGCTGCTACGGTCTCGGGGTCACTCGGATTCTTGCCGCTGCCATAGAGGTTTTGTCAACGGAAGAGGGAATCCGCTGGCCGGACCTCCTCGCACCGTACCAAGTGTGTGTCCTTCCTCCAAAGAAGGGCAGTAAAGTGGATGAAGCGTCAGGTTTAGCTGAGGAACTGGTTCACATGTTGGCAGAGAGGCTTCCCCGTCTGAGAGGAGAAGTTGTTCTTGACGACCGAACCCAGATGACCATCGGTAAGAGGCTGAAGGACGCCAAAAGACTGGGTTACCCGTATGTTATCGTGGTGGGACAGGCTGCTTTAGAGGAAATGCCCAGGTACGAAGTCATCTGTCAGCAGACAGGTGAGACAATGTTTCTCAGCGAGGATGGACTTTATGATCTTCTGGGAAGGGTGGAAACTATATGAACGATAAATGTACAAATAAGTATTTTAAATTGCTTGGCTACTGTGTCTAAGAAGAATGTGTTATGCAATTGGTGATGGAAAAATAAAGGTCTGGTATGTTTTACATGTTTTGTTTTTCTGTCATTAAAAGGAATGAAAGTTCTTCAGGCTGCACTTGGTTTGTGTTATAATAACCATTATGATGTAATGGTTAATGGTTTATCTTAGCAGTATCAGTGCCAAAGAAAACACAAGTACACGGAAGTGAATATAATAATAATAACAGCTCTGCCCTGCAGCTGTCATAATCGCTATTAATGCTGCCGTTTAGCAAAACATATTTTAATATATTAACTAGCTGAAAAATACTATTGACTCATATTTTGTATTTTCAGGACTAAGTAAACTCGTTTTGTGACAATAGTGCAATATAAGTATTTAAAATTTCACCTCTTTTAACCCATAAAGACCCAAACATCAACTAGTGATCAAAATCATTTACTGATAAAATGTTAATTGTTGATCCTTTAATCCTATCAATACATGTAAATAATTGGTGCAAAATGCAGTTTGTCGTCTTTCATGGTCATCAGATATGACCCATTTGGACGTTCAGAGGCTCTGTTGTGAATGTGGAAACATTGTCCTCTACTGCAACGTTTATTCACCAGTAAAACCCATGGAGTTGGATCAATGATAGTGGATGGACACGCTTGATTTACGTTCAGTTAATGATGTATTTTTGCACAAAAAGTCACTTTTTCTTAGTTTTTCCTCTGTATTTGATATAACCCCCAACCTTAATCTGAGCTTCAATGAACATCTACATGATCAGTGAATTAAATAGAGCAAATTACATGATTTTTCACTTAAAAATGCAACATACAGATAATATTACAGTAAATGTTGTAAGAAATGTTAAAAATAGAGAAAAATTCATTTGGAACTACCACAAAAGTAGCACTGGGTCTTTATGGGTTAAATAATGGTACAGAGCTATATTTCCTTATTAAATTTCTCCATGTGAAATACAACATAACTCCATATATCAACGTTTTCTCCACATATGGAGGGAAAAGTAAAATGTAATTACTTATTTTAAACATGATACTAACAGTCTAGAATTTATTGTAAATTTATTCATATTATTTGGAAAATTTTATATACATAAAAACAAATATAATAAAACACACCCAAATTTTAAAATCTTCCTATTAGAATTTGAAAATGATATTGAATCTTTAGAATTCATTTATAATAATAAAAAAAAGCACTAACACATTGGCTATTTATAAACAATTTTTCAATACTAACTGAACTCTCTGTTGCATTTATTTATTTATATTTGTCAGATTTATTACTTATTTATTTATTTATTTACTTGTATTATTATTATTATTATTATTATTATTATTATTATTATTATTATTTGTATTTTATGCCTTGTATTTTTAAGTCTATGCATTATTTTCTTAAACTTATATGTTCAAATGCTCTTTCTCTTTTGACATCTTGATTTTTGTTTAAAATTTTGTACTGTATACTCAAATGTTGTTAATAAAGTTGTTAAAAAAATAAAAATTAAATAAATAAATAAATAAACATATGGAGGGAAAAGTCCTTTTTTTGTTTTTTTATTTACTCGTCGACAGCGGAACTAATGTTCTTACTGTATTTTCACACGGATTGTTAAGAGCGTAGGACCACATCAGCACATGTGTAAACAGAGAAGCCAAATTACCTCTGAGCAATTTATAAACTGTATCGTTGTTTTTAAACGGTAGATATAAACAATAACTAGACATTTATATTGAAACACAGTTAATAACAAAATGGCAGAAGACAGCGACGACGGCATGGACGCGTTCATAGACAAATTTAAAACCGAAAGATATAAAAATGCTTTCGATGAAAACAACTGGGAAGAGGTAAAGCTAACATGTATAAATAGACACGTTTGAAATTAAGTTATATTAATGAACTGTTGTTTATATAGAAACCATAATCAGTTAGCCGTTGTTGCTAGGTGTTTAGCTAACTTGTTGGTACATTTCCGGTCAAGTATTCACAGTGAATTCTCTGTTTGTCTTTTCCTCAGGAGTTTGACAAAATACCCATGTTTATGAAAAAAGCGCCTGAAAACTTTGATCCAAAAGAATACCCAGATTTGGCTTGTATTCAGGCTTTAGTCCACGATGAAGACAGGTCTCCAGAAGGTAGGTGGGAAGATTCTGCATCTTTACACACCTGAGCATCACTTTTATTTATAAACTAAACAAGCAGCCTTTAAAAACTAAAAAGACCCATTAACAGCACACTCCAGGGTTCTGAATGCACTTCTAAAATCCAAAATATAAGTCTAAATTGGACCAACTGTCAACCCTTGCAGTGTAATGTAACTTTTTTCTCAAACACTTATGAATTACTTGTGTTATGAGCTGTCTAAGTCAATATTTACTCAAAGTGTCCAGAAGCTGCAGTGAAAAACAGATGTCAAAAACATTCAGCTTGAGAAGAAACTGAACTCCTTGACAGATACAGTGGAGAAAACAGACACAGCTTGTTTCGGTGCTGTCAGCTACTAATGTGGACTAGGGCTGTAACGATATCAAAATTTCATTTCATGGTTATTGTGACCAAAATTATCACGGTTATCATTATTACCGTGGTATTGTTGTAATGTGTTCAAAATGTTCAAAAACTACTTATACACACACTGAAATAATGTAACCAAGTTGTATTTTGAAAAAAAAAACCAAAACAAAACAAATATAATAACACACACAATGTACTTTCTGTTGGCAGAAGTATTAAAATATCAACATATCAGCATCAAACATACAAATGTATATTAAAGATGGCGCCTTATGATGTGAAAATTTCATATCATGGTAATTGTGACCAAAATTATCACGGTTATCATTATTATCGTGGTATTGTTGTAATGTGTTCAAAATGTTCAAAAACTACATATACACACACTGAAATAATGTAACCGAGTTGTATTTTGAAAATAAATAAATAAATAAATAAAATAACACACACAATGTACTTTCTGTTGACAGAAATATTAAAATATTAACATGTCAGCATCAAACATACAAATGTGTTTTAAAGACGGCACCTTATGGCCATTAGAGATATCTGCACCAGGGGTGGGAATTAATAGGATTTGATCAATATCCCGTTAATTAATAGGATTTGATCAATATCAGGGCGGTGGTGCAGTGGTTAGCACTTGTGCCTCACAGCAAGAAGGTCCTGGATTCGATTCCAACACCAGTCGACGGGGGGTGGGACCTTTCTGTGTGGAGTTTGCATGTTCTCCCCGTGTCTGCGTGGGTTCTCTCTGGGTACTCCGGCTTCCTCCCACCATCCAAAGACATGCACTAATAGGTTAATTAGTTAATCTAAATTGCCCATAGGTGTGAATATGAGAGTGATTGTTTGTCTCTATATGTTCAGCCCTGCGGTGAACTGGTGACTTGTCCAGGGTGTACCCCGCCTTCGCCCCTATGTAGCTGGGACAGGCTCCAAGTGACCCCCGTGACCCTAGTGAGGATAAAGCGGGTTCAGAAAATGAATGAATGATCAATATCAGTGCCATTTTGCATTCTGCTTACCAATCCAATTCCGTATCAATTCTCCTATTGCTTCCTGAGTGGTTTTTTGAGTGGGGGAAAAAGTAGTTGGACAGGTCATAGTGGAGCTGGTTTGACCATTTTCCAGATCTAATCATTCACAGTGTCACACATATCCACTATTGTACACACAAACAGAAAGTGAAACACAATCATATTTTCCTGAACTGTTTAATGAACAAATGTGAATATTCTGAAAGAATGAGGAATTTAAAACATATTAGGGTGATCTGATCCAGACTGGTCAGTGGTGACACTCCTGGTGAATGACAGACAAACCACAACAGTGGCATATGGGCCAGTTCCTCTGGAGGTCAGTCATTGGATTGCTGCTTCTCCAGAAAATGAGCATTACTGTGATTTTCAAAGTACGGTAATCGAACACGGTTATCATGATAATTAGAATTTAAATGGTAATACTAACCATTGGAAATTTTACCGCAGTTTATCACTATACCGGTAATCGTTACATCCCGAATGTGGACCAAACTGCTCATCGTGGAATCATAAACAAAGCTGAGGAAACAGTTGATTCCAGAAATGATTCCGACATAAAAAAGCACAGATTTGTAAGGTCCATAGGGATTTTCTGCTTTGGTATGAATCAGAGTTCCAACCACTTGGTGTCCCTGCAGATGAGGGTTGTGTAAAGACCCCAGAGAGCAATCATGCTTGAGTCTGGAACAGGACCCTGCTGACTGTGGGCCGTCCATAAATAAGAAGCACTAACTCAAAAGTGTCCTCAACAGCAGAGCTTTAATTTTAGTGTCATGTCGTATTACAAAAAAAATAAAATTTCTGTATTTTACTTGATTATTTACATTTTGAAGAACTTTATACTTCTATTACACTTCAGCTCAGTAAAATATTGCAGTGTTTTACTCCACTACATTTGTGTGACTGACGGATTGGGTCAACACCTCCTCTTTTTTAATGTTTCCAGCAGTAAATTACAGCATACACAACATTGAAGCAGCTGTAATATGAATACGAAAACGGAATTTTTTGCATTTTACACATAACACTTACATTCTTTTACTCGACATTGCAGAACATGTACTTCTAGTGAAGTGTTTCCTTAGTGTTGCACATTAAATAAAGGATCTGCATCGCATTTCCTCCACTGACTGCATGTATACTTTCTTGAAAGTACATCATAAAGTACAAGTCCAGGTACATCATACATGAAGTGGTACTATAAAGTAGCCCTTCACGTTTTGAATCACATCCTTAAGCTTTCATGCTGTTAAAGACAAACAGATTTTGATGCATTTTATTTATGTTGTTCTTTCTCCAGAAAAAGCCCAGAGCCTGAAAGATGAGGGGAATGCGTACTTTAAAGAGAAGAACTACAAAAAGGCTGTAATCGCATACTCAGCAGGGTTGCATCTTAAATGTGCCGATGAAGAGCTCAACATTGTTCTTCAAACGAACCGGGCCGCTGCACATTTTTATTTAGGTAAAGTTATTTCGTTGTCAGATTGTGTTTTAGTGCATTTTGAGGAAAAACATGTGACCTAAACCCTTGTATTTATATCTATGTGTTATATGTGCTTTGTAATTTCTTGATGTCTTTCAATGCTGCTGAAAGTAATTGATTAACGTATATTAGTTTTATGTAAATCTGTAGAAACATGGTAAAGCCAGTGTAGATACATGCATTTTTTATCCATGTAGGTTCATACACTGACATCTGCTCTTATGGTTTTATCTCTTGTAGGTAATATGCGTTCTGCTCTGAACGATGCCACAGCTGTAAAGAAGAGGAAACCAGACCATCTCAAAGCTTTGATCAGAGGTGTGTAATATATGTAATACATGCAGAACAGGCTTCTCATCTTTAATCATATCTACCTTGTACTTTTTTTAAACAGTGGTCGTTCAGTATATGCCAGTAATTACCCTTAATTATAATTCCAGTATAAAATAATGTGCTTAAAATTCTCAAAAAGTGCAGTAGAAATTATTTGATGAAAAATATAAGAAAAGACACAATCTTGAAAAAGTAAGTTAAACCTTTCATGCATGACACATACAGTCGCGGAAAAAATTATTAGACCACCCCTTGTTTTCTTCAATTTCTTGTTCATTTTAATGCCTGGTACAATTAAAGGTACATTTGTTTGGACAAATATGATGATAACAACAAAACAAGCTCATAAGAGTTTAATTTCAGAGCTGATATCTATCCAGTTTCCATGTTTTCTTGATAATAACCAAAATCACTTCAGTTCTTCCATCAATATCTATGGCATTGTACTGACAAAAACAGTGCTTTTAGGCATTCCATGTTTTCTTTTCTGTTTTAGTCACGATACACACAGGAGTTAGTACTTGATTGCATAACCATTGTTTTTGATGGTCTAATAATTTTTTCCACGACTGTAGTTTAAGCTCACGTTCCAAAGGGTTATAAAGGCAACATTTTCCAAACCACATGGGGGTGGTCTCTATAGACCAGGGATGGGCAATTAAGTTTCCTATAGGGCCACATGAGAAACTTTGACAGTTGTTAAGGGCTGGATCAATACACTTGCAGCTCTCCTTGATATATATTTCTCTCTATATATATACTTTACTATAATACAAATACAGTAAATGCAACTATACAATATTAAAATGAAAATGTGGAGCACAGAATAGAACTATTTAATGAATATTCACAAAAAGACTTTCGAAAATGTGCAAAACCAGCTCCACATTAACTATACATGAAAAACTATAAATGCATCCAGCTTTGTTTGTTGCATATCACAGTTCCTTTTCTTTTTCTTTACCTCTGACTTCAGTAAAGAAATACTTTCAAGTCCATGTCTTGTTAAAAACTCTGCATTCGGAATCAATCGTTCATTTTTTGCTATTAGCTGACATCTTCACGGGCTGACACTGACCAACAAGGCAATCAGTGCATAAGCCTTATGCATGTACAGAAAGTATATGTAAAAAAAAAAAAACAAGGTAAATTAGCCGATCCTTCAAAATAAAAGCAGTGGCGTATTGGTTACGTCTATTATGATGATATATGTTTGTATTGACTTGTAATTTGCCAATGACCTCATGTGGGCCAGTTAGGGTCAGCTGTCGGGCTGCATGTGGCCCCCAGGCCCAGGTCTGCTATAGACTCGAAGCAATACAATGAAATAAAGTATTGTCTTAGTTGTAGAATTTGGACTGCTCTGTAATCACATAAAGTTAACGTCCTAAGATCCAGCTTTATGGGATTTCTGTTTGTGGACAAGAGTTTCACAACTTTATAAAAACAAAACAAAAAAAAAAAAGCCCACCGCAAAGGACATTCCATAAAATAAAAATAAAAAAAAATGAATCTGAAAAAACTGTTGCATCATGATTTTTTCAATATAGGCCATTATTTAATTAAAAAAGCCACGACGTGTACTTTCCTGGGTCTCAGTAGGTTCAATATCTTCTTAAGAAAACCATATTCAAAAAAAAAAAAAAAATCAAAATGCATTTCAACTTTAGCCTAATTTTGAGAAATAAAACCAATTAAAAAAAAATCTAGTTACTTTTTTCATAATTCATGCATTAAAGGGTTAATGAATTCAATGATGTTCATATGTGTGAAATGTAAAATCTTTGCTTAGATCTTGACACATCGACCAGACACTATTTGTTCTTTTGCCAGATCATCTTCGACATTGTGGCTTAAATGGCTTTTTTGTTTTTTTCTTTTACAGCAGATTGACCTGTACTCAGCTGGTACTAAATCGACTCATGTTTAAAAAGTCCGGATGAATTCAGCATGTTGTTATTTGTGAGTTATACCCAGTGAGCGCTGGTGTAAACTCTTACTAATCATCAGCGGTCATGCGAACCAATGCGATGACAGATAGCTGCAGCTCATCACAGCACAATATCAAGTCAAAACAGACGTTCAAGACAGATTGTCAGCGCTCGAGACTGACTTCAGAGCAGTCAGTGTGTTCCATTTTCTGTCCAGAATTCTCACATCTACCTGCGTCATCTCCAGGACGGGTTCTGAGCAGGGCTGAACGATATGGACAAAATTTCATATCTCGATATTTGTGCCAGATATCTCGATATCAATACGATACGATATGACTACGGGTTCGATGAAAACCAAGCATTTTTCAGAAAAATACTAACATTATAATACAAAAGAATGTGGAAAGTGCAGTTTTATTTCTAAGAACTCACTGCCAGTCATCAACATTAACATAAAGTACAAATAAATTAAATTTGTTGTGACTTCCACAGCTGTACATGCAGGGTGAGCACGGGGGAAATCTATATCGTTTATATCGTTGCTTTTTCGATATTAATATCTTGAATGTTCATGTCTTGATATCGATACGATAACGATATATCTTTCAGCCCTAGTTCTGAGACTCACAGTCGATCCATTACATGAAACTGGCTGTGAAATTCCCTTTTATTTGATGATAATTACAGTTATTACATGACCTTAAACGATCTTGATTTGTCTTTATTAATTTATTACTCAGCAAACATTTACCCAAAGCTCTATTTTTGGTCCTCAGTGTCAATAAGTCATAAATTTCAGCTTGATTGTTAGTTGTGCGCCTCCTTCTGCAGGTGCTCAGTGTTGTATTGAGCTGCGGAGCTTCGCCGATGCCGTCCAGTGGTGCGACGAGGGCCTTAAGGTCTATCCCGCCGACAAAAAGCTCCTGGAGCTCAGAACAACAGCAGATAAACACAAGGTACAGACATTAAGTTTGGCTGATTCGAGCTGCAGGTTTGAGATGGAAGCTGTAAATAAAACTGTCTTCTGTGGTTCTATGGTTCATGTGTCATAGAGAGCAGCAGATAGAGATGCTCGGAAGGCCAAAGCCAAAGAAAAGAAGGTGCTCGGAGAGAAAGAAGCTCTTCTGGCTGCTATAAAGGTGGGAATCAAGGGTTATTTTCTCTAATTTATGGGTCTTTGCTTTATATGTTACAAAAGTGTTTGTTTCTCACGAATTGAACCACATATCAGTAATAAGACATATTAGTTACATACTTACAATTTACTTCAATATTCCATTTCAGCCAGTACATTAGAGGCAAATATTGTACTTTTTACTCCACTACAGTTGTCTGACTGTCCTTAAAGAGTTCCTTTAGGGCTGATGAAGTTCTCCTTCTTAAACCAGCAGTCCCATCTGTAATGCTTTGTGACACTTGTCATAATACAGGGTGACCCAAAAAAACGGGAATTTTTGAAGTGCGTATTGGCAGATATGAGCAAGTGGCAGCACTGCAAGACAGTGACCTTGAGCAAGTAAACACACCCCCAGTTTAGTAACCATTGGCGGCTGTGCAAGAATTGTTCGGTAACCGTGTGATCTCAAGATTCAGTAACGTTCCCTGGCCCCCTAGATCGCCAGATTTGTCCGTTTGTGATTTTTTCTTGTGGGGCTATCTCAAGAGTAAAGTGTACACGACTCGACCAAGAACTCTGGATGAGTTAAAACAGAGAATTCAGGATGAAATTCACTGTATCCCAGCTGAGATGTTGCAGCGGTCAATGAGGAAATTTCAAGAATGCATTCGTACAAGAGGACGCCATCTACAGGAAGGAATTTTTAAAAAATGAAATATCCATCATTGTTTCTTAAATGGCATGTTTTAAGGTTTCAATTACTATGAATAAAATATTTTTCTTCCATCACTCTTGGTTTTATTGGATTGTTAAAAAGTTCCTGTTTTTTTTTGTCACCCTGTATAAACAAGATTTGCATCCACGTTACTAGAAAAACATCAGCTGAAAGCTCAACAAAACCAGTTGTCAGAAAACACAACTTAAATGACAAACTTCTAAACCGAGCTAACAGCCTGAGACCAGCATATGTCATGAATAATTTCATAAAACAACAGACCATTGAGACAAACTTTTGCAGCACTAAGCTAATACTAAGCAGATCCAACAGTAGGATTATTGAACTTGAGGAAGTGCAAAAATAAAGGTCACATTACAAGGAAATGATTACGAGTTTTGTCTTAAAGTTACTGTTTTTTGATCCTAACTTGTTTTTTTTAATGAATGAAGCTTCTGCTATCGGCTCATCCATCGGTTTATGTAATGTTGAAATGATTCAGCCTGGAAACAGGTTAAATAAATCTTCTTGGATTGTCACAAAACTGTTTTTATGAGAGGGTTCATACGGGTGCTTGAAATCCTTGAAAATGCTTGGATTTCAGTGTTGTGTTTTAAAGGTCTGAAAAGTGTGTGAATTTTAATTTAAGTGCTTGTAATTATAACCAAAGCTACTCACAGAGAGGTGATACATTTTAAAAAGTAAAAATCTGTCAGAAAAGAAGATTAGCGAGTGCTCTCAGGTCGACTCCAGGTTAATTTTTATCTTAATCTTTGGCTCAGTGTGAGTGTGTCTGAAGAACGCCAAGCGGCTTCCCTTTTTTTTTTAGATAAAACTTTGTGTTCCTCTTAATTCTAAATTTGATGAAACATAATTTTAGATGTTTATAGCATAGTACAATGTACATCATTGTGATAAAAAAGTGCAAAAAAATAATCCTGAGTATATGTATTCCTGCAGGTATGCATTTGACCCCAGCGATAAGGGGCTGTGCTGCAAAAATTTTAAAATAATCCTTAAAAGTGCTTGAATCTTTCTAAGGCCAGTGCTGATTTTTAAAAATTATGTTCAGCCGATGGCCGATATGTACAGCCAATATTTGAGGCCGATATTTAAGGCCAATTTCTTTTTTTTTTAAAGCACATTGACCATAAAATACAATGGAAACACTCAGATAATTAAGATTTTTATGCAGCTCTATAAATGAAATTATTAATACACATACACATAGTACTCGTTAAACATTTATTGTTCTTCAAGTGCTGCCCACACATGTGCCTGATCAAATATCTTATAACATTTTTACTACTGATCAAATATTGGCTTTCAAAAACAAATTAAGGCTGATATTAAAAAAATCAATATATCGGTCTACCTCTACAGATAAACCACCAACATATGATGATGTTATACAGCTAATAAAGTGGTTCAAAGCTCAGCCTCAAACACCAACATCAGATCAGATTAAATGTAACAGTAATATGAGTCTAAGAACATCCTGTGTTATAGTAAAACACTGACAGACTGTTGTGCTTCATGAGTTCTGCTTTCCCATAGTTGAACTCATGAGGTGTTTCCATCCCTGTTCGTTTCCACGTCCTCCACAGTCTGTTTCAGTCTGTTTCATGTGTAACTAGAAGCACTCGGAGAGCGCAGACCTCCGCCAAGGCTGATCAGTGCCCCCCCCCCCGTGGGCCCCCCCCACGCCAAGGAGGTTATGTTTTAGCCAGGGTTTGTTTGTTTGTCTGTCTGTCTATCTGTCTGTTTGTCTGTCCGTTAGTGTGCAACATAACTCAAAAAGTTATGGACAGATTTTGATGAAATTTTGTGGTCTGCGCCCCCCCCGTGGGCCCCCCCACCCCCAATCACCACCAAAATTTAATCATTTCTTCCTTATCCCATTTCCAACAAACCCTGAAAATTTCATCCAAATCTGTCCATAACTTTTTGAGTTTTGTTGCACACTAACGGACAGACAAACAAACAAACAAACTAGAAGCACTCGGAGAGCGCAGACCTCCGCCAAGGCTGATCAGTGCCCCCACCCCCAATCACCACCAAAATTTAATAATTTCTTCCTCATCCCATTTCCAACAAACCCTGAAAATTTCATCCAAATCTGTCCATAACTTTTTGAGTTTTGTTGCACACTAACGGACAGACAAACAAACAAACAAACCCTGGCAAAAACATAACCTCCTTGGCGGAGGTAATAATTCACTGATTCATCGCCGTCCTTTTTCACAGGGTCGAGGTGTCAAACTCGTCCAGTCTTCAAAACCTCGTCGACACAGTTCAGACAGTGACGACGAGGATGAAGGCTCGTCGTCGGCGTTGGCTCAGTTGAACCTCGACGGCCTCAGTTCTAAAGACGCCACGGGGGCTCAGGTGTTCCTGGATGAACAGGGTTCCCTGCACTGGCCTGTGTTGTTCCTCTACCCCGAACACCAACAGAGCGACTTCATCTCCGCCTTCTGTGAAAACAACTGGTAAACAGCTGCTGTTTTTCATGTCATTTGAATAGTGACACTGCTGTGCTCTTTCATCGCAGCTGAGAGTGACTTTTATTTTTTGTAATTTTGCAGGAAACAGTGGAGATGCACCCATAGTTCCCCCATTAACATCATTATCTCTGTTTTTCATTTTTCTGCTCCCGTGTCAGCTTCATAGATCACCTGGTGGTCATGTTTGGAGAAGAACTTCCACCTTGGGACACAGACAGAAAATACCAGCCACAAAATCTGCAGGTTTGTATTTTCAAGGACATTGAGCACTAGGGGTGTACGAAAATATCGGTTCTGCAATATATCACGACATTTCATTTCACAGTACTGTATCGATATTAAAAAGTACTGTATGGATATTTTTAGGTATTTATTCAAATGTTGTCAAATATTGTGGAGGTTCATTTTTCTTTTTTTGTTTTTCTTTTATTTATTATTATTTAACGCTCTTTTATTAAATAATGGTAGTTCCTTTGTTGGGAGTGCGCAAAAATACTGTTCTGATGTTAGTTCTGAACTAATAGAATATGAACATTTGAACAGGATCTTAAACTGTAATGTCGTAAAACATAATGTTAAGTTTGAACACAGGAACATTTTGTGATATAGCATTAGATCCTGTTGTGATCAAATAAAAACGTGTTTAGCATTCATGCATATTTTTGGTGTAATTCAATTCTTCAAGGAAATAATCATTTTAAAAAAAGAAACAACAAAAAATTGCCTTTTTAGCAGTAGAGTGATATATCGTAATATATCGTATTGTGATCCTAGTATTGTGATTTGTATCGTATTGCCAGATTCTCGCCAATACACACCCCTATTGAGCACTCACACTCATTTTCACACAACAAATACCAGAAATAATTCACTTCACCATCATGAATAAGTAAACACGCTCCTGTTCTGAATCCATAAATGACTTTGAAACGTGACACAAAGTCAGAAAAAGACGGAGCCGAATGTGTGATGGTGTAGTTCTAGGACAGAGAATCACGAGACACTGAGCCTGTTTACATGACCATAAAAGTCCAATATCTGGGGATAATGGGATAATTGTAATAATCAGATTTAACGCATTTATATGCACTTAAGAAATGTGATAACTGAAAAACCCTGGTTTAGACGCTCCAGTTTATTATCAGATTTCTTTCGGAGTACATAAGTACGTCATGATGGTAAGCTTAAACTTCCCGTTATTGTCTTCTGCTCACATTTGACTACGTCACTTTCGTTCTGTACGATTTTAATTGTGTTTACACATGCGCAGACGTAAAAGAACGAAATAGATCAGATAAACCTGTGTACATGCAGGAAGACATCGGAGTATTGGGGGGAAATCCAGGTGTGTTAATCTGATTTCTCATAATCAGATTACTGCTGTTATTGGACAAAGGCTGTCACATGATCGTGTTTACATGATCATTTGAATAATCTGATAACTCCAGAAACTGGGTAATTATCAGAGTATTGGTGCGCATGTAAATGGGCTCACTGATGCAGAACCAAATTATGGTCTGTGTGATTTGACTTTCTATTGCGAACAAAAAAACAAGCCACTGACGCAGCTGATGCAGCAGGTCTGTACAAACCAATAAAAAAGCCAACATGTAGAATATACTGAAGGGTACGTTTATTGATACGTTGAGTCCTTTTTGGCACAACAAAATACAAATAATTAACTTCTAAGTATATCAGCCTTCTAAATTATTTTATCATTTCACTCTGTTTATCACACAGTATTTAAATTCCATGTCATTTGCACTTTTCCAATTCCATTTGCACTACTGTCAAAATATTTTATATTATTTTACTTTATTTTTCCTGTTGTAAATAGTGTGCCTTCTAATGTCTTTTGTTGTGCCTTGTAATTTCTGCACCAAGTTGGAGCGCTCTACCTCAATTTCGTTGTATTTGTACAATGACAATAAAGAGATTCCGATTCTGATTCAGATATACAGTAAATAAATAGCATAAAAACTACGTCCAAAACTTTTTAGTGCCTCTAGGCCTAACGGATACCTCATTCTGACCGGCTATTCCAGTGTTTTTCAACCTAGGTGTCGGGACCCCACGTGGGGTCACCTGGAATTCAAATGGGGCCACCTGAAATTTCTAGTAATTGATAAAAAAAACAGAATGAAAACTTACTAATAAAAAATATATGGTGAGTTGAGAGAGACAATAACAATCCATAAAAGACATGACAAACTGTGAAGCTGAAACTGAAGCACTGTGGTTCTGTTCATCTGTCAAATGTTCATTGTGGTCAGTTTCGGATGCTGCAGCTCTTTCATAACACTGGGTTACAAAAAAATGTTTTTTGCAAGTTGTCTAGGTTTTTTCAACTGAATTAGGACCATTTTGCACCGCCAAATCCAAAAATGACATCTGTTTTCCTCAATCAGGTCAGGTTTTTTTGCTAATTTGATTTTGAAAAATTTGATCTTCTCACAAAATTGATTACATTTTTGTGACTTTATCAGTTGATTTTTTTATATAGTTCTCACCCAAAATAGGTTTTAAGAGAAAAAAAATCATTTTCTAACAGGATTCCTGTTAGGTACAATGGTGTATTCACCGCAGATGTAGCAGAATACGTCAGGCTTATTTTTGCAAGATCTTCTAGTCGAAGCCGTTTCATTCACCTGTAATATTAAAAAAAACAATCATAAATTGGTAAAAGTAAAATCTTCAGAAGTCGTTTATTGCAAGAAATAGGAAAGAATTTTGTATCATATGATGTGAAAATGCCCATAAATGTAAGCAAAAATGTTAAAAAGCCAATATGTAGCATAGTTCAGAAAGTTGACCTGATTGAGCAAAATGAATGTGATTTTTGGATTCAGCACACCAAAATTATCCTAAATCAGCTCAAAAAACTTAAACAATAAATTTGTTGTTGACCAGTGTTATTCATAGTTTGAGTTCTTTGTTCAGTATTAATTGTCAGCCGTTGTAAATCCAAGCTGGACTGACTGTACATATCCTGACCAAGGAAAATCAAATTCTCACTTTGTGCAGTAATCTACACCTGGCTTTTCTGCCTCTGTCTATAATATTATACAGTATATAGACTAAATGTCATCTAAAATTAATGTTTATTTGTAACCTAGTATAGGAAAGTATTACATGATCAAAAACAAATTAATTTTACCAAAAACAAAAGTCTCTGTTTTGAATGTCTGGGGTCGCCAGAAATTTGTGATGTTAAAATGGGGTCATGAGCCAAAAAAGGTTAGAAACCGCTGGACTAACGTATCTCATTCTGACTGGCTATTCTCTTAATTTACACCTTTTGGCCCTTTTCATGTCCCTCTACCACCACCTACTGTTGAAACCAAGCATTACACTTACAATACAGTCAAACGTCAAAATATAGAAACAGCTCCAGCAGCCTGACTGGTTCACACTGGGCTTTTTTACCTGTTTAATGCCTGTTAGACACTACTGCTTCTACTATTAGCCTTTATTTGACCAGCAAGGACTGTTTGAGAAGAAAAATCTGTTATACAAGAGCACTCCATGGTGAGGAAGCAGCTGATTAAAAGACCTGTTTTCCTCGTTCAGTTCAGTGTGTATACATATTTATATACACACTGAACTGAACTAGGAAAACAGGTCTTTTAATCTGCTGCGCACAGACACACACACGTAATATAATTTATTTATTTTTAATTTAATGTAGAATGAACTCGCATATTTCTCGCTGTACTAACATGATGCCTCAAAATAATTCTAAAACAGGAAGTGCACTGATTCATTTTCATTTATAAAAGATTATGTGTCTCAGTTAAAAGTGTAGAAGTATTTTCGTGTAGACTTCCAAATAAATTTTATTAAATAATTGTATTAATTTTCTACATTTAACCTTTCCCAAGTGAAACATTAACATTTATCATAACATTACCCTAAAAAAACAAGCGTATAAAACCAGTGTCATTTTTCAAAGTGCATGGGTTTCACTGGTGAATCAGTGTTATAGAAGATGACGGTGTTTCCATGGTAACTACGAAGCCTCTGAACGTCCAAATGGGTCATATCTGATGACCATGAAAAGATGACAAACTGCATTTTACACCAATTATTTACATGTATTGATAGGATTAGTGATTGAAAAGTTATTGAACATTTTATACCAGTGATGCTTTTGGTCACTGTCAGCTGTTTGGGTCTTTGGAGATTAATTCCGATAACTCTGTTTATAATTTAAAGCTCAAATAGTGTTTAGTATCACTTCAATAAGCTGTGGGAACATAGTGATAAACTCCAGTCATAAACCAGTTAATACAGTCTGTTGCATTAGTTTTATTTGTTTAATCTAAATTACTCTCTGCAGTGATAAAAGTGAAATAAATGAAAATATATTGACGCGTTTTTTTTTTTTTTTTACTCATTAATGACTCTTCCTTCCATTATAGCTGTTCTTTGAAGATGAACAAAAGGAAAGTCTTTACCACGTCGACCTAGAGACGTCACTTCTGAAAACGTTGCAGCATAAAAGGTAAACGCACCGATTCATTTCTGACGCATTTTATATCCCCATGGGGGCATTTGGTTTCTGCATTTTACATAGTTACAGCAGCAGTATGAATTGCAGTGTTTGGGATGATGCGTAAGTGTCCGCTGTGATGGCTGATATGCAACTTACACAACAAAACCCATGAATATACAAGAGAACAGCTGTCCACTGGAGTGACCACTATGCACGAAAGGGTTAATTTACAAAGAAAAGAAACTTAAACGTTTGACGCTGATGTTCACTTTCGCTTGATCCGGCCCAGTTTTGGTTTTGTTTTACACTCCCTTTGAAACATCCTTCCTGCTTTCACCCATTCGGTGTTTACCCGTTAAGCAGGCAAACAGGAGAAACCGGAAAGAGTAAACTGCATTTTACATTTCACACGACATCACGGTCATGATAAACAGATTTATCCTGTGCTTTTTCCTCAATGCCGTAGGAGGTAAAGCTCAGAGGAATGTGATTTTAAAGCTTCCTTGTGCCAACGTTCTGTTTCGTTTGCAGGTTTTTCGTCAAGGCCGGCACTCCCAGCTTCATCGTTCTGGTGAAAGGCTCATCATTCAGCAAGCAGTTTTTGACAGGAAAGAGAATTCAAGGGTTGTAGAAACACTACCCTTCAACGTATGGACTTTTAATATGTACGTGTGTTTTCAATCCTAAAGGACTGGTTATGTTTGTGAAAGGACGCCGAAGACCAGGAGTCAGTTACAAGATAGATTTATGATAATGGACGAGATCAAAGTCGACATTAAATTAACAAGTGGTGTCAGTCACAACAAACCCTGCCCCTCGCACATAGTTTGTCCATTATAAGTAAATGGGAAGCTTTTAAAACAGGGCTCTCAAACTCATTTTCTTTTCATGGGACCACATTCAGCCTGATTTGATCTCCAGTGGACTGGACCAGTAAAATAATAACAGAATAACCTATAAATAATGACAACTTCAAATTTTTGTCTGTGTTTTAGTGCAAAAAACCCAATTAAATTCTGAAAATACTTACTTTTATAAACTATCCAAACAAAAAAGATGGGAATAACCTGAAAAAACTGATATTTCTAAGAAAAATATTTGCAGTTTTAACTTATCATTTCTACGTGTGCACTATGGATCGGATCTACAAAGACACTAAACACTTAGTAACAGGCAGAAAATGGTTAAAAATGTGCTTAATTTTCTTTAGATATTTCAGGTTGTTCATATTTGTTCAGGTTATTCACATTTTATTTCATGTTAAAGGATAGCACTGGTCTACAATTTTTTAGAAATGATTTGCTTCAGACATTAAATGTGCTAAATGTTACGTATTTTAATAAGATTAACTGGAAAATAAATGACAAAAGTGCCGGTTTGCTGATGTTTTCAAGGTATATAATTAGGTGTTATTACACATATATATTGATTTATGTACATTTATATAATAGTTTTATAAATCTTCCACTAAATAGAACCTGTAAAGTGAATGTATTCTAATGTGCAGACAGTGTTTTGAAGTAGATCTTGTAGCTCTGAGACAAATATTCCTTTCGAGTCAAACCCATTCTGTCGTTAATTCTGGAGTTTCACATTTTGACCCAAGGCTGTATCTTGGAAAGTTCAGCCAACCAGCATTTTTGACTTGATTTTTCTTTATCAGTGACTCTCATGTGGTAAAATTTCATTACTTTAATTCTGGAAGCATTTTCCTTGTAGACCAGTGTAGTTTGTAAATGGAAATGTTTTCATAATTTAATGGGAGGGGTTTTTTTGCACTAAAACGAAGACAAAAATTTGAAGTTGTCATTTTTTATAGGCATAATGTAATATTATTTTCACATCAAACCGAGAAGAAAATCTGGAGTCATTCTTTTTTGTAGGTTCTTCTGCTGTTATTATTTGACTGTAGATCATATTGGTCTGTATGTGGAACCTGAACTAAAATGAGTTCAACAGCCTTGACTGTGGAATTTTTACACTTGGCAAATTCATCCCATGGGCCGCATGTTTGAGACCCCTGTTTTAAAACATCATAAAAAATTTGAACTTTGACCTACTTTTCCCAAAATGTAATGACATCTATTCTGGGTTACTGGCAGTCTATAAACCCAATTTGATATGAATTCAACCAATAGTTTTGCTGCTAAAGTGTTAACAAACAAACCGAACCAAAAACAATACCCCTTATCTCCCCTTTATTTATCTCCAATCATTGGTAAAAATAATATGGATAAACCTCTGGTGCCTGTCTTGTAATTTGCATCTATATGTTTAATTTAAAGGGGTTCTATGTAGTATTGATGTTCCAAATTCAACAGCAAGAGGAAGACTCATACCAGAACACAATTATTACCGAAACAACCAACAAATTAATGCTGTGTATCCACAGACTGTATCATTCAACGAATAAAGAAAACTCATTTACACACATCTGTATTATGGCATCACCACGTTTTCTTCTTCAAACTAAGACTCGTAAACACTTATTTTGACAGTAGTTCAAATAACATTGTGTCTTATAGCCTTCATGTGCTGCATCAGCTGATAGTTTACATTATACAGTCACGGAAAAAATTATTAGACCACCCCTTGTTTTCTTCAATTTCTTATTTGTTTTAATGCCTGGTACAACTAAAGTTACATTTGTTTGGACAAATATAATGATAACAACAAAAATAGCTCATAAGAGTTTCATTTCAGAGCTGATATCTATCCATTTTCCATGTTTTCTTGATAATAACCAAAATCACTTCGGTTCTTACATCAGTATCTATGGCATTGTACTGACAAAAACAGTGCTTTTAGGCATTCCATGTTTTCTTTTCGGTCTGTTTTAGTCACATGATACACACAGGAGTTACTGGATTGCATAATCATTGTTTTTGATGACTTTTGATGGGCTAATCATTTTTTTCTGTGACTGTAGCTCTGTTAGCTTAGCTCTGTTTTTAGACAGAAAACAGCCGCAGTAAAACCACAAATCACCTCTGTTTTCTGTACAGTTTGTGTTGCCGGTAGCTGAACTGTAGATCTGTTTAGAATTGTCCAAACAAGGTCAGAACTGTCACAGTTTAGTCTGAACCATGGTTGAACAAACTTAGCAAAAATAGTAACATCACATAATAACTTTATACCTTCATAAGAATCATAATCAAGTATAAAGCTCATTGTTTACACACATCTTTATTTTGGTGTCATCAAGTTTTCTTCTTCAAACTAAAACTTATTAATGCCTATTTTGATAGTCACTCAAAATAACACTGTGTTATAATCTTTTTTTAAATTTTTTTATTTAACCAGGAAAAAAGATCCCATTGAGATTAAGAACCTCTTTTTCATGGGAGTCCTGGCCACGAGGCAGCATGAAATACAACAGTTACAACATACAAGAATGTACAGGACAAGTCAAACTATGAAAAACAAGTGGAAGTCACTGAGTTAGTCTGTAGCCCTTTGAGTTTAGATTTAAAAGCATTCAAGGAGATCAGTTCAGTCAGTCATCTTCTCATGCATCAGTTGATAGTTTACATTATAGCTCTGTTAGCTTAGCTCTGTCAGCTTAGCTAGGTTTTTAGACAGAAAACAGTACATTTTTGATCCATCAACTAACTTTCTTAATTTGTTATTTTCTGTGGAGAACAAAGGAACAGAGCTGCAACCGATTAATTAAAGTGATCAAAAAAAAAAAAAATCATTCAACCACTATACTCCTTAATCAAAGCTTTGTTTCCTTCATTTCTCTGCTGTTAAACATTGGTTCCACTGTTGTGTTTCACACGGACACTTATTGTGATGCACAAAGAAGCCTCAGTTCAGAAAACTACAATAGAATATTTCCCTTCAATCAATTTAAGTCGATTAATTGAATCGTGAATTTTTGCATTGGCTTCAAGCACCTAATCGATTGAATGAATGAATGAATGTTTTTATTTCAGGTATATACAAAACACATACATATTAAAAAAACAAACAAACAGAAAATTAACACAATTATTTCTGCTTCTCCTATTCCCATCCTTTCTCCAACTCCACACCTGAAGTTGCAGCAGATTAAACATTAACACAAATTATTCTACATTCGGTTTCTTAAGTCACTTTGAAATCATATTATTTTCATAGCCCTTGAGAATGTGACAAATTAAAGCTTTTTTGAAACTCGACAGCGAGCTACACAATTTCACTTCATCCTTCAATTTGTTCCATAATTTGACACCAATAACAGAAACAGTGATATTTAACATTTGTTCTTACTTTACACGTTTCAAACACAAACCTCCCTCTTAAATTATAATTCTCTTAACTTAAAAATTTTCTGCATACAAACACGAAGATTTTTACTTTTAGCACAAAACATAAATTCCATTGTTTTTAAATATACAATATCAAAAAATTTTAGTAAACCAGATTCTACAAAAAGTGTATTACTTGATTGAAGATAACCAGCTTTGTTTATGACTCTAATAGCTTTTTTTTGGAGTTTAATTATCAGGTCTATATTAGTTTTATACACATTGCCCCATATTTCCACACAGTATGACATATATGGCATTACAAGTGAACAATACAATATATGCAAACATTTTTTGTTTAATAAATCTCGAGTTTATAAAGAATCGCAACAGTCTTGGACATTTTATGTTTAATATATTCTATTTGTAGTTTCCAATCGAGTTTATGGTCAATAATCACTCCCAAAAATTTTGTTTCATACACTCTTTCAATTTCAGTTCCATTAATTTTCAGTTTTATATCATAATTTCCCCTAGCACCACCAAAAACCATACATTTTGTTTTATCTTCATTAATTGATAACTTATTTACGTCAAACTATTTTTTTAACTTGATCAATTCCTTTTCCACAGTTTCTAATATTTGTTTCATATTTGCTCCCGAATTAACCGGTTGCAACTCTACAAAGGAATAAAAAGGAAAAGCAGCACATAGTGTTTGAAGTAACTTTAGTGACTCCCATCTGGTCGTCGTTGTTCTAGAGACTGATTAAAAGTTTGATCCATGTCAGAGTCCAATTCTTATAATGAAGTGTTTGAATGAACAATGGTGTTATGTTCAGATAATGATCATGGCGTGTATAAACCAGCTTGTCCGGTTTGATCGGCGTGTTTTTATGTAATGGCGAACGAAACATTTACATCCCAATGAACAGTTCGGGGAAGTACAATTAAGTCATATGCAAAAGTAGGTTTGTCAGTAGGATAACCTGTAATACTACCTGCACATACAGTTTGGTATTTCATTTATTTCGTTCACACCCACGTTCAAAAAGGAGCAGGATGAAGAAAATCTTATATTTCCTGTCCCCTTCTAAATAATAATAGCCTTAATGGTTAGCTACACACAACTAGTAATAAAGTCAGACAAACCAAACAAAATACATCCAAAGATATTAGAAAATGAATACAAAACTAAGTGTAAAACTACATATCTAGGACGTACAAAACATAGGCAAATATGTACCTGATGAAATGATGCAAATCAAGTACGATACCAAACCACAATAAGTAAATAAATATGTCACAACGTGCAAAACCAATAGGAAGCAAAATGTCAAAACTTAAAACTGTTCGTATAATCTCAGTGTTGTTTTTATACACTTTTTTTTCCCATTAGAACAAACAAAACATAGGTAAATATATACCTGACGAAATGATGCAAATCAAGTACGATACCAAATCACAGTAAGTAAATAAGTGTCACAAGATGCAAAACCAACACGAAGCAAAATGTCAAAACTTATAACTCTTCATATAATCTCATTTTTCTGTTTTTAAACACTTTTTTTTCAGTTGGAATATGTTTTTACAGTCCTTCAGCTCATTATAAAGAGAATTCCAGAGTTTAAGCACATCTGCTTCAGAGATGACCTTTCCTTCTATGCTCTTCACTCTCCGAAGTAAAGACAAGCATTTTCATTTTTTCATTTCATTTATTAGTTTATTGTATTATAGACAATCCCAATTAATTAACTGTACATGGCTAGTATCCTGCTGTAGTCCCTGGCCTGATGACAATAGGCATCCTAAAAAAAAACAATATATTACAGCACAATAATTAAAAAGAGAGAGTTAAGACAGCAAAGAGACAAGATAAATCAATAAAGATAAAAAAGAGAACAGTGAAACATCAGTACAATCATACAGAGACAGCACATATAATCCAAACAAACAAAAGCAGCACATATAAATACATCAGCACAGAATCACAGACGGATGTAAACAGACATCACATATGGACAGACAGCATCCATGATCATGACACAAATAACACAGAGCCATATGTTAGTGTGTACAGGTGGAGTTGTCTGAAAACCATGTCTTTAATTTGGCTGTATGTGTATATGTACAGGGTGGGGAAGCAAAATTTACAATGAACATTTAGTTGTTTTTTCTCAGTAGGCACTACGTCAATTGTTTTGAAACCAAACATATATTGATGTCATAATCATACCTAACACTATTATCCATACCTTTTCAGAAACTTTTGCCCATATGAGTAATCAGGAAAGCAAACATTAAAGAGTGTGTGATTTGCTGAATGCACTCGTCACACCAAAGGAGATTTCAAAAAAGAATGACTATGAGCAAAACTATTACGAGAAAGTCTGGAAGATACTATTAAAGAAGAATGGGAGAAGTTGTCACCCCAATATTTGAGGAACACTTGCGCAAGTTTCAGGAAGCGTGTGAAGGCAGTTATTGAGAAAGAAGGAGGACACATAGAATAAAAACATTTTCTATTATGTACATTTTCTCGTGGCAAATAAATTCTCATGACTTTCAATAAACTAATTGGTCATACACTGTCTTTCAATCCCTGCCTCAAAATATTGTAAATTTTGCTTCCCCACCCTGTATGTGTATCTTTAACCTGTTTAACCCTGACCATATTTTCAGGGGAAAACACCTAAACAGACATACCCAAAGTAAATGAAGAATTACTTCACAATAATAAGGTTCATATGGATGTTCTTGGTGTCTATGGACATTTAGAGACCTCACAGAATCTATTCCCATTGTCTAAAATATTGTATCTATTACTATGCCTGAGTAAACTGTAACAAACTAAAAGAGAAATTAGAATTTTTTATCCTCGCCTGTTTTGTTTTGTTTTTTTTTCGGCTGGATTGACGATGATATGCATAAATTAATTGTTCGTGTCGGAGATTTTTAATAGCGTATATATTTCACCCCACAAAGATTAAAAATCATGTTTGAACATTAAAGTTTGCACTAAAATACACTTTTGATGTACTTTTATTAACATTAGGGTCTAAACTTTGAGCAAAAGTTGAAAAAAAACATTGATTGTCCTGATTTATTATATTTTTATTGTAGATGAATATTAATATAATTTTTTAGGCCTGCGGGCAGACCAATAGGGCTAAAGGGGTGGGAAGTGAGTTCCAGTTTTGTGTTGCTTTAACAGAGAATGAGAACTGACCAAATGTGCTTTTCCTGAATGGGACTGATAACCCTAACGCTAACTGGAAAACTGATATTCTGTAGTAAACCCACTACTTTCTGCATTTATCAAGTTTAAATCTCTACAGGGTGTTTAAAAAAAAAGTATACACTCAGAAAAATGCCTAAAAAATGAAAGTTCCATAAGTTTCAGAAAATATCTATACGGTTATTGATAGACCAAGGTCTCATGCTTTCATTACCACAATGGCAGGTATCAGCCATACCACGTGAGTGAGCATGGTCCTTGTACTTAATTGGGATAGAAAATGGCTTGCGCACAGATATGAGAGGGTTAAAACAAGATCAGACACCACAATTGGAAAGCTTAGGCAGGTGCTTTAATGCTGTGTAATTTACAAGAAAATTCAGTTAACCCTTTGTCTTCCAGAAGCCTCCCAACTTTGCACCCAGGCTGTGCCTTCCTTCACTCAAACAGCAATTCAGCTCAGTAATTTTGAAGGCCAGGAAGTGCAAATTTTTAAGGCCATGGTTCATTGATTTGTCAAAGAAGACACAGCCACAGTCCATTTCAATCTGCCCTTAGCTCTCCACAGGCCTAAAATGGACTGTGGTCTGACAAATGTAAACAGTGCTTCGTAGCTTCCGAGAAATTTACGTAGTCATGCCTGGATGGCTCAACCTGGGTGCAAAGTTTGGAGGCTTCTGGAAGACAAAGGGTTAACTGAATTTTCTTGTAAATTACACAGCATTAAAGCACCTGCCTAAGCTTTCCAATTGTGGTGTCTGATCTTGTTTTAACCCTCTCATATCTGTGCGCAAGCCATTTTCTATCCCAATAAAGTGCAAGGACCATGCTCACTCACGTGGAACGGCTTATACCTGCCATTGTGGTAATGAAAGCATGAGACCTTGGTCTATCAATAACCATATAGATATTTTCTGAAACTTATGAAATTTTCATTTTTTAGGCATTTTTCTGAGTGTATACTTTTTTTTGAAACACCCTGTATAACTGTTGAGGAAAAAAGGATTAAACAAGAAAAGCAGTCGGAGAGCGCAGACCTCCGCCAAGACAGATCTGCCCCCCCCCACCATCACCACCAAAATTTAATCATTTCTTTCTTGTGCCAATATCAACATTTCCTGAAAATTTCCTGAAAATCCATCCATAACTTTGTGAGTTATCCTGCTAACAAACAAACAAACACGCAACCACACAAAGCAAAGTGATCACAATACCTCCTGGCAGAGGTAATAAACCACTTCAGTTGCAAAGTTTTGTTTTCTATATACGTATGTTGACTGATTCAAGGTGCCATTTCCTGAAATATCTGGTTTGAAAAGGGTTAAATGATGAAACTAACGTAACAAGAACTCCTTTTCCATTTTGTGAGGCCGGAGGGATGTCTCATAGTAAGGTTTAGATCATTTACACTTAAGGAAAGATAACATGACTTAGTTTATTGCAGAAGAAGTTTGCAATCATCATTTAAAAAAGAAAAGAAAAAAATAGGTCATGGCATTTACTCATATTTAACCCTTTAAAGACCCAGAAATATTTTTGTGATGACTTCCAAATGATTTTTTTTCTCTATATTTAACCTTTCTTTAGTGATTTGTCAGCGTTTATTATAATTTTATCCTCAACATATTTAGCATTTTTGAGTGAAAATCCATTATTTTTATATATTTTATGTATATATATTTAATTTATTGTAGCTGTTCATTAAAGCTCAGAGAAAATCCAAACTTTATTCTATCAAAACAGAAACAACTTAAGCAGAAGTGCTTTTTTCCAGCCAAATATATGATTAACTGAACATATAGGCTCAATACCAATTCACCCCTTACCCCTACCCAGGGGCACTGCTACCAATTATGGGCCCCATGAAAGCTTAATCATTCTGGACCCTACAGAAATTGGGGGTGTGTATGTGGGGGTGTGGTCCATAAACAATGTCACTTATGATACCGTGAAAACGAAAACGAAACCTGGCATGCTTTCAACAATCACCTCCCGACTTCTACACCTCTCTTATACAGCAGATCTTACACGACAGTTTCACAACTTCCTCTATCCATTGAGCCCCCTCCACTGCTCTATGGCCCCCCACAGATACTGGGCACCATGAATTTGTCATGTTCGCCCCCACTTATTGGCACCTAGCCCCTACCCCTTGAAACGGAGTTACAAACGATAGGGGTTGAAATATCCTACGAAATGAGACAACCCTTCGAGACCTGTTACGTCATCAGCAGTCATCGATACCACTTTGTTTCTGACATAATTCACATTCACCATACAGTAGCTGTAACCGTCTCTATTGCATGGGCTTTGGGCATGATTTTGTGGCTATCAACCATTACTATAACACACTGAAATGACATTAACTCTTTCAATGCCATGGGCCGATTAAATCGGCTTTACGAATACAACCTTTAAAGTGCCACAGGCCGATCAGATCGGCTTTGGAGAACACGCCATATTTGTGTACAAACAAACCATCCACCCCCATTTCTTTCTCACATTTCGATGACGTTCTTTCAAATCTTCTTGCAAATTACGACCAATGATGAATCGGCTGTGTCCGGTGCGTTTTGAATCTAAGTAGCAATCGGTCGGATGTTACCGAGCGGTTTTTGACCAAGGAAGAGCTCGCGTTTCGTTTTCTGCTTGGGAAATTTTATGAATGAATTTATGAATGAAATCATATGCAAATTAGATGGCCATTTTGTAGTAATATCGTAAACACAGCGATCTGTCAAAACAGTCCCATCTGCTAGAAAATGAGTTCCGATGACGATTCAGACTTCGATTATAAAAACGACGCGAAATACTGAAAAACGGCCAAATTCTGTGGCACTTTTAAGGCTTATTAGCCCCTTAACTGTCTGGCACCGAAAGAGTTAAACAGTCAATCAAATTATTTCGTTGTTTACCAAGAAAATACATACATTAGTGTGTTTCTTTCATCCCACTGCTGCACTTTTTTTACTGTATTTACCTCCATCTTTCCAATGATTCGAACAGAATTATGGGAGATTTCTCATACCCCTCCGTTTGTTGTGTGGTCCTGAAAAATCTCCATTTCGAGAGCCAAACAGCCCTCCCCCTTAGCCCTTCCCCTCCGTCTCATAGAGAATTGGGACACCCCTACCACTTCACATGAACGTGCAAAATGGAGGGGGAGGGGTAAGGGGTGAACTGGGATTTGGCCATAAACGGGCGTCTAAAACCTTTGCCGTTTCTGAAACTACGTTGGTTTTATTGGTGAATCAATTCAAGACACATCTGATGCTGCTGAAATGTTTTTAAATGCATTTTATCTGAATTATTTAATTGTATTGATAGAATTAGTGGATAAACACTTAGATAAGTGGATGCTTTCAGTCCCCTGTGGCTGTCCTTTAGTCCTATCGGCCTACCCGCGGACCTAAAAAATGCTATTAATATTCATCTACTATAAAAAACATAATAAATCAGGACAATGGATGTTTTTTTTCAACTTTTGCTTAAAGTTTAGACCCTAATGTTAATAAAAGTACACCAAAAGTGTATTTTAGTGCAAACTTTAATGTTCAAACATGATTTTTAATCTTTGTGGGGTGAAATATACACTATTAAAAATCTCCGACACGAACAATTAATTTATGCATATCATCGCCAACCCAGCCGAAAAAAAACAGGCGAGGATAAAAAATTCTAATTTCTCTTTTAGTTTGTTACAGTTTACTCAGGCATAGTAATAGATACAATATTTTAGACAATGGGAATAGATTCTGTGAGGTCTGTAAATGTCCATAGACACCAAGAACATCCATATGAACCTTATTATTGTGAAGTAATTCTTCATTTACTTTGGGTATGTCTGTTTAGGCGTTTTTCCCCTGAAAATATGGTCAGAGTTTAACAGGTTAAGTCTCTGAGGGTTAAACCAAACCCTGATCTTTGTCCAGCACCAACCAGAGGACTTTTCTATGTGAAGTCTCTGGTGGTTCGTCCTGAATATGGTTTCTCCAACATTCACCCCATGATTCTTGAGGTAAAGGGAAAAACAATTTGCAGATGCTAGAATAGTGAGAAATTGTGTTTTCTCACATAAAATTAACACTTTGCTGAAAAACAGTGCTGACGGCATTAAGTTTACTTTAACCCTTTCATGCATACTGGTCACTACAGTGGACAGCTATTCTACAGCTGTTCTCTTGTTTATTCATGGATTTTTAAAAAAATTTTTTACACATATCTTTATTAAAGTTTTAAGACACTACATATCTTTTCTAACTTGAATTGGTAACATTATGTAGCTCTCTCCTGAGCATTAACCCCCAGAATCACAACCCCTCCCCATAGTTTTCACACAATTTATCAGTAAATACATGTTTCTGTGCATCAAAAATTAAACGTGGTGTTCAGCTGAGTGGACATTTTTGAAACTTCATGAAAAATAGGTTCATAAGATTTTTTTTTTTTCATTATTATTTTTTTATCTATTATTTTTTCATTTTTTAAAAATTATTTTTATTTGATTTATTTTTTTACATTTATTTTTCAGAAGATAATTTTCAATCGCATTGTTTTTTTCATGCCTAAAGAGGAATAAAAACACTCAGGAAAAAAATTTGATTAACGTTCTCATAATTCGTGCATGAAAGGGTTAAAACATAACTGAATTTGCCATTTAGTTGCAGTTGAACATCATCTTTGTGAACCGCATTGGTATCAAGTAAAAAATAGTACAATCAGATCCTGTTCCTTAAATCTTTATGATGATGTACTGGGAACATTAATGGACACACTGTTTTTTCTGAATGCACATCAACTTTTATTTCAGATCAAAATTCACATCAACTGACTTTATCAAAAAAAACAAACAAACAAAAAAAAAAATCATTAGATTACAGTTAAATGTTGTGTTTAGGACAGTTGGGTATTTCTATGAAACTGGGTTCATTTTGGTATCTGGCACTTTTCCAGCTTTTTAGACCCAATAATAAAATAGAAATTTAGACATATTTCCCCCCAGGATGTACCCAATGATGACCTCAAATAAATGCAAAAAATATATATACTCTTGCGCTGAGCCATCCCAAAATTAATGAATTTTTTTGCAAATATTGGGGCCAAAAATAGAACATGAAAACCTACCTAGGTGTCAGTGCATTTGATCTGAAAACATGGCTGTAAATGGTCTTATATAGTGCTATAAATAAAAACACTGTGTTAAATTCGATGATCCTAGTGGTTTTTCTAATCCAGACGTGGGTTTTTCATGAATCTCAGTCTCATTCCAGGTTTTGTATGTAACCCATCGTGTCCACTTGTGTTACATGCAGAACCTGCCCATTTAAATGCATTTAAATCGCGAATGATTTTGCAACAGCAGTCATTTTTATGAAACACTCTGCCTTGCATAATCAATTTAATTCCCAAAATGTACCTGTGAGAGAATAAAGAGATATTTAAAAAAAAAAATAGTAGCGCGTAATTTTCGTGTCCTTTTGGCCGTGTTACATACAGATTTTTGTATTAAATATAATGTAAAAAAAAAAGGTGTTTTATCTGAAAAATAGTTTCTCTTTTATTTCAGTATTTCTTTTTAAAATAGACCCAAAGTGGTTCCAGACTTGCTTTAATTTTTTTTCAGTTTTTAGCCCCCATGTCCTGTTTTTAGGGACCGGTTTTATAGAAGCACCCAATTACATTATCACAAAATAGATGATCCAGTAAAGTGATACATTCAATATAATTATCTTAAAATTCAGACACATTCGATCCTTCAAAGCTCAGTGTGTATTCACGACGACCGCCTGGTTCACCATACCCCCTGAGTTTGGATACACAGGCATCATCATTTGAGGCTGCATGTTGATGACAGTTTGATTCTGCATGTTGACGACAGCTGGGGCTTTATTGCGATGTTTCAACTCGCGATGCATCTGGCACCAGGCGCACCACACGCAGAAACAGGAAACGCCGATGTCCTTACAGAGGGAACCCTGTGAAGAAGAGCAAAGAAATGAAGACACGTTCGAAGACATCCGTTGGAATTAGCTTTCAGTCTCATCTCAACCTTAATCTTGTATCTGTTTCGTATGGAGGCCCTCATCCCGTAGACGGCAGGAGGCACAAACACGGGAATGCCACAGGCCGCCATCACAGAAGGAGTTAAGATGTCACATATGGGGAGGCAGTAGTTTTCCCCAAATCTGCCTGAGACGGTGCAGGCGAGGCAAGGACAGCACCAGAAGCCATAGCAACCTGAGAAGAAGGGATGAGACGTTCAATGTGATAGATAGATAGATAGATAGATAGATAGATAGATAGATAGATAGATAGATAGATAGATAGATAGATAGATAGATAGATAGATAGATAGATAGATAGATAGATAGATAGATAGATAGATAGATAGATAGATCGATCTATTATGGATGGACGGACGGATATATACATGGATGGATGGACGGACATATAGATGGACGGACGGATGGCTGGGTGGACGAACGGACAGACGGGTGGATGGATGGATGGATGGATGGATGGATGGATGGATGGATAGATAGATAGATAGATAGATAGATAGATAGATAGATAGATAGATAGATAGATAGATAGATAGATAGATAGATAGATAGATAGATAGATAGATAGATAGATAGATAGATAGATAGATAGATAGATTGATTGATTGATTGATTATGGATGGACGGACGGACGGACGGATATATACATGGATGGATGGACGGACATATAGATGGATGGACGGATGGCTGGGTGGACGAACGGACAGACGGGTAGATGGATGGATGGATGGATGGATGGATGGATAGATAGATAGATAGATAGATAGATAGATAGATAGATAGATAGATAGATAGATAGATTATGGATGGACGGACGGACGGACGGACGGATATATACATGGATGGATGGACGGACACATAGATGGACGGACGGATGGCTGGGTGGACGAACGGACAGACGGATGGATGGATGGATGGATGGATGGATGGATGGATAGATGGATGGATGGATGGATGGATGGATGGATGGATGGATGGATGGATAGATAGATAGATAGATAGATAGATAGATAGATAGATAGATAGATAGATAGATAGATAGATAGATAGATAGATAGATAGATAGATAGATAGGTGGGTGGATGGACGGACTGATATATGGATGGATGGATGGATGGATGGGTGGACTGACGGACATAGATAGATAGATAGATCTATTATGGATGGACAGACGGATGGACGGACGGATATATACATGGATGGATGGATGGATGGATGGACGGACATATAGATGGACGAACGGATGGCTGGGTGGACGAACGGACAGACGGGTAGATGGATGGATGGATGGATGGATGGATAGATGGATGGATGGATGGATGGATGGATGGATAGATAGATAGATAGATAGATAGATAGATAGATAGATAGATAGATAGATAGATAGATAGATAGATAGATAGATAGATAGATGGATGGATGGATGGATGGATGGGTGGGTGGGTGGATGGACGGACTGATATATGGATGGATGGATGGATGGATGGATGGGTGGACTGACGGACATAGATAGATAGATAGATCTATTATGGATGGACAGACGGATGGACGGACGGATATATACATGGATGGATGGATGGATGGATGGACGGACATATAGATGGACGAACGGATGGCTGGGTGGACGGATGGACGGACGGGTAGGTGGATGGATGGATAGATAGATAGATAGATAGATAGATAGATAGAAATACAATACAATACAATACAAAAGAAACACACTTATCTATATTATAAAAGCCAAGTGGCCTCTGTGTGTGTGTGTGTGTGTGTGTGTGTGTGTGTGTGTGTGTGTGTGTGTCCAGGGATTCACAGAAAAGCCGTACAGAGCTGACTGCTGCAGTTTGGCATACTTCTCTTTTTTTGGTCAAGGAACACAGTAGCGAAAACGAAAAGTTGATAGGACTAGTATTTTTGGAGATATTACTAATTTTGTAATACAGTAACCTTACAATCACGTTGCTAAGGCCAGAAGGCTTTGGCGGTGACTGGTGGACAAATGCGGTACAGCATGCACGAATACACAACAGCATAAAAACTACCACATCTAGAACCAGTGGATCCTCACAGGTCAACGCGCTAGGACTTAATAAATTAGAAAGAATAAAAAAGAAAAATCTGGACAATCAACAGTAAGGTGCAACAAACTGTAATGTATGAAGTAAAGTAGAGTTTTTTTTATAAATAATTTTAATACGCGTTAATACTCACCCTACCTCACACCCATGCACCTTGTTTTTAATTTTACCTTGTATATATCCTTTATTACCTGTATATATCCTTATATGTTGTACATATTTCTTATCTGTAGTATAGAGTTAGCTTTTGTATATTTTAGTTGTGTTTAATAGTACGTGTATATTTAATACTTTATCTCTGTAGTTTTTGTTTATTGCCAATATTTTTCAGTATTTTGTGGGACAATTTTATAGTCTTTTTTATTATTTTTATTATTTATTATTATTGATCCTGTAACAATGACAGTAAAGATCCATTCTATTCTAAAACAAAACAAAACCAAAAAAACTACACTGATAACATAGATAAATCCTGTTAATAGTAAAGTTTCGCTTCTTACATGTGCTTACGTCCTCGAAGCAGTCACACAGATGAGTCGTCCACTCTGTGAAGGGTTCGGTTTCTGATGCAATTTGAGGCATGATCTGCAAAACACAGAAAGAAATATCCGCCCAGTTTAAGCACCTTATTACAAATGATGTTGGCGCCTTTTTCCAATTACCAAAGGTCGAAGACTAATTTACAGATTTGTAAGAATTGAGGGTCTGTTGGCATCGTTACTGTGGGGTTTTTCCAACTCATTGTCTAAGTTTACATGTTCACACTTTAGACCAAAGTGCCACAATTCTGACCTTTTCACTCATATGCGACTCAAATCTGCACAAATCACAGGATATAATGTAGTTTAAAACATGACTGTAGCAGTAAAATAAATACAAAATATGTGTAACAGTAAAACACCAACAGGGACGAATTTACTGCACAATGGATTTTGATAAAACACTGTAAAAAAAAAAAAAAAAAAAAAAAAAAAAACCTGTAGAATTAACACCAAAAAGTTGTAAAACTGCAACTTAAAAGTACACATCAAAGTTATTTATTTGAAAAGATTTTTGTGTTAACGGATAAATCAAATATAGCTGTAGCTTTTACAGGAAGAGTGTGTTAACAAAATCAGATTATATATTTGCATTGTTTCAAGAAAATGAAACTGTGAATTGAAAAACAATGCGGTGCCGTTTAAATTGCAACACCCTAATGTTGAAATAACAGCCTATTCTCATACTTCAAAAAAAAATAAAAGAGTGATTTAAAAAAAAGTATTTTTAACGTTTTAAACATAAATCCCACTGAAATCCAATGTTAAATATATACGTTTAAAATGTTAAATCTACATGTGACTCCGTAAATATGTTTATGGTTTGATGCGTTTTTTTACAGTATTGTGCTGGTAACCACAGCTGCCAGTTTTTGATTTTTTTTACAGTGTACTTAATATTTTATGTTAAAAATGTGATTTTAACTTGCAGAGGAGTATTTTTTTTTTTTTTTTACATTATATTAATGCTTTTAGTGAAGGGGATGATCTGAGCTCTATTTCTCAGTTCACACAGAAACAAGTTTGTGTTTTTAATCCCAGTAAATGCAGAATGTTATATAATAATTAATAATAATTAATTATTTTAAGTTGCATGCAGGAAGTTAGTTATTACTGTTATTTAATACATCTTATGAACCAATTATAATTTATTTTAATATTGCAGTACTTATGTGTTAACTTTACATAAATCTTGAAATAAGAAATGAGACAATTTCTGTAAAATTGCGACAGTGATTTTATCAAGTGTGTAACTATAGCAACAGGAAACTTGACATCCCTGTAGAAAAGTAGGACTATTTAAGTTATTTATCAGCCAATCCTACAAGGTCTACAGTGTATGCACTATAAAAACCACAAACTACATATACTTTTTAAGTGAGAATAATAAATACCATGAGTTATGTGCACTGTATATTTATTTATTTATTTATTTATTTATTTATTTATTTATTTATTTATACATTTGTAGCTTTATTAAATTAAAAAAAAAAAAATCAGGAATCAAAAAAATATATCTAACAATTGCTAAGTTATGTTGTTTTCAAGGAAGAAAAAAAAAAAAAAGAAAGCAGTAAGTTTCATTTTCCTGGGTCTCAGGTGGATATGTAGATTCAATTATTTGAATCCTAGACATATTAAAGTTTCTTGTATTTTACTGAACATCTGAGAGTAACAATCCTATCTTTCATTTTTGCAGTTTAACACCTTTATATTCCAATGTCTCTTACACATAAAATAGTTAAAAGGTAAAATACTTTTAACACCATCCTACAGGTTAAGTCATAAACTGATAAAGATCCTTGTCAAGAAATACTAGAAAGAAATAAAAATCAAGATTAAAAAAAAATTACGAAAAAAATTTATCTTTAGCATGAAATAAATGAAGTGGAAATAATCAGTATTTCTTATAAGCATCTACATGTCTACTACTAACTTTTAACATTAAAAGATTGCATTTTTAATGAACTGTTGTTTTTAACCGTTTTCTTACCAGTGAAGTTAAAGATGCTGCAGACTGAGCTGATCACCTGTTCACCTCTGAGGCTTTGAAGGTATGACAGGACACGTCCTCGAGCGGGGAAGTCATGCATTCAGAGTCATGCAAAGCGAAACGTAATAATGCTGCCAAACCTGAAAGACGATGGAGGAGGAAATGATAGTGAAAGCCATAGCATGTCTGTTTCTATGACTGCATACGAGGCGAAGAATTTAATACAAACCACATGTGTTCAAACTGAGAAATGTGAAATATGTGGTAAAAATAAAAGTGAAATAAGAGCTGGTTTGTTAAAAATGGAAACTTTCCCTTTTTTTGTACAAGATAGTTCATTATAGTCCATCATTTCAGTTTTCAAGGCAAGTTTATTTCATAGAAGAAAAGAATGTGGTTGTTTTTAGAGATTAAATGCTTCAAAACTAATCAGAAAAGTGGTTTATTTATTATTTACTAAATGCACGTTAAGAACTGAAGCAGAATTTATATTATGGTACAACTTTATTAAAGCTGGATCAACACGTCTCAGCTTGTGGTTTTCATCACAGTCATCAAATTTTGAAACCCAGAGTTTGTATGAAAGACGATGGAGGAGGAAATGATAGTGACAGCCATAGCATGTCTGTTTCCATGACAGCATACTAGGCGAAGAATTTAATATAAACCACATGCGTTCAAACCGAGAAATGTGAAATATGTAGTTAAAATAAACATCAAATAAGAGCTGGTTTGTTAAAAACGGTAACTTTCCCTTTTTTTGTACAAGATAGTTTATAATAGTCCATTTTTTTCAGTTTTCAACACAAGTTTATTTCATAGAAGAAAAGAATGTGGTTGTTTTTAGAGATTAAATGCTTCAAAACTAATCAGAAAAGTGGTACGCACTTTTTTTTTTCAACATTTAGTAAATATCTGTAAAGTTTTTCGCATATATTCAATGGAAAAGTGACTAATATCTCAGTAAGGAAGGAAACAAAGTCCAACATGAATCAGCAGATAGTTTACATTATAGCTCTGTTAGCTTGGCTCTGTTAGCTTAGCTCTGTTAGTTTAGCTCTGTTAGCTTGGCTATGTTAGCTTAGCTCTGTTAGCTTGGCTCTGTTAAATTAGCTCTGTTAGTTTAGCTCTGTTAGCTTGGCTCTGTTACCTTAGCTCTGTTAGCTTAGCTCTGTTAGCTTTGCTCTGTTAGTTTAGCTCTGTTAGCTTGGCTATGTTAAATTAGCTCTGTTAGTTTAGCTCTGTTAGTTTGGCTCTGTTAGCTTGGCTCTGTTAGTGTAGCTGTGTTCACTTAGCTCTGTTAGCTTGGCTCTGTTAGCTTAGCTCTGTTAGCTTGGCTCTGTTAGTTTGGCTCTGTTAGTTTAGCTCTGTTAGCTTGGCTCTGTTAGCTTAGCTCTGTTAGCTTGGCTCTGTTAGCTTAGCTCTGTTACTTTAGCTCTGTTAGCTTGGCTCTGTTACTTTATCTCTTTTAGCTTGGCTCTGTTAGTTTAGCTCTCTTAGTTTAGCTCTGTTGGCTTGGCTCTGTTAGTTTATCTCTGTTAGCTTAGCTCTGTTAGCTTGGCTCTGTTAGCTTAGCTCTGTTACTTTATCTCTGTTAGCTTGGCTCTATTAGTTTAGCTCTGTTAGCTTGGCTCTGTTAGCTTAGCTCTGTTACTTTATCTCTGTTAGCTTGGCTCTGTTAGTTTAGCTCTGTTAGCTTGGCTCTGTTAGTTTAGCTCTGCTAGCTTAGCTCTGTTAGCTTTGCTCTGTTAGCTTAGCTCTGTTACCTTAGCTCCATTAGCTTAGCTCTGCTAGCTTAGCTCTGTTAGCTTTGCTCTGTTAGCTTAGCTCTGTTAGCATAGCTCTGTTACCTTAGCTCTATTAGCTTAGCTCTGCTAGCTTAGCTCTGTTAGCTTTGCTCTGTTAGCTTAGCTCTGTTAGCTTAGCTCCATTAGCTTAGCTCTGCTAGCTTAGCTCTGTTAGCTTTGCTCCGTTAGCTTAGCTCTGTTACCTTAGCTCTGTTAGCTTAGCTCTGTTTTTAGACTGAAAACAGCCACAGTAAAACCAAAAATCCCCTCTGTTTTCCGTACGGTTTGTGTTGTTAAAAGCTGAACTAAAGATCTGTTTGGAACCAAACAAACAGTTCAGAACTGATACAGTTTAATCTGAACCAGGGATCAACAAACGGCAACTTAGCAAAGATAACATCAAATAATAACTTTATACCTTCATATCGCTGCAGTCCAATACATTAACATCTTTAGCAGAACTTCAAAGGTCTTTACTCTAAATACTAATGACAATTTCAGGTAATTTTCTTATAATTTGAAAACAGAAATGCTACATATAGCTCCTTTAACCCTTTCATGCATGAATTATGAAAACCTTACTGAAGATTTTTTTTTCTGAGTCTCTTTATTCCTCTTTAGGCAAAAAAAGCAAAAAAAAGAAAACAAAAAAAAACAATGTGATTTAATTTTTTTATGAACCTATTTTTCCAAGAAATTACAAAAATGTCCTCTCAGCCGGACACCATGCGTTTCAATTTTGAAGGGACATACTGTGTGAAAATTATGAAATAAAACATTTTCAATACTGCTAATCTGACGTTTTCTCATATTTTAACATAATATAATATTAGCTACTACACACTCAGATAATGTGCAATAAAAACAACATATTTTTCTTTTCAAAAAATGTTAATTGCAGTCTAATAATAATTAGCAGCTGATTTATGCTCAAATATGTTAGTGCAGATCAGGTTTATCAAGAACAGGAAAGCTACAGTAATGCTATGAATTGCAGTGTATTATTATGGGATGGTGCGTAAGTGTCCACTGTGTAGGTTGATATGCAAGTAAAACAACAAAATCCATAAATATACAAGAGAATAGCTGTAGAATAACTGTCCACTGTAATGACCACTATGCATGAAAGGGTTAAAGACACACAGTTAAAGAACCATCCAAAATGACAAGAAGATACATAACAGTCCTCCAAAACATCCTTCCTATCCCTGTTTTTTGCACAGGTTAATTCCCAGAAAGACCCTGATGACGACAACGAGCTGATTAATCTACCTTTAATAAAGTTGCTCTGAAGTCCTGAACCAGCTCATTGTGATTAGAGCACAGGTTTAGAACTAAAATGGACCATTTGTTTAGGATGTTTATAGGCAGTCTAAAACCAGCGTGTCCCCCTGGTGAGAGGACATGAGTTAATTAGTGAGTTGAAACTATTCAAATAATGTATAAAGCAAAGAATAACTTACTGCCAGGAAATATTCAAGAAATGTTTTGTGAAAGAGAGGGAGGCTATGATTTAAGGGGAAAGTTAAATTTAAAGATTCATAAAGTACGCACTAGGTTAAAAAGTTTCTGTATCACCATCTATGGAGTAAAATTGTGGAACAAATTGTGTGTGGAGATAAAACAAATATCAAACATAATTCAGTTTAAAAAAGATATTAAAAAAAAAAGATTTTTTAGAGGTACAGTATTTAATAATGACAATAAGGACTGTTGTTTATGGATGATGTTGTACTGATAAATCTGCTGTAATTATTGAAGAAAATGGTTGAATTGTTGAGTCTGCTTGTACGACTGGACTGCCATGATCATATTGTTGGGTGTAATTCAGTTACTGCATTATGTATTTGTTGTGGTTTGATGTTAAAATTAGGAAAATATTATTGTTTGACTCTTGTATCAAGTTAGCGATAAAGGTGTAAAAGCACTGAGGGGAATGAATTAATGAATGAATAAATTTATTTTTGGTTATACATCAGTCATTGTACTCAGTACATCAATTGTAATAAACATAAAAACCAAAAAAGGAATAGGCTAGAAGCAAAAGCTTATTTTTTGCCTATCCTTTTCAACTAATACACTGCTTACGTCAACTTAAATGTGTACAGCATCGAGCATTTACACCATTATAATAACAAATAAAAAACTAAAAAGTCAACAACAAAAACACATCTACCATCTCAATTCAATATTTCTGAATAATTTAAACTTAAAGTACTTTTTTTTTTTTTTAAACTTCGCCAAAGGAGTGAATAACTTAAATGCATCATAAGGTCCATTCCATAATTTCACACCCACAATCCCCATTCATCTACAGCACAGGTGTCAAACATGCGGCCCGGGGGCCAAATCCGGCCCGCCAAAGGGTCCAGTCTGGCCCCTGGGATGAATTTGTGAAATGCAAAAATTACACTAAGGTATTAACAATCCTTTTAGTTCAGGTTCCACATTCAGACCAATTCAATCCCAGGTGGGCAGGACCAGTAAAATACTATCATAATAACATAGAAATAATGACAACTTCAAATGTTTCTCTTTGGAAATATAAATATTTTCATGTATTTACACTAAAGCAAAGTATAATTTTGCAAAAAAATGTGAATAACCTGAAATGTCTCAGGAGAAGTAAGTACAATTTTAACAATATTCTGCCTGTTACTAAATGTTTTGTGTATTTGTAGATCCACTGTGATCTGTAAGTTATAATGTACAGTACAGGCCAAAAGTTTGGACACACCTTCTCATTCTTTGCATTTTCTTTATTTTCATGACTATTTTCATTGTAGATTCTCACTGAAGGCATTAAAACTATGAATGAACACATGTGGAATTATGTACTTAACAAAAAAGTGTGAAATAACTGAAAACATCTCTTATATTCTAGTTTCTTCAAAGTATCCACCCTTAGCTCTGATGACTGTTTTGCACACTCTTGGCATTCTCTTGATGAGCTTCAAGAGTTAGTCACCTGAAATGGTTTCCTAACAGTCTTGAAGAAGTTCCCAGAGATGCTTAGCACTTGTTGGTCCTTTTGCCTTCACTCTGCGGTCCAGCTCACCCCAAACCATCTCGATTGGGTTCAGGTCCGGTGACTGTGGAGGCCAGGTCATCTGGCGCAGCACTCCATCACTCTCCTTCTTGGTCAGATATCCCTCACACAGCCTGGAGGTGTGTTTGGGGTCATTGTCCTGTTGAAACATAAATGATGGTCCAACTAAACGCAAACCGGATGGAATGGCATGTCACTTCAGGATGCTGTGGTAGCCATGCTGGTTCAGGTTGCCTTCAGTCTTGAATAAATCCCCAATAGCGTCACCAGCAAAGCATCCCCACACCATCACACCTCCTCCTCCATGCTTCACGGTGGGAACCAGGCATGTAGCATCCATCCGTTCACCTTTTCTGCGTCGCACAAAGACACGGCGGTTGGATCCAAAGATCTCAAATTTGGACTCATCAGACCAAAGCACAGATTTCCACTGGTCTAAGGTCCATTCCTTGGGTTTCTTGTCCCAAATAAATCTCTTCTGTTTGTTGCCTCTCCTGAGCAGTGGTTTCCTAGCAGCTATTTGACCATGAAGGCCTGATTCACGCAGTCTCCTCTTAACAGTTGTTGTAGAGATGTGTCTGCTGCTAGAGCTCTGTGTGGTATTCATCTGGTCTCTAATCTGAGCTGCTGTTAATTTGCGATTTCTGAGGCTGGTGACTCAGATGAACTTATCTTCAGCATCAGAGGTGACTTTTGGTCTTCCTTTCCTGGGGTGGTCCTCATGTGAGCCAGTTTCATTGGAGCGCTTGATGGTTTTTGCGACTGCACTTGGGGACACATTCAAAGTTTTTGAAATCTTCTAGACTGACTGACCTTCATTTCTTAAAGTAATGATGGCCACTCGTTTGTCTTTACTTAGCTGATTGGTTCTCGCCATAATATGCATTCTAACAGTTGTCCAATAGGGCTGTCAGCTGTGCATCAACCTGACTTCTGCACAACACAACTGATGGTCCCAACCCCATCAATAAGGCAAGAAATTCCACTAAGTAACCCTTACAAGGCACAGCTATGAAGTGGAAACCATTTCAGGTGACTACCTCTTGATGCTCATCAAGAGAATGCCAAGGGTGTGCAAGGCAGTCATCAGAGCTAAGGGTGGCTACTTTGAAGAAACTAGAATATAAGAGATGTTTTCAGTTATTTCACACTTTTTTGTTAAGTACATAATTCCACATGTGTTCATTCATAGTTTTGATGCCTTCAGTGAGAATCTACAATGTAAATAGTCATGAAAATAAAGAAAATGCGAAGAATGAGAAGGTGTGTCCAAACTTTTGGCCTGTACTGTACATGTATAAATGATAAACTGAGGCAGAATATTGTTAAAATTACACTTATTTTTTCAGTTTGTTCATGTTATTCACATATTTTAAAAGGATAGTTTGTAGATGTTAACCTTTTCATAATGTAAATTAACTTTTTTTGCTCTAAAACACAGAGAAAAGTTTGGAGTTGACATCATTTATATATTATTATGTATTTTACTGGTCCGGCCCCTGCAGATCAAACTTAGCTGCATCTGGCCCCTGAACTAAAATGAGTTTGACACCCCTGATCTACAGGGTGGGGAAGCAAAATTTACAATGAACATTTAGTTGTTTTTTCTCAGCAGGCACTACGTCAATTGTTTTGAAACCAAACATATATTGATGTCATAATCATACCTAACACTATTATCCATACCTTTTCACAAACTTTTGCCCATATGAGTAATCAGGAAAGCAAACGTCAAAGAGTGTGTGATTTGCTGAATGCGCTCGTCACACCAAAGGAGATTTCAAAAATAATTGGAGTGTCCATAAAGACTGTTTATAATGGAAAGAAGAGAATGACTATGAGCAGAACTATTACGAGAAAGTCTGGAAGATACTATTAAAGAAGAATGGGAGAAGTTGTCACCCGAACACTTGCGCAAGTTTCAGGAAGCGTGTGAAGGCAGTTATTGAGAAAGAAGGAGGACACACAGAATAAAAACATTTTCTATTATGTCAGTTTTCTTGTGGCAAATAAATTCTCATGACTTTCAATAAACTAATTGGTCATACACTGTCTTTCAATCCCTGCCTCAAAATATTGTAAATTTTGCTTCCCCACCCTGTAGACTTCACATCTGCCCCCACTCTAATCCACTCACACATATCAGAATCTCTGAAATTTGAATTACTCGCTCTTAATTCCAAGAAACCACACCTGAACTTTGCAACAATACTATTTTCATCCTTCACGTTCCCCATACCTATTTAGAATCAGTTCTTTCTTCCTCTTTTTAAATATATTTATGTTTGTACTTTCCTTTATCTCCTGCTCTAGATTGTTCCACAAAGTCACTCCACAGCTTGTTATGCACATACTTTTCATTGTTGTTCTTACTTTATGCTTTTTAAAATTCAGCTCCCCCCTTAGATTGTAGCCTCCTTCTCTTTCAGTGAACATTCCCCGAATATTTTTTGGCAGTAAATAATTTCTTGCTCTGTACATTATCTGCGCTGTTTTAAATGTAACCAAATCCATGAATTTCAATGTGTGTGATTTTATAAATAATGGGTTTGTGTGTTCTCTGTATCCTGCTTTGTTTATCATCCTTATTGCTCTTTTCTGTAGTCTGCATATGGGCTGTAGAGTGCTTTTGTAGATGTTTCCCCAAACCTCCGCACAATATGATAGGGTAGGATTAAATAAGAATTAAATTCAGACTTGTATGTGCTTGGAGATAGATTCTGTCCATTTGAATGTTTTATTTTGTTTTGTTTTTTGCATGTTCGAAATAAATCAATCAATCAAATCAAATCAAATCGTTTGTTCCAGGAGAAGAGGTAAATGTTAAAGCTGCCACAAAGGAAGGATGTGAACCGTCACTTTGAGAAACACCGGCAGTCAACAGGCACCAGCGCTCCTCACACACACTTCTGTATCTGGATAAAGATTCAAAACAAATTCTAGTGAAGTGTGTTTTCTTCTTGTTGCACTACTCTTTTTCTTTTGTCTTTTAATGATCACATCCTTGTGCTCACGCTGCCAGAGATCACACTTTCATTCAGTTATTTGCTTATATCTACAGGCTCCAATCAAAATGAGAGCAAACAGCGGGAGTAGCTTTGGCATTCTGAAACGCTTTCACATGAGGAATCTTGTCCGTTTTCAGGGTTTCACAGTTTCCTTTTCAATAATTTCTCTCCTTATTCACAAATTTATGAGTGTTTGTGTGCTGTGTGATATCAAACCAAAGTGGAGATGTTTGGCCATAATGAACAGAATCACATTTAGTAAAAAACAAACACAGCATTTCAGCCCAAACACCTCGAACCAACTGTTTAACACAGCGATGGAGGGAGGACGGTTTAACTCTGTAGACCACACAATGTTATTGTGATGTTATTGTGATGTTAATGTGATTTACTGAAAAAGAAAAAAATCAAGGTTTTGCAATATTCCCCTAAGACCCAGAAAAGAACGTTTTGGCTTTTGTACATTAACCCTTTCATGCACACTGGTCACTACAGTGGACAGCTGTACAAAAGTGTTCTCTCATATATTCATGGATTTTGTGGTTTTAGTTCCATATCAGCCAACACAGTGGATGCTAATGCATCATCCCATACACTGCAATTCATACCATTACTGTAACTTTGCTGTTCTAAATAAACCCGATCTGCAGTAAGATGTTTGAGAGTAAAAAACTGCTTATTGTTATTAGACTGTAATAAACAGTTGGTTTTTTTTTGTGTGTTTTTTTTGTTTTTTTGCATATTATCTCCATGCAGGTATGTTGAAATGTGAGAAAATATCAGATTAGCAGCATTAAGAATGTTTGCATTTCATAGTATTCACACAGTATATCAGTAAATACAAGTTTCTTTGGTTCTAAAACTAAACGTATGGTGTCCAGCTGAGTGGGTATTTTTGTAACTCCATAAAAAATAGGCTAAAAAAATCAATAGAATTGTTATTTTTATGCCTAAAGTGGGATAAAAACACTCAGGGGAAAAAAATCTTGATTAATGTTCTCATAATTCATGCATGAAAGGGTTAAATAATTGCCTTGATTGGAAACAGTATGATGCAACAGTTTTTTCAGATACATTTAAAACAAAAGTTATGAAATATCCTTTGCAGGGGACTGTTTTTATTTTATTTTATTTTATTTTTAACCCATAAAGACCCAGTGCTGCTTCTGTGACAACTCCCAAATGGATTTTTCTATCTATTTAAACCTTCTTTAGTGATTTATCACCATTTATTATAATATTATCCTCTCTATTTTGTGTTTTTTCAGTGTAAATCATGCATTTTCCCATATTTAATTAACTGATCATGTAGATGTCCATAAAAACTCAGATTAACCCTTTCATGCATAGAGGTCACTCCAGTGGACAGCTATTCTACAGCTGTTCTCTTGTATATTCATGGATTTTGTTGTTCTTTTTTTTTTTTTTTTTACACATATCTTTATTAAAGTTTTAAGACACTACATATCTTTTCTGGCATGAATTGGTAACATTATGTATATCTCTTCTGAGCATAAACCCCCAGAATCACAAGCCCTCCCCATAGTTTTCACACAATTTCTCAGTAAATACATGTTTCTGTGCGTCAAAAATTAAACGTGTGGTGTCCAGCTGGGTAGACATTTTTGCAACTTCATGAAAAATACACTCATAAGAATTTTTTTCATTATTATTATTATTTTTTTTTTATGTTTTTTTTTTTTTTGTCCAGAAGAAAATTTTCAGTCGCATGTTTTTTTTTCATGCCTTAAGAGGAATAAAAACACTCAGGAAAAAAATTTGATTAAGGTTCTCATAATTTGTGCATGAAAGGGTTAAAGTTGTGTTTTATTATATCAGAAACAGAGAACTCTGAAGAAAATATTACTTTTTCAACAAAATATATCACTAATTGAACATGAAATAAGTGTGTCCATCTACTGTCATTGATCCAACTCCATGGGTTTTACTGGTAAATCAATGTTGAATCAATGTTGAAGATGATGGTGTTTCCACGGTAACTATGGAGCCTCTGAACGTCCAAATGGGTCATATCTGATGACCATGAAAAGATGACAAACTGTATTTTACACCATTTATTTACATGTATTGATAGGTTTAGTGGATCAACAGGTATATATATTTTAGATCAGTAGGTGGTTTTGGTCACCAGTGGATGTTTGGGTCTTTATGGGTTCAGTAAAGCTGTGAAACTCTTGTCCTCTACACTGGACAAAAATGCTTTGCTGTGTCTCAGTATGATATGATTTATAATTACAAAGTTTAGAGACAGCACTCAAGTAATTTTCAATTAAGCAACATTCACGTAAAAAGTAACTTTTCTTATAACTAATAGTTTCTTTACCAATTTTTCTTTGGTAAAGGAACATACTGTTTATTATTTTTATCTCTGTTTTTGTACACAAATCCAATAATAATAATGGTTGAACATGATATGACTGTACATAATACATCTGCTTGAACCCAGACAGCTTCTTCAGTTTGTTGTTTGTTGCAGCCTTTTGAAAAGAAGCAGAAATAGGAATCTGAGATACATGAGGTGTTTGTGTACGTTTCCACCACAATAGTTTTAAGAGCACAAAATACTGAGGCAACAATAAAAACAAGCAATCTGGCTTAAATTATCCATTGTTTTCTGTTTCACTGAGAAAATAAAAAAGAAAAGGGAATATCTCCAAGACCCACAGTGGGATGGAGCAGGACTCTGGCCCTGGTACAGGGATTTTGGGATTTCCACAGAATAATGAAGGCAGTTCCCAGAAACCAGTTAGAACCAGGACGCTGAAGGGTGGGTTATAAAAGCAGACCACGCCACAGATGGAATCCAGGATTGGTGAACAGTTAGAAGACGACTGAGAAGCCTGTTGATGTGGAGAGAATGGTGAGTGTGGAGGTATTACAGACAGACAGATAGATAGATAGATAGATAGATAGATAGATAGATAGATAGATAGATAGATAGATAGATAGATAGATAGATAGATAGACAGACAGATAGACAGATAGATAGATAGATAGATAGATAGATAGATAGATAGATAGATAGATAGATAGATAGATAGATAGATAGATAGATAGATAGATAGATAGATAGATAGATAGACAGACAGACAGACAGACAGATAGATAGATAGATAGATAGATAGATAGATAGATAGATAGATAGATAGATAGATAGATAGATAGATAGATAGATAGATAGATAGATTTTGTTTTGTTTGTTCAAAAATAATATTTGAGCACTGAGACCTGATGTATCAAATATGATACAAAATTGAAAACACTGGTCAACAACAAATTTATTGTTTAAGTTTTTTGAGCTGATTTCGGATCATTTTGGTGTGCTGAATCCAAAAATCACATTAATTTTGCTCAATCAGGTCAACTTTCTGAACTATGCTACATATTGGCTTTTTAACATTTTTGCTTACATTTATGGGCATTTTCACATCATATGATACAAAATTCTTTCATATTTCTTGCAATAAACAAGTTCTGAAGATTTTACTTTTGCCAATTTCTGATTCATGGTTTTTTTTAATATTACAGGTGAATGAAATGGCTTCGACTAGAAGATCTTGCAAAAATAAGCCTGACGTATTCTGCTACATCTGCGGTGAATACACCATTGTACCTAACAGGAATCCTGTTAGAAAAGGATTTTTTTTCTCTTAAAACCTATTTTGGGTGAGAACTATATAAAAAATCAACTGATAAAGTCACAAAAATGTAATCAATTTTGTGAGAAGATCAAATTTTTCAAAATCAAATTAGCAAAAAAACCTGACCTGATTGAGAAAACCAGATGTCATTTTTGGATTTAGCGGTGCAAAATGGTCCTAATTCAGTTGAAAAAACCTAGACAACTTGCAAAAAACATTTTTTTGTAACCCAGTGTAATTATAGAATCAATACAGATTAACATTAACATTAAGATTAAGATATACTCTAAAACTTGCTGTACAGTACTATAAACAAAACACTTCTAATTTAAAAATCTGTAAAATTCTAAATGTATTAAATCAATGTACAGTATTTACATATTTCAAGGTACAGTGATTTAAAATGATTTGACAGGTTCTTAGAAAAATTATTGTAGTAAAACTATATAAGGTGCTTGGATATTCTACAGTCACATTGGACCAGTCCTAATGTGATCCTGACTCAGACCGAGACCCCCCCCGACCACCTAATGATGAGTTGTACAATCTGATCTGATAGCCAGGGGGACAATTTAACAACATTTAACAACATTTGACTTTTATTACAGTTGTGCTTTGGATCTCAGACCTCTGCCTCATGGATCAGTTTGACTGCTCTCTGCTCAAGTATGTACATCTCAACTGTTGCATCTTATAGTTGATTTTTTCATGTATTCTAAATCCAGCCTGTGTCCTTCTCCATCCTCAGTGGTGTGCATGAGGATGAGCGTTGACTGCTGGACTTACCACTACTCTGAAAACACCATGAACTGGAGTCAAGCTAGAGCCTGGTGCCAGGAGCATCACACTGACATGGTGGCCATCCAGAACCAGGAGGAGATTGCACATTTGGACAGCTGGTTGCCACGGAAACCCACCTACTACTGGATCGGTCTTCGGAAGATCCACCATGTCTGGACCTGGGTTGGGACCAACAAGACTCTGACAGGAGTAGAGACCAACTGGGCTATCGGTGAGCCAAATAATGGAATCAGTAGACGGACGTCGGAGGAAGAGGACTGTGTGGAGATGTACGTTAAGAGGCAGGTTCAGGCTGGGAGGTGGAACGATGAGAGATGTGGGAAGAGGAAGACCGCTCTGTGTTATACAGGTGAGTAAGTGATACATGATGATGATACACTGAGCATTCTGGGACATCCCACAGCATCCACTGTACAGAATCATCTACAGGCAGAGGGGTGAAATAGCCAGTATGCAAAACTACAAGTTAAAGTGCATGTGGGTGTTGTCCCATCAGACTGTCTGAACCCATGGTTTTGTAGTTTATACCTGTTGTATTGATTCTATATTTTGGTTAATATTACTTTGAAATACCAGTATGTCCTGATGTCATCATCACTATCTGTCTGTCTGTCTGTCTGTCTGAATGCATACATCTATGTATGTGTGTATGTATGTATGTATGTATGTATGTATGTATGTATGTGTGTGTATGCATGTATGTATGTGTGTGGATGTATGTATGTATGTATGTATGTATGTATGTATGTACAGTGTGTATGTATGTATGTATGTATGTATGTATGTGTGTGTGTATGTATGTATGTATGTATGTATGTATGTGTGTGTGTGTATGTATGTATGTATGTATGTATGTATGTATGTATGTATGTATGTATGTGTGTGTGTATGTATGTATGTATGTATGTATGTATGTATGTACGTACGTACCAAGGTTATTATCGTTAACGAAAACGAACGAAATGACGAAAACTAAAATTGAAATAACATTTTCGTTAACTGAAATAAATAAAAACTCTAATTAAAAGAAAAAAAACGATAACTAACTGAAACTGTATTGTGAGCTTACAAAACTAACTTAAACGTATAAAAATTATGGATACAATTCCCTTCGTTTTCGTCTTTGTCAATGTCGGATTGATATGAAATTAATTTATTTGGCTCCAGCAGTTTGAGCTGGTGACACCATAGGACACTTCACAGTCTGTCATGTCTGGTCACTGGTGGTTTCCAGTGGTCTTCTGGTCCCCACTCTACCTGGAACATACAGACTAAAGCTGGGACAAAGCAGCACAGTCCTGTCTGGGGTTTACTGTAGTGATACATGGGTCAAGTTTTTTTTTTTTTTTTTTTTTTGGCGTACCGTGTGTGTGCGCGTGAGTGACAGAGACAGAGCAGAGCTAAAGGACAGAGTCAAACAGGACTAGCATCCAGGTTAAAACTGGAGAGTTTATCACCATGAAAAGGCCTTCCAAGCCCTGAACTGCACAGTTTAGAAGAGGAGAAAAGAGGAGGATGAAAACTAATCCAATTACAGAGGTATGGAACCTGTTAGAATGGTAAAAAACGTTTGATGGTACTAGCTACAGCTAGCTGAACTGAACTGAAGCAAAGTTGGCTAATAATGGAACTGGAGATGATTAAGAGATGAGAGATCTGCTAAGGTGTGGTTTACTGATGAGGAACTGGGTTATATATGTTTATAAGTGGTTTATATATGTTTCTATCTGCTTTAACTGCTGGTTAGCTGGTTTATATATGTTTCTATCTGCTTTAACTGCTGGTTAGCTGGTTAATATATGTTTCTATCTGCTTTAACTGCTGGTTAGCTGGTTTATATATGTTTCTATCTGCTTTAACTGCTGGCTGCTTTGTGCATCTCCTCTCATGCTTTGCACATCTTCGCATTGTTTCACGTAAGTGACGTTGTGTATGGATTGCACCCCACCTCAACCTGCTATAGGGAATTTATACATTGTACGGTACATTGTGTCTCTGCTCAGTCCATGAGCCGCCCTAACCCGACCCCCAAATACAGTGTCCAGGGTAACCCATATCCGCGCCTCACTAACTTCTTTGAATAGGATGATGAGGAAGATAAAATATATGAAATAACTAAAACTAATACTAAAACTAAACTAAACTAAACTAAAACTAAGCATTCAGAAAAAAACGATAACTAATAAAAACTAACAAACCTGCTCTAAAAACTAATTAAAACTAACTGAATAAGAGAAAAAAAAAGTCAAAACTAATTAAAACTAAACTATAATTAAAAATCCAAAACTATTATAACCTTGGTACGTACTGAAGAAATGGGGGCACCGATGAATGTTGAAATAAAGTCTCAAAACACCTTGAAACACCTTGAAAAACCTCTGGAAACATCTAGATGGGTATCAATAATGATTTAGAGCATTTTTAAACTAGATTTGAACATGGTCCAAAATTACCCTTTTTGGAGCAAATACTGTAGCCTTACCATTTGAACACCAGGGGGCGCAGATGAAGATTTAAATAAAGGCTCGAAACACCTTGAAACTCTTCAGGAAACATGTAGATGGGTGTCCAAAATGATCTGGAGCATGTTTTTACCAAATTTGAAGATGGTCCAAAATTACCAGTTTTCTAGCACATACTATAGCCTTACCATTTGAACACCAGGCGGCGGCGATGAATATATTTTAACAAATTAAAACACCTTGAAAAACCTCTGGAAACATCTAGATGGGTATCAATAATGATTTGGAGCATTTTTCAACTAGATTTGAAAATGGTCAAAAATTACCCTTTTTGGAGCACTTACTAATGCCTTACTATTTCACCACCAGGGGGCACCGATGAATGTTGAAATAAAGGCTAAAAACACCTTGAAACACCTTGAAACACCTCTTGAAACATCTAGATGGGTATCAATAATGATCTAGAGCATTTTTCAACTAGATTTGAACATGGTCCAAAATTATCCTTTTTGGAGCACATACTATAGCCTTACCATTTGACCACCAGGGGGCACCGATGAATGTTGAAATAAAGTTTCATAACACCCTGAAAAAACATTGAAACACCTCTTGAAACATCTAGATGGGTATCAATAATGATCTAGAGCATTTTTAAACTAGATTTGAACATGGTCCAAAATTATCCTTTTTGGAGCACATACTATAGTCTTACCATTTGACCACCAGGGGGCGCAGACGAGTGTTGAAATAAACTTTCAAAACGCCTTTAAATACCTGTGGAAACATCTAGATGGGCATCAATAATGATCTAGAACACTTTTTTCCCAGATTTGAACACGGTCCAAAATTACCTTTTTTGGAGCGCATACTATAGCCTTACTATTTGGCCACCAGGGGGCACAGATGAATGTTGAAATAAAGGCTCAAAAACCCTTGAAACACCTTGAAAAACATCTGGAAACATCTAGATGGGTATCAATAACGATCTGGAGCATTTTTAAACTAGATTTGAACATGGTCCAAAATTACCCTTTTTGGAGCACATACTGTAGCCTTACCATTTGAACACCAGGGGACGCAGATGAAGATTTAAATAAAGGCTCAAAACACCTTGAAACACCTCGGGAAAAATCTCGATGCGCATTAATAATGATCTAGAACACTTTTTACCCAGATTTGAACATGGTCCAAAATTACTCTTTTTGGAGCACATACTATAGCCTTACTATTTGGCCACCAGGGGGCACCGATGAATGTTGAAATAAAGGCTCAAAACACCTTGAAACACCTTGAAACACCTCTGGAAATATCTAGATGGGTATCAATAACGATCTGGAGCATTTTTAAACAAGATTTGAACATGGTCCAAAATTACCCTTTTTGGAGAACATACTATAGCCTTACCATTTGACCACCAGGGGGTGTCGATGAATATTTAAATAAAGTTTCAAAACACCTTGAAACACCTCTGGAAAAATCTAGATGGGCATCAATAATGATCTAGAACACTTTTTACCCAGTTTTAAACATGGTCCAAAATTACCCTTTTTTGAGTACATACTATAGCCTTACCATTTGACCACCAGGGGGCACCGATGAATGTTGAAATAAAGTCTCAAAACACCTTGAAACACTTTGAAACACCTCTGGAAACATCTAGATGGGTATCAATAACGATCTAGAGCATTTTTAAACTAGATTTGAACATGGTCCAAAATTACCCTTTTTGGAGCCCATACTGTAGCCTCACCATTTGAACACCAGGGGGTGCAGATGAAGATTTAAATAAAGGCTCGAAACATCTTGAAACTCTTCAGGAAACATGTAGATGGCTGTCAAAAATGATTTAGAGCATGTTTTTACCAAATTTGAAGATTACCAGTTTTCTAGCAAATACTATAGCCTTACCATTTGAACACCAGTCGGCGGCGATGAATATATTTTAAAAAACTAAAACACCTTGAAACACCTCTGGAACCATCTAGATGGGTATCAATGACGATCTGGAGCATTTTTAGACTAGATTTGAACATGGTCCAAAATTACCCTTTTTGGAGCACTTATAGCCTTACAATTTGAACACCAGGGAGCACCGATGAATGTTGAAATAAAGGTTCAAAACACCTTGAAACACCTTGAAACACCTCTGGAAATATCTAGATGGGTATTAATAACGATTTGTAGAATTTTTCAACTAGATTTGAACATGGTAAAAATTACCCTTTTGGGAGCACTTACTATAGCCTTACCATTTGACCAAAAGGGGGCACCGATGAATGTTGAAATAAAGGCTCAAAATAACTTGAAACACCTTGAAACACCTCTGGAAAAATCTAGATGGGTATCAAAAATGATCTGGAGCATTTTTAAACTAGATTTGAACATGGTCCAAAATTACCCTTTTTGGAGCACATACTATAGCCTTACCATTTGAACACCAGGGGGTGCAGATGAATATTTAAATAAAGGCTCAAAACACCTTGAAACACAGTTAAAAAACCTCTGGAAACATCTAGATGGGCATCAATAATGATCTAGAACACTTTTTACCCAGATTTGAACACGGTCCAAAATTACCCTTTTTGGAGCACATACTATAGCCTTACCATTTGACCACCAGGGGGCACAGACGAGTGTTGAAATAAACTTTCAAAACGCCTTTAAATACCTGTGGAAACATCTAGATGGGCATCAATAATGATCTAGAACATTTTTAAACTAGATTTGAACATGGTCAAAAATTACCCTTTTTGGAAAACATACTATAGCCTTACCATCTGAAGAAATGGGGGCACCGATGAATGTTGAAATAAAGTCTCAAAACACCTTGAAACACTTTGAAACACCTCTGGAAACATCTAGATGGGTATCAATAACGATCTAGAGCATTTTTAAACTAGATTTGAACATGGTCCAAAATTACCCTTTTTGGAGCCCATACTGTAGCCTTACCATTTGAACACCAGGGGGCACCGATGAATGTTGAAATAAACTTTCATAACACCCTGAAAAACATTGAAACACCTCTGGAAACATCTAGATGGGTATCAATAATGATCTAGAGCATTTTTGAACTAGATTTGAACATGGTCTAAAATTACTCTTTTTGGAGTACATACTATAGCCTTACCATTTGACCACCAGGGGGCGCAGACGAGTGTTGAAATAAACTTTCAAAACGCCTTTAAATACCTGTGGAAACATCTAGATGGGCATCAATAATGATCTAGAACACTTTTTTCCCAGATTTGAACACGGTCCAAAATTACCCTTTTTGGAGTACATACTATAGCCTTACCATTTGACCACCAGGGGGCACCGATGAATGTTGAAATAAAGGCTCAAAACACCTTGAAACACCTTGAAACACCTCTGGAAACATCTAGATGGGTATCAAAAATGATCTGGAGCATTTTTAAACTAGATTTGAACATGGTCCAAAATTACCCTTTTTGGAGCACATACTATAGCCTTACCATTTGAACACCAGGGGGCGCAGATGAATATTTAAATAAAGGCTCAAAACACCTTGAAACACAGTTAAAAAACCTCTGGAAACATCTAGATGGGCATCAATAATGATCTAGAACACTTTTTACCCAGATTTGAACACGGTCCAAAATTACCCTTTTTGGAGCACATACTATATCCTTACCATCTGACCACCAGGGGGGACCGATGAATGTTGAAATAAAGGCTCAAAAAACCTTGAAACACCTCTGGAAACACCTAGATGGGTATAAATAATGATCTAGAAAATTTTTACCCAGATTTAAACATGGTCCAAAATTACCCTTTTTGGAGCGCATACTATAGCCTTACCATTTGAACACCAGGGGGCGCAGATGATGATTTAAATAAAGGCTCAAAACACCTTGAAACACCTTGAAACACCTCTGGAAACACCTAGATGGGTATCAATAATGATCTAGAAAATTTTTACCCAGATTTGAACATGGTACAAAATTACCCATTTTGGAGCGCATACTATAGCCTCACCATTTGACCACCAGGGGGCACCGATGAATATTTAAATAAAGGCTTGAAACACTTTGAAACACCTCTGGAAACATCTAGATGGGTATCAATAATGATCTAGAGCATTTTTAAGCTGGATTTGAAGATGGTCCAAAAACACCCTTTTTGGAGCACTTACTAAAGCCTTACGATCTGAAAGATAGGAGGCGCAGAATAATATTTAAATAAAGTTTCAAAAAACCTTGAAATACCTCTGGAAACATCTAGATTGGCATCAATAATGATCTAGAACACTTTTTACCCGGATTTGAAGATGGTCCAAAATTACACTTTTTGGAGCACATACTATATAGCCTTACCATTTGACCACCAGGGGGCGCAGACGAATGTTGAAATAAAGGCTCAAAACACCTTGAAACACCTCTGGAAAAATCTAGATGGGTATCAAAAATGATCCAGAAAATTTTTTACCCAGATTTGAACATGGTCCAAAATTACCCTTTTTGGAAAACATACTATAGCCTCACCATCTGAAGAAATGGGGGCACCGATGATGGTGAAATAAAGTCTCAAAACGCCTTGAAACACCTTGAAACACCTCTTGAAAAATCCAGATGGGTATCAATAACGATCTAGAGCATTTTTCAACGAGATTTGAACATGGTCCAAAATTACTCTTTTTGGAGCACATACTATAGCCTTACCATTTGAACACAAGGGGGGGACGATGAATGTTGAAATAAAAGCTAAAAACACCTTGAAACACCTCTGCAAACCTCTAGATGGGTATCAATAATGATCTGGAGCATTTTTCAACTAGATTTGAACATGGTCCAAAATTACCCTTTTTGGAGCACATACTATATAGCCTTACCATTTGAACACAAGGGGGCGAAGATGAATGTTGAAATAAAGGCTCAAAACACCTTTAAACACCTTGAAACACCTCTGGAAACATCTAGATGGGTATCAATAATGATCTAGAACACTTTTTAGCCAGATTTGAAGATGGTCCAAAAATACCCTTTTTGGAACACATACTATAGCCTTACCATTTGACCACCAGGGGGCGCAGATGAAGATTTAATTAAAGGCTCGAAACACCTCTAAACTCTTCAGGAAACATGTAGATAAATGTCCAAAATTATCTAGAGCATTTTTTTTACCAAATTTGAAGATGGTCCAAAATTACCAGTTTTCTAGCACATACTATAGCCTTACCATTTGACCACCAGGCGGCTGTGATGAATATATTTTAAAAAATTAAAACACCTTGAAACACCTCTGGAAACATCTAGATGGGTATCAATAACGATCTGGAGCAATTTTAAACTAGATTTGAACATGGTCCAAAATTACCCTTTTTGGAGCACATACTATAGCCTTACCATTTGAACACCAGGGGGTGTCGATGAATATTTAAATAAAGTTTCAAAACGCCTTGAAATACCTCTGGAAACATCTCGATTGGTATCAGTATTTCATCTAGAGCATTTTTAAACTAGATTTGAAGATGGTCCAAAAACACCTTCTTTTGGAGCACTTACTATAGCCTTACCATTTGACCACCAGGGGGAACCGATGAATGTTGAAATAAAGGCTCAAAACACCTTGAAACACCTTGAAACACCTCTGGAAACACCTAGATGGGTATCATTAATGATCTAGAAAACTTTTTACCCAGATTTGTACATGGTCAAAAATTACCCTTTTGGAGCGCATACTTTAGCCTTACCATCTGAACAACAGGGGGCGAAGATGAATATTTAAATAAAGTTTCAAAACGCCTTGAAATACCTCCGTAAACATCTAGATGGGCATCAATAATGATCTCGAACACTTTTCACCCAGATTTGAAGACGGTCCAAAATTACCCTTTTTGGAGCACATACTATAGCCTTACCATTTGACCACCAGGGGGCGAAGATGAATATTTAAATAAAGGCTTTTAACACCTTGAAACACCTTGAAACACCTCTGGAAACATCTAGATGGGTATCAATAATGATCTAGAACACTTTTTTCCCAGATGTGAACATGGTCCAAAATTACTCTTTTTGGAGCACATACTATAACCTCACCATTTGACCACCAGGGGGCACCGATGAATGTTGAAATAAAGGCTCAAAACACCTTGAAACACCTTGAAACACCTCTGGAAACATCTAGATGGGTATCAGTAATGATCTGGAGCATTTTTAAACTAGATTTGAACATGGTCCAAAATTACCCTTTTTGAAGCACATACTATAGCCTTACCATTTGACAACCAGGGGGCACCGATGAATGTTGAAATAAAGGCTCAAAACACCTTAAAACACCGTTAAAACACCTCTTGAAACATCTAGATGGGCATCAATAATGATCTAGAACACTTTTTACCCAGATTTGAACATGGTCCAAAATTACCCTCTTTGGAGCACATACTATAGCCTTACCAGTTGAACACCAGGGGGCACAGATGAATATTTAAATAAAGGCTCAAAAAACCTTGAAACACCTTGAAACCCCTCTGGAAACATCTAGATGGGTATCAATAACGATCTAGAGCATTTTTTAACTAGATTTGAACATGGTCCAAAATTACCCTTTTTGGTGCACATACTGTAGCGTTACCATTTGAACACCAGGGGGCGCAGATGAAGATTTAAATAAAGGCTTGAAACACCTTGAAACTCTTCAGGAAACATGTAGATGGGTGTCCAAAATGATCTAGAGCATGTTTTTACCAAATTTGAAGATGGTCCAAAATTACCAGTTTTCTAGCACATACTATAGCCTTACCATTTGAACACCAGGCGGCGGCGATGAATATATTTTTAAAAAATTAAAACGCCTTAAAACACCTCTGGAAACATCTAGATGGGCATCAATAACGATCTGGAGCATTTTAAAACTAGATTTGAACATGGTCCAAAATTACCCTTTTTGAAGAACATACTACCATTTGATCACCAGGGGGCGCAGATGAAGATTTAAATAAAGGCTCAAAACACCTTGAAACACCATTAAAACACCTCTTGAAACATCTAGATGGGCATGAATAATGATCTGGAACACTTTTTACCCAGATTTGAACATGGTCCAAAATTACCCTTTTTGTAGCACATACTATAGCCTTACCGTTTGACCATCAGGGGGCACCGATGAATGTTGAAATAAAGGCTCAAAACACCTTGAAACACCTTGAAACACCTCTGGAAACACCTAGCTGGGTATCAATAATTATCTAGAAAATTTTTTACCCAGATTTGAACATGGTCCAAAATTACCCTTTTTTGAGCGCATACTATAGCACTACAATTTGAACACCAGGGGGAACCGATGAAGATTTAAATAAAGGCTCGAAACACCTTGAAACTCTTCAGGAAACATGTAGATGGGTGTCCAAAATGATCTAGAACACTTTTTACCCAGATTTGAAGGTGGTCCAAAAATACCCTTTTTGGAGCACCTACTATAGCCTTACCATTTGACCACCAGGGGGCGCAGACGAATGTTGAAATAAAGTTTCAAAATGCCTTTAAATACCTGTGGAAACATCTAGATGGGCATCAATAATGATCTAGAAAACTTTTTACCCAGATTTGAACATGGTCCAAAATTACTCTTTTTGGAGCACATTCTATAGCCTGACCATTTGACCACCAGGGGGCACCGATGAATGTTGAAATAAAGGCTCAAAACACCTTGAAACACTTTGAAACACATCTGGAAACATCTAGATGGGTATCAGTAATGATCTGGAGCATTTTTAAGCTAGATTTGAAGATGGTCCAAAAATACCCTTTTTGGAGCACATACTATAGCCTTACCATTTGACCACCAGGGAGCGAAGATGAAATTTAAAAAAGTTTCAAAACGCCTTGAAATACCTCTGGAAAAATCTAGATGGGTATCAATAACGATCTGGAGCATTTTTAAACTAGATTTGAACATGGTCCAAAATTACCCTTTTTGGTGCACATACTGTAGCCTTACCATTTGAACACCAGGGGGCGCAGATGAAGATTTAAATAAAGGCTCGAAACACCTTGAAACTCTTCAGGAAACATGTAGATGGGTGTCCAAAATGATCTAGAGCATGTTTTTACCAAATTTGAAGATGGTCCAAAATTACCAGTTTTCTAGCACATACTATAGCCTTACCAGTTGAACACCAGGCGGCGGCGATGAATATATTTTTAAAAAATTAAAACACCTTAAAACACCTCTGGAAACATCTAGATGGGCATCAATGACGACCTGGAGCATTTTTAAACTAGAATTTAACATGGTCCAAAATTACCCTTCTTGGTGCACATACTATAGCCTTACCATTTGAACACCAGGGGGCGCAGATGAAGATTTAAATAAAGGCTCAAAACACCTTGAAACACCGTTAAAACACCTCTTGAAACATCTAGATGGGCATCAATAATGATCTAGAACACTTTTTACCCAGATTTGAACATGGTCCAAAATTACCCTTTTTGGAGCACATACTATAGCCTTACCATTTGACCACCAGGGGGCACCGATGAATGTTGAAATAAAGGCTCAAAACACCTTGAAACACCTTGAAACACCTTTGGAAACACTTAGATGGGTATCAATAATGATCTAGAAATTTTTTTACCCAGATTTGAGCATGGTCTAAAATTACCCTTTTTGGAGCGCATACTATAGCCTTTCCATTTGACCACCAGGCGGCGGCGATTAATATATTTAACAAAATTAAAACACCTTGAAACACCTCTGGAAACATCTAGATGGGTATCAATAATGATCTGGAGCATTTTTAAGCTAGATTTGAAGATGGTCGAAAATTACCCTTTTTGGAGCACATACTATAGCATTCCCAACTGACCACCAGGGGGCACCGATAAATGTTAAAATAAAGGCTCAAAACACCCTGAAACACCTTGAAACACCTTTGGAAACATCTAGATGGGTATCAATAATGATCTAGAACACTTTTTACCCAGATTTGAAGGTGGTCCAAAAATACCCTTTTTGGAGCACCTACTATAGCCTTACCATTTGACCACCAGGGGGCGCAGACGAATGTTGAAATAAAGTTTCAAAATGCCTTTAAATACCTGTGGAAACATCTAGATGGGCATCAATAATGATCTAGAAAACTTTTTTCCCAGATTTGAACATGGTCCAAAATTACTCTTTTTGGAGCACATTCTATAGCCTGACCATTTAACCACCAGGGGGCACCGATGAATGTTGAAATAAAGGCTCAAAACACCTTGAAACACTTTGAAACACCTCTGGAAACATCTAGATGGGTATCAGTAATGATCTGGAGCATTTTTAAGCTAGATTTGAAGATGGTCCAAAAATACCCTTTTTGGAGCACATACTATAGCATTACCATTTGACCACCAGGGAGCGAAGATGAAATTTAAAAAAGTTTCAAAACGCCTTGAAATACCTCTGGAAACATCTAGATGGGCATCAATTACGATCTAGGACATTTTTAAACTAGATTTGAACATTGTCCAAAATTAACCTTTTTGGAGCACATACTATAGCCTTACCATTTGACCACCAGGGGACACCGATGACTGTTGAAATAAAGGCCCAAAACACCTTGAAACACCTTTAAACACCTCTGGAAACATCTAGATGGTTATCAATAATGATCCAGAACACTTTTACCCAGATTTGAAGAAGGTCCAAAAATACCCTTTTTGGAGCACATACTATAGCCTTAGCATTTGACCACCATGGGGCGCAGATGAAGATTTAAATAAAGGCTCGAAAGACCTTGAAACTCTTCAGGAAACATGTAGATGAATGTCCAGAATTATCTAGAGCATGTTTTTACCAAATTTGAAGATGGTCCAAAATTACCAGTTTTCTAGCACATGTATGTATGTATATGTGTGTATGTAAGTATGTATGTATGTACTTTATGTATGTATGTGTATGTATGAGTTTATGTATGTGTGTATTTATGTATGTGTGTATGTATGTACAATATGTATATGTATGAATGTATGTGTGTATCTAAGTATGTATGTATGTATGTACTGTATGTGTATATATGCGTGCATGTATGTATGTGTGTATTTATGTATGTGTGTATGTATGTACAGTACGTATATGTATGTATGTATGTATGTATGTGCGTATGTATGTATGTATGTATGTATGTATTCATGTATGTGTATGCATGTATGTATGTGTATGTATGCATGTGTGTATGTATGAATGTGTATTTATGTATGTATGTACAGAATGTGTGTGGGTGTATGTATGTATGTATGTATGTATGTATGTATGTATGTTTGTTTGTATGTATGTGTTTATGTGTGTGTGTATGTATGTATGTATGTATGTATGTATGTATGTATGTATGTGTCTATGTATGCATGCATGTATGTATGTATTTATGTATGTATGCGTGTATGTGTGTGTGTGTGTATGTATGTATGTATGTATGCATGTATATGTTTATGTATGTATGTATGTATGTATGTATGTATGTATGTATTTGTGTGTATGTATGTATGTATGTATGTATGTATGCATATATGTATATGTGTATGTATGCATGTATGTATGTACATATGTATGTATGTATGTATGTATGTATGTATGTATATGTGTGTATGTAAGTATGTATTTATGTACTGTATGTAGTGTATGTATGTATGTGTATGCATGTATGTATGTGTATGTATGCATGTATCTATGTATGTGTGTATTTATGTATGTGTGTATGTATGTACAGTATGAATATGTATGTATGTGCATATGTATGTATGTATGTATGCATGCATGCATGCATGCATGTATGTATGTGTTTGTGTGTGTGTGTGTGTTTGTATGTAATTATGTATGTATGTGTATGTATGTATGTATGTGTGTGTGTATGTATGTATGTATGTATGTATGTGTGTATGTATGTATGTATGTATGTATGTATGTAAATGTGTTTATGTATGTATGTATATATGTACAGTACAGGCCAAAAGTTTGGACACACCTTCTCATTCTTCGCATTTTCTTTATTTTCATGACTATTTACATTGTAAATTCTCACTGAAGGCATCAAAACTATGAATGAACACATGTGGAATTATGTACTTAACAAAAAAGTGTGAAATAACTGAAAACATCTCTTATATTCTAGTTTCTTCAAAGTAGCCACCCTTAGCTCTGATGACTGCCTTGCACACCCTTGGCATTCTCTTGATGAGCATCAAGAGGTAGTCACCTGAAATGGTTTCCACTTCATAGCTGTGCCTTGTCAGGGTTACTTCGTGGAATTTCTTGCATTATTGATGGGGTTGGGACCATCAGTTGTGTTGTGCAGAAGTCAGGTTGATGCACAGCTGACAGCCCTATTGGACAACTGTTAGAATGCATATTATGGCGAGAACCAATCAGCTAAGTAAAGACAAACGAGTGGCCATCATTACTTTAAGAAATGAAGGTCAGTCAGTCTAGAAGATTTCAAAAACTTTGAATGTGTCCCCAAGTGCAGTCGCAAAAACCATCAAGCGCTCCAATGAAACTGGCTCACATGAGGACCACCCCAGGAAAGGAAGACCAAGAGTCACCTCTGATGCTGAAGATAAGTTCATCTGAGTCACCAGCCTCAGAAATCGCAAATTAACAGCAGCTCAGATTAGAGACCAGATGAATACCACACAGAGCTCTAGCAGCAGACACATCTCTACAACAACTGTTAAGAGGAGACTGCGTGAATCAGGCCTTCATGGTCAAATAGCTGCTAGGAAACCACTGCTCAGGAGAGGCAACAAACAGAAGAGATTTATTTGGGACAAGAAACACAAGGAATGGACATTAGACCAGTGGAAATCTGTGCTTTGGTCTGATGAGTCCAAATTTGAGATCTTTGGATCCAACCGCCGTGTCTTTGTGCGACGCAGAAAAGGTGAACGGATGGATGCTACATGCCTGGTTCCCACCGTGAAGCATGGAGGGGGAGGTGTGATGGTGTGGGGGTGCTTTGCTGGTGACACTGTTGGGGATTTATTCAAGACTGAAGGCAACCTGAACCAGCATGGCTACCACAGCATCCTAAAGTGACATGCCATTCCATTTGCGTTTAGTTGGACCATCATTTATGTTTCAACAGGACAATGACCCCAAACACACCTCCAGGCTGTGTGAGGGATATTTGACCAAGAAGGAGAGTGATGGAGTGCTGCGCCAGATGACCTGGCCTCCACAGTCACCGGACCTGAACCCAATCGAGATGGTTTGGGGTGAGCTGGACCGCAGAGTGAAGGCAAAAGGGCCAACAAGTGCTAAGCATCTCTGGGAACTTCTTCAAGACTGTTAGGAAACCATTTCAGGTGACTACCTCTTGAAGCTCATCAAGAGAATGCCAAGAGTGTGCAAAACAGTCATCAGAGCTAAGGGTGGCTACTTTGAAGAAACTAGAATATAAGAGATGTTTTCAGTTATTTCACACTTTTTTTTTAAGTACATAATTCCACATGTGTTCATTCATAGTTTTGATGCCTTCAGTGAGAATCTACAATGAAAATAGTCATGAAAATAAAGAAAATGCAAAGAATGAGAAGGTGTGTCCACACTTTTGGCCTGTACTGTATATGTGTATGTTTGTGTGTATGTATGTATGTATGTATATGTGTGTATGTAAGTATGTATTTATGTACTGTATGTACTGTATGTATGTATGTGTATGCATGTATGTATGTGTATGTATGCATGTATCTATGTATGTGTGTATTTATGTATGTGTGTATGTATATACAGTATTTATATGTATGTATGTGCGTATGTATGTATGTATGTATGTATGTATGTATGTATGTATGCATGTATGTATGTATGTGTGTATGTATGTATGTGTGTGTGTGTGTGTGTGTGTACTTATGTATGTATGTATGTATGCATGTATGTATGTATGTATGTATGTGTGTGTATGTATGTATGTATGTATGCATGTATCTGTGTATGTATGTTTGTGTGTATGTATGTATGTATGTATGCATGCATCTATGTATGTATGTATGATTGAT